>NC_137794.1:86004929-86232663 GCF_963383645.1 Muscardinus avellanarius
CACACACACACACACACACTTTAAACAACTTCATTCTTCTAAGCACCAGTCCTTTTGCATTAATTCACTCATATGGAATAAGTCTATTCATTTTCTTTTTGAGTGAGCAAATTTGTGGTATGGAAATGTGAGCTGAAAATTTTTCCTAGGAAAATGTACTTAAGTGCTCTGCGAAACCAGGGATAAAAGAAACCATATATTAAAGGATTACATGTGGAGTTGAAATAGCCAAACCATGTCAAGGCATCAAACAAAACTACAGGGGTAGAAAAGTTCAAAAAGGGGTCGAGTAAAATTGTAAAGAAACAGGGAAACCAACACAACAGGAAAACACCCATCACTATTCCTAAGGTTTTAGCTGCTTTTTTATCTTTCTTCATTTGACTGTTTTGGTTTTCTGGTAAGTTATTGATTGCACGAGCATGTTTTCTGGAGACTGCAAAAATTCTGCCATAAATCCCCACCATCATAGACCCAGGAGTGAAGAAACCTGCCATAAACAAGGTGGTGCCCCATAGCTTGTTGAACATAACTGGGCAGGAACTAGAACACGCGACCAAGACATCGTAGCCTTCTATTCCGTCAGCATAGGCCTCTGAGAAGACCACCCCAAAGGCAAACGCTGCAGGAACTGACCAGCAGAGAAGTAGCAGCCATTTAATGACCGGAACTGTCATTTTGGTGGAATAACGCAACGGGCAACAGATCGCATAAAATCTATCAATGGCCACTGAGCAAAGATGAAAAATGGATGTGATGCTAAGCATCAGGTCAAAACTATAATGGACCTTGCAAAACGTAAACCCAAAATACCAGCAGTTCTCCACCGATCTGATCATACTGTACGGCATGATGGTGAATCCCAAAAGGAAATCGGTGACAGCCATGGAAAGGATGAGGAAGTTGGTTGGTGTGTGAAGCTGCTTGAAGTAGGAAATGGAAACGATCATGGCAAGATTGCCAAACACTGTGACGAATATGGCTCCCGCCATGAACGTATACATAGCAGCTCGGGTACCCACGGATCTTTCGTTTTCTGGACAAGATCCATTTCCATATTCAGAGCAGTTGAATGCTTCCTTTAGAAAAACAAGAACAGATGGTATTTTTATCAAAAAGTAGGCAAAATCCTCTATGTTGTAGGTATGTATTGGAAACTCAAGAAAAATTATTATCCTGAATTATCACTGCCTTCTTCCCCATTTATTTAACTTAAACTGTATCAGTAATTTTATAGAATTCTAACCCAATGGATTAAAATGCTGTATGTTTACTTCATACTTTTCTCAATTTAAATTATACTATGAGCATTTAATACACTCTTACTTTATTATTCTAAGGCCCAAAGTTAAAAGAAAGAGGAAGAAGGCGAAAAAGGCAGAAGATGAGGAAGAGGAAGAAGATGTGGAGGAAGAGAAGGAGGAGGAAGGGAAGAGAAGCAAGCTTATTAATAAGTGGCCATGACTGATCTTTCTTTTGTGCATAGAATAGCTTTTTTAGATAATATATGCTCTTCTTCCTCAAATGAATCTATAATACATAATCAGAATCGATTAGTTTGGGGTCTTCCTGCCTTGTGGGTCTGGGAGATTATAATTTGAAAATAGATTTATTCATGCGTTCTGTAAATTTCAAATCAAATTGTGCTTTGATTTTTTTCATGGTAAGAGTGGCGTAAGGAGGAAAAATCACTGAGGATCCTAATTACCAGATAGGGCCACCTTCCTTAACAAATCGCAAAGCCTTGGTAAGCATCCCACCAGCCAGAATGGCCAAATCAGAGGTGGGCAGAGCCAAGGATGAGCTACCCTCACCATCCTCACTTCTTTGTGAAGGGCAAGTCCACTTCCCAGTGTCTCCTCAAATCCCTGTGCAACAGGCAAGAGGCTACAATGACTGCTGACAGGTTCCTGAAGGAGCTTTTAAAAAGCAAGCCATTCCCACTACCAGAAAAGAAAACAAGCACATGCTTGCCATGTGTTGGCCCAGTGTGTTCATTTTAAATATAAGAATCCAAAGGTTATCATTTACATTTATAATTGGAATAATATATGCATGAATTAGAATTATTTCCTTTTTAGTAGGGGAAAAATATTCTGCAAATTATATAATACCGTAGCGAAGCCTTTGGCTTTCATTGACCTCACATCTACCAAAGCTGGCCAGTTACTAATGGATTAGGCAATAAATTCTCACCCCCTATGATAAGAGCACCAGGTACAAACTGAGCAAGAAATGTTTATGGAACATCCACAATGTACAAGATATAATGAAAGAAACAAGAAAGCACAAACATAGTCCCTGGCTGCAAAGAAAGTACAAAACGTCTCATACACGGAAGCTAGGGAGTTTCAGAGACTCCAGGAAATGGAGAAAGTCCAGTGAAGCCAGGGAGCTGGTGTAGGGCAAGGGGAGAGAGGAGAAGGAGCATCCGTGAAGCAACCTATGCAAATGTGTGAGAATACCAATGTCAATCTCAACACTCTGTAGAGGAAGGGGGAGAAGGGGAGGGAGCAGGGAGAGGGAAGAAAGCCCGCCAAGTGCTGCGCATGCGTGTGTCACTATCACTGTGAGCCACGCTATGATGTGAGACTATAATGTACCAATAAACGTGTAGAAATGAATGTGCAAAACTGCTGAAGAGACAAAACACAGCAACACTTAAAACCTAAAGGATTCTGCACTTCTGATAAAAGCAACAGTGATAGTTAACCAATCAAAGAATGGTCTAGGTAAAATGTACAGCTAAAAATTTTAAAGTGAGTGAGGCAATTTCAGGCTGGGCTAAACAAAAATGTTCCAGTACTGCTATGACTTGATCTAGATCTCCACGGGAGAGCAGGATTTGAACAACAAAGAAGAGAGTGGAATTCAGGCAGGATGAAGGAAAAACCCAAGGTCAGAAACTGCGTAGACCTTTGAGTAATTCTCAGAGATCTCGAAAACTGTAATAGAGAATGTAGGGGCCAAAGACAGACAGAGGTGAGAGAAGAAAATGCTTCTAATTTCATTCTTGTTCCCAAATCAGTATTCTTGCCAGTATATTGTCAAATGATAGTGTCCACTTTGTTCTTAATATTAGACGATGACTTTAATAATAAAGTAATTAAGTTAGCTATAGGAAAGTGAGTGCAGATTTAAAATTAAAAGCTTTCTTCAATTGATTTCAAGGAACGAGTCCAAGGCAGTTTTATCCTCCTTTTTTATCCCTGCTCTGGCTCCAGGTAGAACTAATGGCAGGTGTGATAAGATACATTTTAGCAAGGTAACTAAGATAGAGGAAGGAGGCATCTTTATATCTATGTCCTTGGTGACCAAATGTCACAACCAGAAACACTTCCATACTGCATTTAAAGTCTCTGCCAAATAATATCCTAAATGCTATTGAAAGAAATAACAGGCTTGTTCCTGAAAGACAGATTTGTCCAGACGATTTTATCCAGAAATATTTAAAATGTGTACAATGGGTTCTCAAATGGTATTCATCTTTAGAAGCTAAAAAGGGGGGATTCTAATATGCTTAGAACATTACACTCCTGTTCCTTCTGATGTTCTCACAGGAAAAAAAGAAGAATAAGAAAAAATAAGAGACAAAGAATTGTCCCCCTGTATTGGTACCAAGTTGTACAGGTACTTGCTATTCATGGCTGGCCCTGAGTAGGTGATTAAACTGAGTATATAATTCTTAGTTATAACCACTAGTTTCAGACTTTATAATGTGATCTCACTTAGTTTTACCATGTCATTAAATTTGATTAGTGCTTTTTCCCCTCCCTTCTCCATCCTCCTCCCCACACATGTCTTTGATATTGGAATTGGTAGTTTTATATACATTCATAGCATTGTTTCTACTATTATGCTCTTTATGACTTTGTCTCCTGTCACTCCCCTGGAGTCTCTGCTTCTCTATCTGATATTGCTCTTATTTCCAAATATCAACTTGCTTTCAAGGATTCTAAATATTCTTCCCAGGAAACACATCACACCTTCAAAAGGCAGCACCTTAATCTGTTCACATATTACAAATGATCTGCCTTTTCTTACACATTCACAGTCAGTCTTGCACCCTCAACAATCATCCCCATTTCTACATATCCTCTCTGCAGATGACCAAATGAGAAAAGGAAGACTCAGGGAACCAACTTCATTATTGGGGTGACAATTCACTCCTTAGAAAACCCTCAAAGAAGAGAAAACACAGATCTTTCCTTCCTAATCACTTCTCCATGTACGTACCTGTTGCACTTCGAAAGACGCCATTGCTAACTCCTTGTGGAAGAAATGGCTTCTCTTGTCTATCTTCTGTGAATGTTTATATGGAAACACAAGACCTGAACTATGTTAATTGTGCTGCTTTATAATTTAGCTAATAGTCTCAAGGGCATTGGATCTGAAAATGAAAAACAAAACCTAACAAAACACCAAACCTTGCTGTTGTAAAGTTTACCGGCTTGAGTGAGTCTAGCCCAGCCCCTCATCCTCTGAGGAGCCGCTACTCACCTGTTCCCCTCACCTGCGCTCCAAGGGCTCTGAATCCACCTTTACGTAAAGGCTGTAATGGCAAATCTGAACTGCTGAGTTATGGGACACAATGTAGTCCTGACCACACTGGATGGGGTCAGCGACTCAAGTAGAAAGATGGACGTGTGTCCTGCAGCATGTTAGGGTGAGCTGAGATAGTCACAGCACATATTTTATCTTACATTCCACCCACAGAGAAGAGTCTTTAGCATCCATTTTTTTTCTTTTTTCTTCATATACATGTGACTAAAATAGGACATTTTATCCACCTCCTTATACCTGGAGGAATTTGGCTTATTATTTCTTTATGTAACTGCCGTTATTGTGCTAAAATCTTCCCAGAGGCCACTGGTTTAAGTCTTTCCGTATGTTTAATGCCTATATTTTTGCTTGTCTTCTTTTGAAATATGAAAGCTAACTTCCTGCTGGTGGGACACCCAGGGGAGGCAAGAGACCTCAGATGCTGGTGAAATAGAACACCAGAGTCTTGCTTGAATGAGAACTGAAGTTTTCCAGTGACCTTAACTAGGCCCCGGGCCTCTGGTTGGATGTGCGACAGGTGTGGCCACACAGAGCTTTGAAAAGCTGACCGATGGCTGAATGTTCTGCTCTTTCCCTCTTAAAAATCTTAATAATTTTTTAGCAAGAGTTTCTACTGTTTCATTTTGAACCGGGCTCATAAATGCTCCTTGTTATGCCCCTGGCCTAAATGGTCTCAGGAACTCTTTTTACAGAGGAGAAAGCGAACAAAATAATCTCATTTCATTTCAGGCTATATTATATTACTATGGCATAATGAGAAAGATGAATAATAGGAAAGTATTTTTAAGAGGACTTTTAAATATTAGTATACTTCTTTGCCAAGAAGCTAGAACTTAATTATTTTTAATGGTCAGCAAAATACATTACTATTCAAAAGTTGCCAGCAACTTCTTTTTCTTCTGGAAGAAACAGTGAATCATATTGGATAGACCTTCTTAGTTCTGTGAAGAATTATTTAAACATTCTCATTGATTATGCAGATGAGAGACTAGAAGTAGGAAAGGCTAAAGCCAAACACATGTCCCCTTCCTGTTTTCTCTCCCTCCCTTTTAAAGTTCAGCATTTTAGAATAAACACATCTGAGAAATACTTGACTATGACACTCCTCCCTTAAGGTAGTTTTAGTTACCTATGGTCCAAAAATATTAAATGGAATATTCCAGAAATAAACAATTCACAAATTTTAAATTGTGAGTTGTTCTGAGTAGTATGTTGAAATCTGACGCTGTCCCTCTCTGGGACAGGAATCACCCCTTTTTCCAGTGTATCCATTCTGTATAGACTACCTCCCGCTAGTCACTTGGCAGCCATCTCAGGAGATCAACTCTTAAGCTTTTGCTGTGCTTGTGTTCACGTCACCCTTGTGCTGTAGCCCACCATCACATGACAGTGTGCACGCCATTCATCTCCATCTCCTGATGTAGGAACTGCATCACCTCCCATCATTATAAGGTTATCGCAAACGAGATTCCGTACATTCAGGGTGATGTGGCCGTAGCTATCACTATTCACTACATTATAATGTGAGACTGTAAGACTATAATGCACCAATAAAAGTATAAGAAATAAGGTGATCAGAGTACAATTAGGATTGTGTGGGGGGGAGTACTGGGGATTGAACCCAGGGGCATTCGACCTTCAAGCTACACCCCAGCCCTATTTCTTATTCCTTATTTTGAAACAGGGTCTCACTGAGTTGCAAAGAGCCTCATTAAGTAGCTGAGGCTGTCCGCGAACCACAATCCTCCTATCTCAGCCTCCAATTAAGATACTTTGAGAAAGACAATTTACCCTAATTTTTGTTACTGTACGTTTTTATTGTTCTATTTTATCACTATTTGTTGTTAGTCTCTTACTGTGCCTAATTTATAAATTAAATTTTATCATAGACATGTATGCATTAAAAATAGTATATGTAGGGTTCTATAATATCTGCTGTATCGAAGCACACTGTGGGATGCTAAACAAAACACATGGCTGAGTTTAAAACAGTGTATATCTAAGCCCCCAAAAACTCTACTGAACCAGCCTAAGCTGGAAGGACAAGATTTAATAACAACAGCTCTGTAGTGATCATGAATGCAGTAAGCACCACCTCACTTCTCTTTTAAGCCCTTGGAAACTGGGGTCCCCTCAGCCCCAGGACTGCGCAGCACTGTGGCTGCAATGGCCTCCTCAGACTGGGTGGTCACTTGTTTTCAACACTGACACTTTGTGGCAGCCCCGAGAACTGCAGCTTTGGGTTAGGTCTCCAGAGACTGGAACCAAAAGAGAAGACCCAAAGGAATACCGGAAGTGATGCATGCTTGTAATGCTTGGGAAGCTGAGACAGAAGGATCCGATTGCATGTTCGTGGCCAACCTCAGCAACCTAGGCCCTTCACAACTTAGTGAAATCCTGTTTCAAAATAAAGAATAAAATAAAGCTGAGGTGTAGCTCAGAGGTAGAATGCCCATGAGTTCAATCCCCAGTAACACACATACCCTACCCCCACACACACCCCTACAAAGAGCTTTCTATTTTGTACCTTAAGCTGAAGAAAATGGATATATCCTTAACATTAATGTTCACATTTTAATGAGATTTAGTTGTGTAGGATTTGAATTAATTACAATTAGTCATGCAAAGCAAGCCTCGATAGCTCCTCTGTAGCATAATGAACACCCATGACTGACATAGATGAACACTGGCTCACAGGCATCTCTATGGCCATTGTCTCGTGTAGCAATTTTCTTGAATTGTATGTGTATCGTTTTGGGGTATTCATTTAATAGATATACCATGTATACGTAAATAACCAAGTCAAAATATTGTTTGCCTTGTTTTTAGAAGTCTTTGTGGAATGGGCACCAGGTTCTTTGTTGTCTTTTGATTTGTTTTGCTCTTATTTTACTCTCAACTTTTCATGGCTGCACTTTCTTCCTTTCACGTCATGTCATTATCTGTTTATTTTCTCCTACCATTATTTGAATTATTTCTAGTTCTTTTGCAATTATGGACAGTGCTATCTTGAACATTCTAGAGAAATTTTCCTGAAGCAAAAAAAAATTTTTCAAGAAAAGATTTTCTTGAAAACACACATGGGAAAGTAACTGTACACTCAAAAAAATATATTTATTTTCACAAGACAAAAGTAAATAGTATTCCAAATGGTTGTGCTAATTTACATCCTCACAAACAATATGTAGACTTCCTGTTGACCCAAATCCAGCATAAGATATTTTCAGGATGAGATTTTTCACAATTTAATGAAGAATGAGAAGTAGTAATTTATTGTAGTCTTGACCTGCATTTCCCTGATTGCCAATAAGGTAGAATATATATTTATATGTTTATCATTATTATTTTTTTCCATGAAATCTTATTCACTTTGTTTGCTTATTTTTCTTCTTGATTTAAAGAAATAATCTTATATGCTTAATAATAACCTTTTATCAGTTCAAAGCAAATATGTTCTCCCAGTAGATAGCTTGCCATTTCTTTTCCTTTCAGATATTTTCTCTCTACTTCAAGATTCCACTTTCTTTTCTTTCTTCCTTTTTCTTTCTTTTTTCTTATTTTTTATTTTTGCTTTTCTCCTTTTGTTGGTGCATTGTAGTCATACATCTTGATGAAGTTCAGGGTAATAGAGGCAGACATGCACACACACTCTCTGAGCCCTCCCCCAGTTCCTACCCGCTCCCTCCACCTCTCCTCCTTCCTGTACTCAACATATTAATGAGTTTTGATAAGTCTGTGAATGTAAATCGTACATTGTGTCCATTAAAGTATTTCCCTCCTCAAGTCTTCCTCTCCCCTCCCACCTCCTTCAGGTCTTCTTCACTCCACTGATCTCTCCTTCTTTGTCTGGAATCTCTCCTGTGACCCAGTTTTTCCCTAACTTCCACATATGAGGAAAACCATTAGTGCAACCACTTTAGAAAATAGTGTGAAGGGGCTTCAAAAGCATGGGAATGAGCCTACCACAAGACCCAGCTATATACCATACCACTCCATCTATCTGCCCCCAAAGAATTAAAGCCAGACTGCTATTAATGCATGCACATCTGTGTTTATAGCTGCACAATTCATAACTGCCAAACTATGGAACCAGCCGAGATGGCCATCAACAGATGAATGGATTACAAAATTATGGGGTACATACACAGCAGAATTCTACTCAGCCATAAAGAAAAACAAAATTGTATCATTTGCAGAGAAATGGATGGAACTGAAGAATATTATGCTAAGTGAGATTAGTCAGTTACAAAATGTGAAAGAGTGGATTTTTTACCTTTTTATTGGTGCATATGACTACTCGTAAACATTATTACGTGTTTGTACATGCACACATCTAGTTTAGTCACTTTCACTCCCCAATATCAGATGTTTTTTTGATAAGTAAAAGTTCTTTTGCATATCTCAATTTATCAATATTTTATTTCTTGTGTGTGACTTGTTTTAAATAATTTGTTTACTTGGCTTTTAAAATATCTTTAAAATAGATATGAAAGTTTTTATGGAAAAAAGATTAAAATTTTACTAAAAGACATAAATGAAGACCTAAATAAATGAAGAAATAGGTGATTGTGACTTCCATTCTCCATGATGTGAGAGCAGTTTCTGGCCTCCATGAGGTGGGAACAGATTCTGTCATCCATGATGTGACAGAAGCGGCTTCCAACCTCCATGATGTGCGGGCGACTTCCGTCCTTCAGGATGTGAGGAGCCTGCCCTGTCCTCAGGTCAGAGAGCAGGTTTCGGCTTCCAGGACGTGGGAGAAGCTTCCATCCTCCATGATGTGGGAATACCTTCTGGCCACCATGATGTGAGAGTGGCTTCCGTTCTCCACTATATACCAGGGGCTTCCAGCCACCATGAGCTGCACAATTTACAGTTGCCAAACTATGAAGCCAGATGAGATGGCCATCAACAGACGAATGGCTTACAAAAGTATGGGATTTGTATGCAATGGAATTTTACCCAACCATAAAAGAGCAAAGTTTTGTCATTTGCAGGAAATGGATGGAACTGGAGAGCATTACACTAAGTGAGATTTGTCAGTCACAAAAAGTGAAAAGTCAGGTGTTCTTCCTAATATGTGGAAGCTAGGGAGAAAATGAGACATAGGAGGAACACCAGACAAAGAGGGAAAAACCTTAGATGAGTAAAGAAGGAGACTTAACTGAGAAAGATGAGAGGGGGGAGAATAAACGCCCTGATGTGCATTGTGTACATGCACAAACATATCAGTCAGTCACTAAGCGGAACTCAAGAAGGAAGGAGGGGGAGGGAAAATAAAATAAATAAATCAATAAAATAAATGAAGGAATATACCATACTCAAGGATTAGAAGAATTACTGTGGTAAATAAAGGTGTTTTCTCCAAACTGAGGTATAGATTTCATTCAGTATCTTAGTATCTTGTAAGATGTGTGTGTGTGTGTGTGTGTGTGTGTGTGTGTGTGTGTGTGTGTGTGTGTGAAAGAGAGAGAGAGCGCTTTGGCAAATTGTCTCAAAACTTAGAGAAAAATTACAAAGGGTCTCATATACCTAAACTTTTCAAATAAGGAAGTAAACAAGAAAGAGAAGAAGGAATAAAAAAAATTAGATGAAAGGAGTTTTAATTTACTTCATTTTAGGTCTGATAAAGGGGCAAATAGATCAATGTTTCCTTCAAGGATTCTAAAACCATTTATGATTTATTATATCACCATCAACAGAATAGTATGTAATGGTTAGATTTATGACTTTTTATTTACTTATTTTCTTGATCCTGGGGATTGAACCCAGGGGTGTTCTATCTCTGAGCTACACTAGAGGAGTCAAGACAGGAGGAATGGAAATGAGTTGAGGGGTTTATCTAGAGTCCATGGAAGGGAAACTGAGGATTGAGACTAGGTGTATGGCCCCACTTGCCTTGGTGTGGGGAGTACAGAGAAAGAGCAGTCAAGGATTAATGCCAGATTTTCAGACTGAACAATTGCAAGGACAGTGGTATCATCCAACAGAAAACACAGCAGGAGAAGACTGGGTTACTAGATGGCTTTGTTCACTTTGGTACATATATAATTTTAGGTATCATCTGCTGAAAAGGATAAATTCAGCAAGCAGATAAGATCATTGGTATTTTATATGAATTGGGGAGACAGAAAGATAAACTAGAATAAGGCATTAAGAGTGATTACAGCCATTACCTTCAGGGTTTAAAACAGAAAACAGGAATTAAAACAATTAAGAAGAAAGAATGAACTGAACTCAAAACTGACATCAGATTTTATTTTTAAATTTTATCTCTGCTACTGTGAAGTAGGTTGATAAAGGCAAAGTGAATTGTAAATAATAAGTCTAACTTATTGACCATATGATATGAACTCTGTGATAAATGTTATCCAAACACCTTACAAATATAATCTAATTTCATTTCCATGAACATTCCCAAGAGTTGGAGAATGTACTGGTCTTACTTCTGTGTCCTATGAACCTAAATAGCACAATGAACAGCATAGAATAGATGATCAATAAATAGTGGTGATGAGAATGAATATATGATGAATAAATCCTCCAAAGAACCCTGAAAAGCCGGGCATGGTGGCGCACGCTTGTAATCCCCGCGCTTGGGAGGCGGAGACAGGAGGATTGCACAGGTTTGAAGCCAGCCTCTCTGGCTTAAGAGACTCTGTTTCCAAATTAAAAAAAAAAAAAAAAAAAAAAAAAAATATATATATATATATATATATATATATATATATATATATATAGTAGGTCTGGGAGTGTAGCCCGGAAGTAGAAGGATTTCCAGGAACCCCAGTACCACCAAAAAAAAAAAAAAAATTCTGAAAACTGGGTATTATCCATTTACAAATGAGAAAACTGAAGTTTAAAGAGTTATAGAAATAGATTTCTTTCATTGAATATTGCTAAACAGCTAAATAGCCATTGTTTGAATATAATCTTGGGCCTGATATTTTGTTTCTAGGATACATCACAAGCAATGATTCTGTTTTGTATTTTTTGTGGCTTTATCTGATGGAGTGATAAAGAAGAGAATTCAGATGACTGTATTACCAAGGTAATGGCCACCATCTTTTCATACCTGTCATCTGTTTGTGACTACTCTAACATAGCATTGTGGAGATTCTACCTCTAATCTAGTACCTAGTCATAAAAAAATAGGTGTTAAGAAATAGGTGTTACTGTGGTGATTTGCCTTTGTTTTATTGCATTTTATTTTATCGTCCCTAGTAATATGAACTGTGGAAGAAAAACCAATATATGGTTGATGTGTTTTTCCTTAGTCCTCAAACTTTTAATAATAATCTGTAATTGAGAGAACACACAAACAAGCTGAGAACTTTAAGTCATTTAAAAATTAAGTTACCAACACTTTTCAAGGATAGTATATCTCTGTTTGCAAACCCTTCTGTTTGTAAAAAGTAGTCTCAAAAGAATTGCTAATAGCAGTAATTAAATGTGTTGATTGATTGGTCTGCCAATGCCCACTGCACTTCATTTACAGCTTAACACTTTGAAGCAGCAGTGTGGTTGTCTGGAGTCCCTGGTCCAAAGAGACATGTAGAAGCAGCATCCCTTTCACTTAGCACTTATTTGCCAAACTTCTGAGTAAATAGAGACCAGAGGACGTCATTAACACATCTGCTGTTTGGTGTTGGTCATGATGAAAAATAATTTCACATTATAAGTCACTGTGGAATATTGCACTTAATGGAGATAGAAAAACACTTAGCACAGAATGCTTGGGGGAATCCTCGAACTCCTAAGCAAAGGCCAATTGTCAATTTCACAGAGGAAACTTTAGCTGATGCAAGAGAAGCAAAATAGAGACCTTTGCCTCAGTCTGTCTTCTTACATGATGTAAATATGTTTACCGAGCTGGCATCCTCAGGCAGCAACGAAGAGTTATCTGGAAGAGTTAAGTGGCAGGGAAACCAAACTACTGACATTCCCCCTGAGCACTGTTGATGGATACAAAAAAGTTCTTAGTTACATATTTATTCTATTTGCCCTTTAATCTGTAATTTTAATCTTTAAGATTATAAAGAAATGGCACACGCCAAATAAATTACACTCCTCTTTCAAAGGAGGAAGTATTACAGTGCAAGTCAACTTTTTTCTTAGTAGCAAGAATTGTTTTGCTGGTGTCTGGCTATTGTCTCTGCCCTCAGTTTCCACTGGATTGGAACTGTTTTTAGCAGTCCTGTGACTTTATTTACTTCAGTGAATGGAGCTGACCAGATGCTGTCTGGGTACAATCAAACTCACCAAAAAACACTGTCACCAAAAACACCTTTCTTGTTCTTCCCATTACTAACAGGCTGTAATAGCAGATTTGAGGATTCCATAAATATATTTTTTTAAATCTCAGGGGTAAACTTAAGTTTGTCAAATAAAATAATTTTTAAAATTTCTTTCTAGTGTTACTATATTTTTACAAAAGAAAAGAACATCTTTTTTTTTTCTTTTTTTTTTTTTTTTGCAGTACTGGGGATGGAACCCACGGTATTTTACCTTTGAGCTACACCCCCAGCCCTATTTTTTACTCTTTATTTTGAAACAGGGTCTCATCGAGTTGCAAAGGACCTCACTAAGTAGCTGAGGCTGGCCGGATCCTACTGTTTTAGCCTTCCAAATGCTGAGGTGACAAACATATGCCATCATACCCGACTCAGAAAAGAACATCTTAATCCTGGAAATTTAGCAGTATAATCTTTGACAAAAAGTTTATCCAATCAAATAAGTTTTCCAATGTGAAAAACTCACTACATTATTTTTGTTTTCTTATTTTATAGCGACCTATCAAAATTCTGTAAGAGCCTCAGAGTAGGAAGAATTGGGAATTTCTGAGTTAGACTTTCAAGGTACTATTAATTTTGAAAAGTAATATGAATAATTATAGCTAATAATGTTTATTAATAATTAATTAGCATTTATTAATTAACAATTGATAGTAGTTACTTGATAACTAATTGTTTCAGGGAATATCTTTAGAAATTATTTTTCCCTTGCCAGTTTAAAAATGTCACATTTTAACACATTCTTATTCATTTCTCCCTTTCATTTTCTTTTTTTTTAATTTTTATTGGTACATTATATTCATACATCATATTGGGGTAAAAAACTTGTGTGTAGAGACATGCACACATCACTGATTTAACCCCTACCCAGTTCCCACCCCATTCCCTGCCCATCCCTCCTTCCCTTGCTTGGCTTAGTAGTTGACTTCGATATGTTTAAGTACATTGTGTGTTTTAGAGATTTTCCTCTTCCCCCCTCCTTTCTCCTCCTTTAGGTTGTCTTGTTTGCTCCTCTATAGGATTTTCTTTTCATCTAGAGTTCCTCCTATGACCCACTTCTCCCTAACTCTCACATATTAGGGAAAGCATCTGATTTCTTATTTTTTGTGACTGACTTATCTCACTTAGCATAATGTCCTCCATTTCCATCCATTTCTCTGAAAATGATGTAATTGAGGTTTTTTTTTTTTTTTTTTTTTTTTTTGATGGCTGCGTTTCTCCCTTTCTTGGACGCATGTTCTGTAAGGTTCCATTGCAGGGGCTGGAGATGGGTGAGGTGCTGCCCACAGGGGCTCCCAGCTGGGGCTTCAGGGCTCGGTTTTAAATGTCATAGTGTTCTTTATTCCTCTCAATGTTCATCCTACTATATACAATAAAAACATTAAAATTCATTTTTGTTTTTTGTTTGTTTTTGTTTTTGTTTGGTGGTTCTGGGGTTCCTGGGAACCCTTCTACCTCTAGGCTACACTCCCAGACACCTATTTTTTTTTATAATTTTATTTGGAAACAGGGTCTCTTAAGCCAGAGAGCCTGGCTATGAACCTGCAGGATCCTCCTGTCTCCGCCTCCCAGACGCGGGGATTACAAGCATGCGCCACCACGTCCGGCTAGAATTCTTTTTTTTTTTTTTTTTAATCTGAATCCAAGGTTCTTAGAAGAAATGCACTCGTTCCAAAGAACCTGAGCCCCTGCTGAAAGTGCAGGTTTGCAGGTCACAGTCCAGTTACCCCAGATACTTCTGATGTTTCACACAGCCTAGGTAGAAGGTTATAATCCTAATCTAGTTAGTAGTTTCAGAATCTACGTTTTCAGAATTTAGCTTTCAAATCTTTTCCTGATAATAAAAATGCATACTTATTACAAAAGTAAACCCATCTAGGCATGTGTGACTGGAGATAAAACTGAATTCTCCATAGTTTTCCCATAGTTGGCCTCACATTCTGCAGTAGGAAAGAGAATGTCATTTCTAGCCTTCCAGACTTGGGCTCCAGTCCTGGCTCTAACTTTTATTAGTTGTATCTCCTGGGACTCTTGACTATCTCTTATTCACTTATTCACCTAAAGAACATGTACTGAGTAACTTGTCTGTGTCAGGCATGGTGCTCAGCACAGGATACAAACATGAATAAAACACAGTTTCTCACTCCCGCAATTCCGAGCCCCAGGGGTGGAGGACTTCACAGTGAGTGTGTTGGCAAGGAGTGCTCTGGGTATTTTGGGAATTCAGAGAATGATACCAACCCAACCTGACAGGATTACAGATGGCTTCCTGGACAGAACCCAGGGGCAGGAATGGCCTCTGAGCTAGATCTCATCCCTTTTTTATTTGAAACAAGGTCCCACCACGTTGCTGAGGGCCTAAGTTGCTGAAGCTGACCTCCAACCTGTGATCCTCCTCTCTCGGCCTCCCAAGGACTGGGATTACAGGCATGTGCCACTGCACCTGGTTGTCAAGGTGAATCTTTCCAGGTGAGTACATCCTGGCCAGTTACACTTCGGGTGCGGTAGGGGAAATTTCAGGTATGCAGAACTGCAGAAGGGAATCCCGAAGGAAGGAAAGCACAGCTCAATACTCTGTAGCCTAGAGGCTTTGGGATGAATTTTATAGAAAGGACATGAAAAAAAGATGTGCAGACCTGTCAAGGACCAACTTACTTTCCGAGTATTTTTTATAGTTGGTTATACACTTATGGAGCCATGTTGAAGTCCTTTGGAAAATGCATGTGTATATATTATCTTTTAGAAATACAAAAGTCAGTAAGTCAGGCTTGACGCTACCCTCAGCAACTTAGCAGGATCCCCAGCAACTTAGTGAGTTCCTGTTTCAAAATTAAAAAAATTAAATGGGCTGGGGGTGTAGAATGCTTCTAGGTTGAATCCCAGTACCAAATAAATAAAATAGAAATGCAAAAAAGCAGAACTGGGAATGTAGCTCAGTGACAGAGTTTTACTTTCCTAGCATATGCAAAGCCCTGGTTTCTGTCCCCAGCACTGCAAAAATAAACAAACAAATAAATAAAATTAAAATAACAGAGTAAAAAATAAAAAAAACCTTTATCTCTGCTCCTTACATCATCTAGATTACATGAGTATCTCAATAACTTAAGAATTGTTTTGTTGGTACACCTTCAAGTTTTGGGGTTTTTTTTGGGGGGGGGTTGTGTGTGTGTGTGGTACTGGGGGGTGGAACCCAGAGGCTTTCTACCTCCGGACTATACTCCCAGACCTATTTTATATTTTATTTGGAAACAGGGTCTCACTAAGTTGCTGAGAGCCTCACTGAATAGCTGAGGCTGGCTTCGATCCTCCTGTCTCAGCCTCTCAAGCGCAGGGATTACAAGCATGCACCACCACGCCCGGCTTAAGAAGCAAGCTTAAAATCATCATGGAAGCTGGAGGTGGTAATGCACACCTGTAACCCCAGTATTTGAGAGCCTGAGACAGGAGGATCGCAGATTGGAAACCAGCCTCAGCAATTTAGCAAGGCCCTCAGCAACTTAGATCCTATTTCAGATTTTTAAAAAAGGGCTGAGGGTATAGCTTAGAGATAGAATGCCCTTGGGTTCAATCCCTATTACCAAAAAATAAAATAAAGATGGACTTTCCAGTGCACTGATCTCTTAAAATGGAAGTATTAAGTCATTTCCAACAACTTCCTTGCTAGCACATGTTTGGTTTTGTCTGGAATAGAAATTATGAGTGCCCCTCTTTCAAAGGAAGTGGAAAATGAAACTTGTTTGATTTGAAGTTGACTCGGGGGAAAAGTGTCATGTCATTGCAATTGTTTTCTTAATATTTACCATATTTTTGCACATAAACTTAGTCTTCCCATAAATGTGACCAAAAACTCTCAGAAAACTATCTGGGGCTCACTGAATCCTGAGAGGTGGGACAAGCAGTCAGGTAAGCAGCTCTGAAGTCTGGGAGGCAGGAATTGTGCCAGTGCTACTGACCATGACTTCACCACTGAGCTGGGATAGAAATCTTCTTGTTTTCTGCTAATGATTCTGTGAAAGATCACTATCATTTCCCTTTCAATAAAGATTCAATTTGTGGAGGAAGATCTAAAAAATTTTGCTTGGGTTATCCATCTGTCTGTTTAGCTAAAGGGACAGTTCCTACAGACTCTCTGCAGTTGGAGTGGGAAACTGCTCAGAAGCTAATTGGATTCCAGATGGGAAATGCACTCTGGATAATCAAGACAATCACATCTTCTGCAGAGGAAATGGAAGCTACAGTAGAGTAGGGAATATGGAAAGACAAAGCAAGCCTCCTTCCTGTTTTGCTGAAAGGCTCAGTTATTTCTTATTATGAGCTATTTCTTACTGTATTATTAGGGGTTCTTATATTACTATTAAAGGTTCTTAAACTATTACTAAAGGTTTGGTTATTTCTTATTATAAAAAGGAAACCATGAAAGCCAGGTGTGGTGATGCACGCTTGTAATCCCCATGCTTGGGAGGCTGAGACAGGAGAATTGCACTGGTTTGAAGCCAGGCTCAGCTACTTAGTGAAGCTCTTAGCAACTAGTGAGACCCTGTTTCCAAATAAAATATAAAAAAAATAGGTCTGGGAGTATAGCTTGGAGGTAGAAAGCCTCTGGGTTCCACACCCAGTACCACCAAAAAAGGAAAAAAGAAGACCATGAGAAATGTAAATCGAAAAAAATTCTGTTAGTACTACATGAAAAACAGAATTATCTGAGTCATGAACTTATTCTAAGAAAAATCTGGGATCCACATTAAAACATGAATAGTAATATAAAATAGATATAAGACAAGGTGACTCATCATTATTATCAATACTGCTCTAGAAACACTGACTAATAAAGTATAGTAAGGAATGTATTCAAGAATCATAATTATTAGAAAGAAGGAAAACTCAGCATTGAGCATGGTTAGCTATGATGAAAATCCAAATAAGTCAATTAAAAGCTAAAATAAACTTCATTGCACAGCAGCAATAATGGTTACATAAAAATAAAATGGTTTAAAAAAGATTTACTCAACATCTAGAAGTAATCTTAGAGAAACATAATGAAAAAAATTAAAAATCACACAAATTTGCTATAAACTACAGAAATTTCTCTAAATGTTTTTGTTTCCTTTTGTAAATTTGACAAACTGATCTTACTGGTGGAAAAATTAAAGACACGTGTAAGTGATCAGGGGAAACTTGTGTTACCATATAGTTAAATTACCCATAAAGTTTTTAAATATAATAGAATAAAATCTAACCTGATCAATAAGATAAAATATTGAACTGAAACAGACTATAATGGGTGGAAGGCTCTAATATACCCTCAGGAGAGCTTCAGATTCGTGAACAGACATTTGTAGGCAGGAGTGTATTTTTTTGTTTCATAGAAAATTGGCTACCAAACCAAACATGGTGGCGCTTACTTGTAATCCCAGAACTTGGGAGGCTGAGTCAGGATGATCACAGGTTCACGGCCAGCCTCAGCTACTTAGTGAGGCCCTCCACAAATTAGTGAGACCCTGTTTCCAAATAAAGAATGAAAAATAAGGCTGAGGATGTATCTTGGAGGTAGAATGCCCCTGGGTTCAATCCCTAGTGCCACAAAAAAAAGTAAAATAAATAAAATTGGCTACCTTACCCATACTCATAGTCATGAGCCCAAGTCACTACTATTAAATCAGCCCAAATCCCAGATGATAACCTGAAACAAACTACATGAAGTCTATATAAGAAGTATCTCAATTTCAAATCAATGTACATGATTTAAAATTTTTGCCCATTTCCTATCAAAGTACCTTTTTAGAAAACCATTATTTGTTCCTCTTTTGGCAGGACACCCCTTACGAGAGCGATACATTTATTCTGACTCTAACTCTTGTTCCCACTCCTGCTATCTGCTCTGAGATGACTGCCTCTCCTGTACACCATGGAGCCCAATAAAGTGACTTAGTTTTTTTTTTTTCCCAGACATAAGTCCACCATGTAAGGTATAGCCTTAAAACATGGTAAAATCTTCCAGACATTTCCGTGACTTCAGAGGCAGATAACAGACAGAAACATCATTTAATTTCTAGGATTTACTTTCTTTTCTTTTTTTTTTTTTCTTTTGCGGGTCTGGGGATGGAACCCGGGAGCATTTGACCTCCGAGCTATACCCCCTGCCCTAGTTTTTGTATTCTTTAATTTGAAACTGGGTCTCACTAAGTTGCGGAGGGCCTCACTAAGTAGCTGAGGGTGCTTGCGAACCGTGATCCTCTGGTCTCAGCCTCTTGAATGCTGGGATTAAAAGCGTGCGCCACCATGCCCGGCTCTAATTTCTAGGATTTAAAAAAGAGAAATTAGAAACTACTGAAGTGGTAGATAATAAAGAAATACTCATATATCCATACAAAGTAAATAGTATATGGTCACTAAAATATGATAATTTTAAGGATTTTAAATGATCTAATTATTTTCAGGAAATGAGCAATGACATTTGAATTTTTATTTTATATATATATATATATATATATATATATATTTTTTTTTTTTTTAACAGTACTGGGGATGGAACCCAGCGGCATTCTACCTCTGAGCTATACCTCCAGCCCTATTTTGTATTCTTCATTTTGAAATAGGGTCTCACTGAGTTACAAAGGGCCTCACTAGTAGCTGAGGCTGCCCATGAACAGAGATCCTCCGGTCTCATTCTCCCAAATGCTGGGATTACAAGCATGTGCCACCACGCCTGGCTTTATAGGGTATTTTTATAGTTTATTTTTCAATCTTTTTACAAATGAGAATCAGAAAAACTTGTTATTATTAGGTACTAGAGATTAGATCCAGAGGCATTCTGCCTCTGAGCCAACCCCTTTTATTTTTTATTTTGAAAAAGAGAGCCGGCATGGTGGCACACGCTTGTAATTCCAGCATTCAGGAGGCTGAGACCAGCAGATAGCAGTTTGCGGACAGCCTCAGCTACATAGTGAGGCCATCTGCAACTTCGTGGGACCCTGTTTCAAAAATAAAGAATAAAAAAATAGGGCAGTGGGTGTAGCTCAGAGGTTGAATACCCCTGGATTCCATCCACAGACCTGCAAAAAGAAAAAAGTCTCAATAAGTCACTGAGGGTCTTGCTGGATTGTTCACCTCAAACCAGGGATCCTTCTGTCTTAGCCTTCCAAGTACTGGGATTATAAGCGTGCACCACCACACCTGGCTCAAACAAACTTATTTTAAAAAAGATGAAAGGCAAGCTGTTTTATGAGAGGAATATAAATATTAATAAGAATATAAACAGCCAGTTATGTCTAAGCAATAATAACAATATGTACTTTTAGTCAATTTTTTAAGAAGACCTGTATAATTGTTCTTTGGTATTCTCTGGGGATTGATTCCAGGACTCCCTGCAGATATCAAAATCCATGGATACTGAAGTCCCTTATATAATATGTTTATTATATAATCCTTTATATAATCATATAATTATAGGATATTTACATATAATCCATGAACATTTTCCATATACTTTAAATAATCTGTAATTATTTATAATATCTAATGCAATGTAAGCACTATGTTTATAATTATTACATTGAATTGTTCAGGGAATAATGACAAGTACAAAATGGTCTATACATATTCAGTAAAGATACAGTTTTTTATTTCCAAGTATGTTTTGATCCAAGATTGCTTGAATCTGCAGGTATAAAGTCCATAGATACGGAGGGCCAACTGTACATATATGGTAAATTCATGTATACATGTATGGCAAAATCATTCTAATTTACATTCCCAAATGCAGTTTTACAGTTTTCACCATTGAACAACTGAGTATATTGCTATTTACTCATCTAAGGCAGGAAAACTTCTTTAGAGAAATTTTTCTTTTTCTCCATGGTTCTGGGGATAGAACCCAGAACCTGCTCTACCACTGAACTACAACCTCAGCCCGAGAAAAGTTTTTTTTTTTAATGTAAGCCCTGCTAGACCTGAAAATTTTTTGTGTAGCCTAAAAATGTCAACAGCTGCATGCATGGTCTGTGCCCCAAACAAGAGATGAGATACAAGCATTATAATTTAACTCACTGTTCATTCTTCCACTCAAGTAACTGATAAAAGATCATGTAGTCAGTGCATTCGATTATGTTCATAAATATGACCACTAATTATTTTATGATAGAGTAAAATACAATAATTTTTATGAATTTGATTCTAAAAGTAACTTACACCTGGATGAATCTTTTTGAAAAATTTTCCCAAGTAGAATCATCTTCAGTGCTCTTCTGAACCAGGGATAGAAAAATGCATAAACCATTGGATTAAAAGTAGAGTTCAAGTAGCCAAACCACGCCAAAGTATCATTCAAAGAGGGTGGAATAGTGTAGTTCAGAAAAGGATCCATGACTGTGCAGACAAAGAAAGGGCACCAGCAAATTAGGAAAACCCCCATCACGATTCCTAAAGTCTTCGCAGCTTTCCTCTGGTTGTTCTGTGAGACTCCCTGTTTCTCTCCCAATCTAATTTGAAGGTTCTGATTTGTGCCCTTAATTGATCTTACCTGCCCTTTAGCAATTAAATATATTCTATAGTAGACACACAACATAATAGATCCAGGTATATAGAAAGAAGTCATAAAGGCCAGTATCCCAGATACTTTGCTAAAGAAGACAGAACAGCAGGCTAGGCAGTGAATGTGTTTGTAATATATCTCTTCAGCGCCCTTGAAGTTCAGCTCCAGGAAGATCATTCCAAATGCAAAAATAGCAGGGACACCCCAGCTGATGGAGATCATCACAAAAATCACCAGGGTACTGACCCTGGCTTTGTATCTCAGTGGGTCACACACGGCCACGTAGCGGTCAATGGAAATGAAGGACAGGTGGAAAATGGAAGCGGAACTCAGCATGATGTCAGTGCTGGTGTGAACCTTACAGAAGAGTTCTCCGAAATACCAGCAGTGCTCAATGGATCTCACCATGCTGTATGGCATGACCAGGCACCCCAGCAGAAAGTCCACAGTGGCCATGGAATGAATGAGCCAATTAGTGGGGGTGTGAAGTTCCTTGAAGTGTGATATGGAAATAATAATGATCAGATTGCCCACCAGCGTGGTCAGAATGATGAGCACCATCACACCGTACAGAGAAGCTCGCACGTCACCCGGCCAGGTGCTTCTCACACAGGAAACGTTAATTACATTGTGACGAACAGCCATCATTCCAACAACTAGCCCCTGGTTCACTTTTCCCTTTGTCTGCTGGGTAATCTTTCTCCCAGATCCATAGTCAGAATATAGATCCTTCTCCTTTTATTTGCACATACCTACCCCAGAAACCTGGGAGGGAAAGAGAGAGAAAAGAATAAATCATCAGCAATTTGATTTCTCCCACTTTTAACACATTTACCCGATTACTTCCTGTGTGAAGAATAGTTATTTTGGAAGGAGCTTTACTTCCAAGTTCAGTTCAACTTAACAAATGTTTTAAACTTCTCGCTGGAGTCGGACACTGTGCTAAAACGTTAAACTGAATTATTAGGTTGACTTATATGAAATTGTCAGTTTTATAGGTCAAAAATAAAATGATGACGATTACCATACAGTTTAAGATGGACTTTCATCACTATTTCCCTTCTTTTCTCTTTTCTTTTACTTTTGCTATTTGTCTATAGGAAGCTAGAATCTAGCAGAGATTGCTTACATCCTAAAGGGCATACATAAATTGCCAGAGAGTTAAGAATTAAAATATGTTAATGGAAAGGATTTAAAAAATGTATTTGTTGTTCATAGTGGTGATTATTTTTTTTATTTTTGTGTGGTACTTGAGGTCGAACCTAGGAGCATCCTACTTCCAAACTATAGGCACAGTTCCCCCAACCCCCTACTGTTTTGAAACAAGTTCTCGCTAAGGTGCTGAGGCTGTCCTCTAACCTGCAATCTTCCTGTCTCAGCCTCCCAAGGACTATGATCACAGGTGTATACAGCTATGCTTGGCAAGAAATGCTTTAACTGCACCTGTTACACAGACTTATGACCCACGAGTGCCTACCTTAGTATTTGCTCATATCGTAAATATATTTTTGTAATTGATTTCAATAAAAGAAGCTTACATACCTTTCTTTTCAATTTGCAAAACAATTCTACATATATTGCAGGCACTATTTCATTTTATTTGACACCTATAATATCAACATCATTCCTTGTAAGAAAGACACAACATGGCTTGTTAGCCTTCATTTTCTTGGAAAGAAATTGTGGTCCAGTTCACAAAAGCATGAAAGCTGAAATGCGATCTGAGGTCTCAGTTACTCACTTAATTTTCTCTTTAGCTAGTTCAGGGTTTCTCTGCACTTCAGAAGGAATGCACTCAAGATAAATTACACAACATTAACTTCTGAAGTTTTAATGTAAGATTTATGAGCTATTTTAAAAACTGACACCTGTAGTGAAGTGACATTGTGGTCTTGCCTATTAAATATTTTAATCTTTAAATCATAGACCAAAGTCTATGTGGTGAGGCAGTGCAGCTCAGACAAAAGAGTCCTGAGATGAAAGCCAGTGGGCTGAGCTTGGACCTACGCTGCTGGCAGGGCACAGGACCTCTTCAACTGATTGACTGAACTCTGATACCCATTAAATACAAGAGTCCAATGTACAAAACACATAAAAGAAAAATTTTGTTAAAACAGAGATGTCACCTTCTTGTAGACCTCCTCTTCTCTTGACCCACTGAAGAACCCCAAAGATCCATTGGACTCTGTTTGAAAATGCCTTCTTCTTTTCTATGATTCTGTAATTCTAAACCAGTATTTATATGTACAGAGGGGAGAGAAGAGGAAAAGAGGGAGAAGAGTTAAGAAGAGAAAAGAGGAGAGGAGAAAGTGAAGATCTTGGGGGGGAAAATATACATTTCTACCGATCACTGAAGTCTTATAACCTGTGATTACACTGTAAAAATGCTAGAAAATAGCAACATTTCTTAGAATGTCAAGGGTCAGACTTTCTTCTCATCTTTTCTTCTCTCTGGGTTGATGCTTTAGACCAAGAACACAAGAAACCCAAATTTACCAAATTAGAATTGGAGGAATGTAATATTTAGGTTCCAAAAACCCTAACTTAATAAATTCTAAATACTTCTCCTGGAGTCCCCTTATCTCTTGTTTCCGAGGGGGAACATACTCTTACCAAATAAATCTGTGGAATTTTCTTGAATAGACATCCAGGCTCATTCCATGATAGAACAAGCAACAAACTACTAGGTTATTTCAACTAAGTAATGTTTTAATTGTAATTAAAATTTCACCAAAAGAACAATAAATTTTTTACTATGAAATTTAAATGAACTCTATCACTTGTTAGATATCTACTTAGTCTCTCTCCTCCCTTTTTTCTTTCTTTTACTTTTGCTATTGATGTCATAAAGGAACCAAGAAGAGATGTAGCTCAGTTGTAGAGTGCTTGGCTAGAATGTGTAAGGCTATAGGTTTGATCCTTATCATTGTGAAAATTTAAAATTAAAACAATAAAAATACAAAAAACAAAATCACTTTTTAGAAGTTCTTGCTAAGTACTGACTGTGAAAAAAAATCCTATCTGCATAAAAATTAACTCAAGATGGACCAATGACCTAGAAATTAGCCTGGAAACTTTGTAATTGCTAGAAAAAAAAAAATAAAGGACCAACTCTCCAGAACGTAGGCACTAGAAGAAGTCTAGTCATTAAGACCTCCAAAGCTGAGGAAATAAAACTAAGAATCAATGAATGTGATGTTATGAAATTATAAAGTTTCTCTGCAGCAAAGGAAATAATCAAGAGCTTAAAGAAAAAACCTACACAAGGGTAGAAATTTTTGCCATTTATTCCTCTAATAGAGGATTAATATCTAGAATATATGAAGAACTCAAAAACTCAACACCAAAAACCAAATGACTCAATCAAAAAAAAAACAAAAAAAAACACTGAACAGATACTTTTCTAAAGAAGAAATACAAATAGCCAATGAATACATGAAAAAATGTTCAACATCATTGGCAATTTCAGAAATTCAAATTCAAAACTACACTTAAGTTCCATCTAGAGCCAGGTAGTGACACAGTCCTGTAATCCCAGTACTTGGGTGACTGAGACAAAAGAATGACAGGTTTGAGGCTAGTCTTAGCAACTTAGCAAGGCCCTCAGAAACTTAGTGAGACTGTTTCAAAATGAAAAATAAAATAGGACCAGGAAGTATATCTCAGAGTTATAATGCCCCTAGGCATTATATCAAGTACCAAAAAGAAAAAAATAACTACACTGGGATTCCATTTAACCCCAGCTAGAACAGCAATCATCAATACTACAAATATTAATAAATGCTAGAGAAGATGTGGCAAAATAGAAACTCTTATAAACTAATGATGGGATTGTAATTTAGTACAATTGTTATGAAAATCAGTATGGAGGTTCCTCAGACAACTAAGAATAGAAATACCTTTGATCCAGTTATGCCACTTCTATATATTTTTCCAAAAGAATTAACATTAGAATGCTATAGTCGTGCGTGTATATGAACTGAAGACCAACAACACTGATCCCATACTCCTCCTTGGCCCTGGTTCCACCAACCACCCATTCATAATTGTTCAGACTCAACCTCACACTGATCTCTACATCTCCTAATATAAACCTATCTCCCACTCAACTATTATTCTCAAAACCCTTCTACATATCCCTATGGTATTCATGGTGATAATTCTAAATAAATGTTTGGCTGTCTCCCATCAGGATACCTCCACCTCAGCAGTCTTGTCCATGATGGCTGTTTCCTCTCTCACAGTCCTGTCTCCCCTTTCACACATCCACCCTAGAAGAAGGGTTAGTATCCTCTTGTACGTGCTGGCACTCAAGATCACTGTCACTACCTGTCCCTTGCTAAGCTCCAACCTTTCCCAAGCTTTGAGCTTGTGTCTTCAGACTATACCTCCTCCTCTGCAGACCTCTACAGATTCCCAAGTCATTGCAACTCCTGCCCAAAATTCTTCATCATTTTTTTTTATTGTCCTACCTAGATGATCCTTGTGGAAATGGTCTTTCAGCATCTTGATTCTGTTTTTCCAACAAGCACAGCCTTTCCTCCATCTCACCTCACACTTCCTTGGTCACACCCCAGGGTGTCATGAGCCGCATCCACACCCTGCCTCCCAGTCAATGGACTCATTGCCACTAAGATCCTTTTCCAACAATTTTGCAACCCCAGTGAGTCCCTCAATTAATTCATTTCACAATCTTTTCATTGTTCTTTATTTACCCAAACTCACCTCTTTACTCAGTTTTGGATTCCACATTTTCTGGCATTATCTTTTTTTTTTTTTTTAATTTCCCCTTAGCTAGGGATTCAACTCAGGGGCATTCTACCACTAAGCTATACCTCTAACCCTTTTAAACAGATTTTTATTTTGAAATAGGGTCTCACTGAGTTGCTGGGGCTGGCTTAGAACCTATGACCCTCTTGTCTCAGCCCCCCAAGTACTGGGATTACAGGCATGCAGCATTGCCCTGGCTTTTGCCATTGTCTTACACTCCTGTGGATCGAAACTTCTCTGAAGAAGCCACATCTACACTAAAGGCCCCACAGATCACTTCACCATGCGTAACTTAAACATGGTGACTGTGGAGAGGTGGAATGCTGAAGGTGGAGATCCAAAGTTCTTTTGAGCTACCTTCGTCCCGTTAACAGCCTTTTACTTTCAACTTCTGCACCCTCAAGACTGTTAGGTAAATCTCTCGGAATATATCTAAGCTTAGCAGACCTCTAGTCTCTATCAACCCTAAAACTAAGACTGTGTAAGGGACATCTGAGAACCAGATAAGAGATTTCCTCAGTCAGTTGTAGCCTACCTGCCTAATGTTCCCACCAATCTATTTGGCAAATTTATTGATTTATGGCTTGCTGTGTACTTTGGCTATAAGAGGTTATATAATCCTTTTCATAGTGGAACGTGCCACTCAGGGTGACTCAATTCTGTGTTCTTAGACCATAGTCAGTTATATTTGTCTCAGGAAAAAAAACAAAATTTTTAGCTGGGCCTGGTAGTGCATACCTGTAATACCAGTACTTGGGAGGCTGAGACTGTAGGAGCGTAAGTTTGAGGCCATCCTTGGCAACTTAATGAGACCCTGTTTCAAAATAAAAAAGCAAGATAGGGCTGGGGGTGTAGCTCGGAGGTAGAATGCCCCTGAGTTCAATCCCCAGGACCACATACATACACACAAAATAAAATAATATAAATATTAATTTAAGAAAATTTAAAATAGCAAGAGATGAAGGGTAAAAGCAACAATAGTAATGTTCTCTAAATTAAGATTGAGTTTAAGCAAAATAGAATTATGAGAAGTCATAGTGCAATGCTTATTAAATAAGGATCTTGAGTTGAAGAAAAATTTTAAGGAAACTTTAATATTGGCTTGGAACTCAAATTGTAGCTATCTCACTATCTCCCAGTGGTCCTCGGGGCTGGAGAGGGGCAGGCTAGTTATACTTCCTCACTGGTTCTCAAGGAGTGACCTACAGTTTAATTTTGCCAGCTAGTTTTGTCAGCATTGTTTTTTTAAGTTTAAAGAGCTCACATTGTTTGACCCAAAAAATGTTCAGTGTAATGGTTTTTATAATAGCAACAAAAGTGAAAAGTGAAATAGTCTGAACTTAGATGAGACTTACGTGTATCATCAGATATAAGATATATTCAGTAAGATATTAAATAGGAGCTGGTTCTCTTTATGTAGAAGCAATAGAAAGATGTCAATGATATATTGTCAAGTAAAGAAAACATTACAAAATGTTTTAATATACCACTTATGTGACATAGATGTGTCTTTATCTATATACCTCTCTATGTATATTTGTATAAGAATAAAAGTAGTATCAAATAGCTTACTCCAAATTCTAAATATTGTTTACTCAGAATGGTAAGAAGGAAGCCAGGCATGGTGGTGCATGTCTATAATCCCCAGGACTTGGGAAACTGAAACAGGACCATAAGTTCAAGAGCAGCCTCAGCAACTTAGCAAGACTCTGTTTCCAAATAAAAAATAAAGTAGGGCTGGGAGTTTAGCTCAGAGGTTGATGCCTCTGAGTTCAATCCCCAGCGCCAGTAAGAGATAAAGAAAGAGAGAGAAAACACCAAATATTAACAATAGATTTTCCTGAGTGATAAAATGTCAGTTTTATTTTCTTCTCTGTCTTTTCAACATTTTCTATGTTTTCTTCCAGCTGAATGTTTTGCTTTATAAACAGGAGGCATTATTTTTTTTAAAAAATCAATCGTATTGTTTATGGAGTTTCAATGTTTAAAAATACTGGTGAATATGCCAGGCATGGTGGCGCACGCATGTAATCCCCACATTTGGGAGGTAGAGACTGGAGGATCGCACAGGTTCGAAGACAGCCTTGCTGGCTTAAGAGATCCTGTTTCAAAAAAAAAAAAAATAGGACTGGGAGTGTAGCCTGGAGGTAGAAGGGTTTCCAGGAACCCCAGTATCACAAAAAAAAAATTACTGGTGAATAAATATTAGTAATGTTATAATATTGAGTTTATTGTTTATATAACTCTGCATGCTTTATTTATTTATTTTACTCATGTTCTGTCGTTGGTCTACTACACAAATTTGGAAACAAAATTAGAAATGGACTTGATAATAATGCTATTCCAAAAGTGGTTTTGTAGCTCTATAACTTATTTCGCTTATCTAACTTACCTAGTATATTTTTTAAAATACTAAAAGTGTTAAAAAAGGGAATGAGACAAGGAACAGTTCAAATGTCATCATTCTTGAGATTGAACGTAAGCAGAAACAAACCATTTCTATAGCTCAGAAACAGGGAATGTGGCCAGGCCTGGTGGCACACGTTTGTAATCCCAGCGCTTGGGAGGCTGAGACAGGAGGATCGCACAGGTTCAAAGCCAGCCTCAACTACTTAGACCCTGTTTCCAAATAAAGTATAAAATAGCCCTGAGTAGAAAAGCCCCTGGGCAACACACACACACACACACACACACACACACACACACACACACACACCACGTGTGAAACAAGTTTTTAAAAAATGTACAACTTTTTGCCGGTGTGGTGGGGAGTGTTTATAATCCTAGTACTTGGGAGGCTGAGACAGGAGGATCATGGGTTTGTGGACAACCTTATCTACTTAGTGAAGCCCTCTGCAACTTACTAAGTAACTTACTATGTAGCCTCAGCTTATTCACTAAAAAGCCTCAGCTACTTAGCATTTGCAAATGACGTCATATTTAAGTATATTTAAGTGTGTGTGTGTGTGTGTGTGTGTGTGTGTGTGTGTGTACATGCTGTATTAGTTCAAATAACATAAAATCACCTTTTATTTAACTAGTTACCTAAATCTAACTTGAGACCCCATTTCAAAATAAAGAATAAAAAATAGGGCTGAGGATGTAGCTTAGAGGTAGAATGCCCCTGGGTTCTATCTCCAGTACCACACACACAAAAAGAAAAAATATATGCAACTTTTTCTTTTTAAAAGTGAATATTTGACCCCCGTTCTTGGGAGGCTGAGACAGAAGGATCAGCCTCAGCTACTTATTGAGGCCCTTCACAACTAGTGAGACCCTGTGTCAAAATAAAGAATAAAAAAAATAGGGCGGGGGGTGTAGCTTAGAGGTAGAATGCCCCTGAGTTCAATCCCCAGTACTGCCAAAAAAATTTTTAAAGTTGGTATTTAAGTAGCTAAATTACAGAAACTGTTTACCTTTTCATTAAATAATACTAATTTTTAATTTATGAATAAGTACAAAATCATTCATAAGTCTCATTATTTTTAGCACTCTCCCTATTAGCAGAGATGGTCAGTCTCTAAGTTCTGACAGGGCTGTTGAGTATGCGATTCAGACCTACCTTCTCTGGCGAGAGTCAACAGAACCAGTAGACGACCCGGCAGCATAAACACTGCCTTTGGGAGCAGGCTTCCCCATCTGTCTCCCGTGTACCTGCCAGTGAGAGCCCACAGCTACTCTCCAACAAGCTACGGTTAACACAGACAGAATGACGCAAATGGTAAAATCTGACAAAGATAAGCTGATAGTAAATCTTTCTGAAACAAACTAGCAACAGTATGTTATCAAGACATAGAACTGGGAGATGCTTTTATTCTAAACCATCATCAGGAAGCTAGCTGTGCGCATGCCAAATAGAGAAGGTAAATATTACCATTACTTTGAAAATAATTCCAAGCGTAGGCTACCCATTCTCACAGTTATGATAATGACAGTATATAAATAAAAACACATGTCCATTAAACCTGCCTGAATCGTTAATCGATCTGAAAGAAAAGCAGTCTTCTACTGGACATGTATACAAAGAAAATGACATCCATCTACTAATGATTTTTTCTTATGGTGCAGGAGATTGAACCCAGAGATGTTCTACCTCTGAGCTATGCCTCTAGCTCTATTTTATTTTTATTTGGAAAGAGGGTCTCACTAAGTTGTTGAGAGCTTCACTAAGTTGTTGAGGCTGGCTTTGAACCTGTGATCCTCCTGTCTCAGCCTCCCAAGTACTGGGATTACAGGAATTTTAAAAAGAAAATATTTTATAGCATTGGCTTTCATACTTAAAGACTGCTTATAGTTTATCTTGAGAAAGTGTACAATGTGATCAGAGTTCTCCAGGAAACACCACGGGATGTTGCCATGTTCTAAATGTTTACATCCTCCCCAAATTCATATTGAAACCTAATCTCCAGTGTTGGCATTAGGAGATGGAGCCTGAAGCGTGGTTAAGTCACAGGGTAGAGCCTTCATGAAAAGAACTAGTGCCCGCATAAATGGCAGAAAGAAATGGAGTTCGGAGTTCTTAGCTTCAACTATGCGGAACTTGTCTTTCTCTTATACTGTTGTGGAGTAGTTCTCTAGTTTGAAAGGATATTTGACTTTAAGGTATGTTTCTCCAATAGAAACTTTGTTATTTGACTAAAATAAACATGAAAGACTTTGTCAGTCACCAGGATGAACTAGATGAAAAGCAAAGAGTGAAGGTCAAAGGAGATGTACTGGGTGAAACAGAGGCTCAGGAAGGAGGGTGATGGGGTAAGAGATAATGGGCGGCTAAACGATTTGAAAAAAAAAATTCTTTTCTTTCTTTCTCTTCTTCCTCTCCCCCACCATGATAGATTCTATGGCTACCATAATACAGAAATACAGATTGGGTAATTTAAAAGGCAAAAATTAATTTTTCCACAGTTCTGGAGAAGAGATGGCCATAATCCTGGTTTCAATAGGTTTGATCTTAACTGAGGCCTCTCTCCATGGCTTCAAGATCGACACATTCTGACTATGTCCTCAAATGGCTTTGAGCATCCTTGGGGACCAGGAGGGAGTATGTCTTCTTGTCTGTCTCCTTTATATAAAGCTGCATTGTGCAATCACGGGAGCTTCACTTAGATCACATTATCGAATCCTAATCAGCTCATAAAGCCCTTCTTCCAAACACCTTACTCAGATTAAGCCACCTTCTTAAACCTCACAATGGAAACTAAATTTTAATGCCTGAACACCTGAGAGACACACTAAACCATATCTAGACTATACAGTACATGAGATAGTGTTAATTAAATTAATGTTTCTGTGAGTAAAACTGACATTAGATGATGTTAACTCTACTTGGATTGTGAAATTTTATACCCTTTAGTGGTCACTATCTTTGTTCAAGGTATTACCTCTTATGAGGTGATGTATCTGGGTTTTAGACTCTTCATCTATAAAGTTAGGTGATTGATATAAATCATTTTCTTTAGTGTTCCATCCATCCATCCATCCATCCATCCATCCATCCATCCACTTATCAACTCAGTGCTTACAAAGGAAGAATCTTCTACTCCTGGGTGGCAGATATAGTGTTCAGTATTTTAACTACAATGAATAATACCAAGTCAGTATGTTCAGGTCAAAGAGATTACATTCTAATCTGAACTGCCATAAGAGTCCAGTTAGGGGTGTGTGTGTGTGTGTGTGTGTGTGTGTGTGTGTGTGTAACTGGGGATTGAACCCAGGGGCATTCTACCTCACCCCTTTTCATTTTTATTTTGAAACAGGGTCTTGCTATGTTGCTGACGCTGGTCTTGAACCTGAGATCCTCCTATCTCAGCCTCTCAATTACTAAAATTACAGGTACATACCACTATACCAGGCCTGTTAGTTTTGCCACTCTGTTTTCCAGCATCCTATATCATCTGGCTTGTTCTGCAAAGCCATATTTCTATTTGGACTCTTTCTCATCTTTTTTGTGGTCAGTCTCCTTCAGCTTCCCTCTACACTAGGTTATCCTACAGTCTTCTAGCCTCTTCAACACAACTAAATTAATTACAGATAAGCAACTAGAGAGGATCATGGGATATGGTTTGAATACCACCTGACCTAATTAATCAGCCCTAAACCATCTTGCCCAATGATTGGCAAGGGCACCTGAAATTAGTAGAACATGGTCTTTTTTTTTTTTTTTTTTTTTTGGTGATACTGGGGTTCCTGGAAACCCTTCTACTTCCAGGCTACACTCCCAGACCTATTTTTATACTTTTTTATTTGGAAACAGGGTCTCTTAAGCCAGCGAGGCTGGCTTCAAACCTGCACAATCCTCCTGTCTCCGCCTCCCAAGAGCAGGGATTACAAGTGTAAGCCACCACCACGCCCAGCGAACATGGTCTTTTAATTAAAGTACTCTTCCTGTAAGTTTTTTGTTTGTTCTTTTATGTTTAATGCAGGTGTTATATTCCTTGTTGTGTTTTATTATAATAATTGACTGGTACTGCATCCTATATTGCGTATTTCCCCCAGTATTTTCAGTATAAGGCAATAAACAAAGTAGAAATTCTCTGAAAATTATATCTACTAACATTAACAGTCATTTTATTTTATTTATTTATTTATTTATTTTGCAGTAGAATGGAACCCAGGAGCATTCTACCTCTGAGCTACACTCCCAGCCCTATTTTTTATTCTTTATTTTGAAACAGGGTCTAACTGAGTTGCAAAGGGCCTCACTAAGTAGCTGTCCTCGAACTGCGATCCTCCTGCTAGCCTCCCAAATGCTGGGGTTACAAGCATGCGCCACCACGCCTGGCTATTAATAGCCATTTTAGTACAATTGAGCTTATAAGAACAGAACTTCTGGGTTACAGAATATTAAGGTAGGAGAAGGATTCAGGATAAATCTGGAGCTTCATGCATTGTAAACGAAGGGGCTGGTTTTATTGGGAGACTAAGGTGTCAACACAAGCATACCTAAAATGCTCTACTAAAAAGACACACAGCAAAATGGAACACATATTGATTATTTTCCAGTGTAATGAAAGAAAACTACCAAATCAACCAGAACTATATACAAACCAAATTCTTATAGATGATGGCAAACTGTGAAATGCATAAACAAGGATTAGAATGTGTGCCTTTAAAATATTATATCATGGATATTCATATCGAAATTTATTAGCATATCTAGAGTACTAATATATAAATATCTTAGTATATTTGGAATCTCTATGTGCACAGGACCTAGTACAGCCCCTGGAATTTAATTGAAATTCAGCTAATAATAGTTACCAAAGCTAGTAATAATCCAAAGGCTAAAAGAACAGACCAAATGTTAGCACCTCTCATAAATCTAATATTCCTTTCAGAAAATGTGCTGACTGGTTAAAATCATCCTGATTTCACCAACTCTGAATTATTTCATGAGTATTTCAGGATGAAGCTTTAGAAGCTCATCTGTATATCAATTCTTTAGCCACTACAAATAGCAGAATGGCATGCTAACAAGGCACTCAGCTTAAACATCTCAAGAGGGGCATTTTTCTCTTTGTGAACCATCCCTAAGGAGCTGCATTTTTTGAATACTGGTTTCTTATTGAACCTGAATCTCTGATCTAAAGAGGGCAGCCTTTTGTACATTTCCATACTAGGTTCCTCCTCTGAAAGTTTCAGAATGAAGTGACCCCGAATAAAGTAACTTTGTCTTTCTCATCTTTGTTCCCTCTGTGGGAAAGAAAAGGTTGAGAGAAACCACAGCAACAATTGTTAATAAAGGATTTTCCACACTGAGTCCTTCAGGTCCCTCTTAGGAACTCTTAAAAACACAAACTGACCATATTGCTTCTGTAGGCTCAGCCTGAGCATGGCTGCTGCCAGGAATGATTCAGAGGCATAATAAGCAAGACGAGGAGAAGAATGGGAAGAAGGATGAGGAGGGGTGGACAAGAAAAGAAAGAGGAAACGGGGGAGGAAGAAAAGAAAGAGGAGGAAAGAAAAAGAGAAGAGAGGAAATCGAGATGAATTTTTGCTGACCCCACACCATTCACTGGTAATATTGAGATATCAACAAATCAGTATCAATAAATCCTAAGTTTATCTCCACAACAACTTTAAATATTAGATACTATGTTTTAACTGTTGCTAATGGAGGAAAACTAGATAAATTATGATGAAGAGGCAGCAATGGAAATGATTCCAGATTTATCTGACTTCAGAGTTTTAGCTCCTAACCACCACCAAGGATTTGGAAAGAAAAAAGGAATCAAAGGCTCTGATTTACCCATAGAGCCTTCATATATCTATATAGGGGAAACTGACATTACTACATTAATGAGAATTTTATTTACCCATCTACAGATAGGTAGGCAGCGGAAACTTACTAACTATACACTAGGCAAATGAGATAACAAACAAATTGTAATTCCCAAACATGTTCAAAATATTTGTAATTGGCTTAATCACTAAAAGTCTTATATTTTTCTAAAGATAATTTTAATCATTCAATCACTAAAAATATTTTATCTGAAGATAATTTTTAAATATCTTTTTCTGTTAAATTAAGCGTGCGCGTGTGTGTGCACGTGTGCGCACGCGTGCGCTTAGCTGGCTATTTTAGGGCTATCCAATTTTATTTTCTTGCTACAGTACTTTTATAATCAATCTCTGTAATAACTAGTTTCCCAGAACTAGGTACACAGGCAGGCTTTTCAATTAATTTTTACTTGTATTGTGACAAAAAGTAATACTTCAGTTAATTGTCTTTGATATAGCAAGATAAAAATTTACCATAAACAGAAATAAAAAGCTGGTTCATAATTAATGTTGTTAAATAAACATCATAATCTGTCAAAATGGCATTTTGTGATACTAATATTCTCAACCATCAATTCAAGGTTTATCCAATTAACATGTGTACAAGGTACATTGCCCAAACATTATTTATCAGATAATTTACCCCCATAGTGACAGCTGGGTCCAATTTGCTTTGGCATGATGTCAGAGTTTCTAGGAAGTACTGATGATTAAATAGCTGTTCATGTTGATAAGAGCTTTTGATGTATTGCTCTAGCTGGACAATTCAACTCATAGAAACAATTTCAAAATAGAGGATTCAAAGAGTTCACTCTTTTGTTCCTTGGACCTTCTAAATTTACCTCCCAAGTTTGAAAAATTCCCATCTTCATGTTGACAATAGACTCTCAATATCTCAAGGAAAAATTATATTCTTTCTACCACATCAACAGAGATCATCAAGTGACTTTGACTTTTATTCATATATATATATATATATGAATAAAATATTTTATATATATATTTTATTTTATAATTATATATATATATATATATATATATATATATATATATATATATAAAATGTTTGGGGAAGGGCAGAGGTTATGGTACTAGGGATTGAACCCAGGGGCATTCTGCCTTCAAGCTACATCCCTCAGCCTTTTTACTTTTGCTTTGAAACAGAGTCTGGCTGGGTCTCTGAGTGTCTCACTAAGTTGCTGAGGCTAGTTTCAAACCTGTGATCCTCCTGTCTTAGCCTCCCAAGCACTGGAATTACAGGGTTACACCATCACATCACACACGGCTAAGCTTCAATGTTAATTGGGTTCTTTCATCTGCCTTATCTCAAAATTGGCAGCAATGAACTACAAAACTAACTAAGGAATGTGCTATATCTCATCCTTAAAGGGTAAGGATGTGATTGAAATCTAGCATTAATAATCATCAAGCAAGAAAAAAGTTTCCAACGCCTAAACTAAATAGGATTTATACTGAGTTCTTCAGAAAGGTCCAAACGAGCCTGGCTGCATAAGAAAAGGGTAGCAATCTAGAGGAATTACTAGGCATGAAGTGAAAAGGTTCTGCTTTGAGGGCCGCTCACACTCCCGAGGTGGCCTGCCTTCTCCCTAGAACATGTATCTCCACTTTGCCTAAGTAAATTTCTGTCTTTGTCTCTGACTTGGCACATGCTGAAATTATTATCTGCCATGGAAGCCAAAGACCCCACCGATCCTGAGTTCCTGAGGTGAGGAATGGACGCAGGTCACCCCTGACAGGACCACTGAGCCACCACCCTGCTCTCCTTTGCAGAAAGAAGCAATTTTGACAGGGGGGAAGTAGATAATAATGCTATGGGGACAGTCTATCAGACAGAGAGGTTTTGTCCTTTGTTTCTATAAGTTGTTTAATATGTTAAGAAATTCTGCTATTACTGGAAAAGAATAATGAATGCTAGATTAAATAAATTGTTTTTAAGCCGGGCGTGGTGGCACACACTTGTAATCCCAGCATTTGGGAGGCTGAAACTGGAGGTTCATGGTTCAAGGACAGCCTCAGCTACTTAGGGAGGCCCTCTGCAACTTAGTGAGACCCTGGTTCAAAATAAAGAATCAAAAATAGGGCAGGGGGTATAGCTCAGAGGTAGAAGGCCCCTGGGTTCCACTCCCAATACCAAAAAAAAAATTTTTTTTTTTTTTTTTAGTGGTACTGGGAATAGAACCCAGGGGCCTTCTACCTCCCAGGGGCTACACTCCCAGACCTATTTTATATTTTATTTGGAAGCAGAGTCTCTTAACCTGCGTGATCCTCCTGTCTCAGCCTCCCAAGCATGGGGATTACAAGCGTGGGCCACCACACCCAGCTAAAAATATTTTTTTCATATGATTTTTGGGGTTTTTTTTGCAGTACTAGGGATGGTACAGGGGCATTTTAGCTCCTAGCTACACCCCCAACCCAATTTTTTTCTTTATTTTGAAACAGGGTCTCACTGAGTTGCAAAGGGCCTCACTAAGTAGCTGAGGCTGGCCATGAACCGTGATCCTCCTGTCTCAGCCTCCCAAATTCTGGGATTACAAGCGTGCACCACCACGCCCGGCTTTTGGTTTCTTTATTCCAGAGGATATCCAGTGATCTGGTGGTTTTGAGACAGCTGGGAGCCACCACAGTGGGACAAGGCTGGATCGATGAAATAGCCCCCTGGGTAAAATAAGCTTTACAGCAAGGCAGTTGCTCCTCTCTTCCTGCGCTCTTTTTATTATGAGACTCTGATGAAACCACAGAAGCAGGATGTTTGCACAAGATGAAATTGTTAGCAGGGAAAACCCCCAATCAACCCACTAGCTTCACTTATTCTTCATCAACTTAAAGTCGCGATTTCAGAGGTCATACAGCTGGGCAATACGTGATTAGTTTCCTTCTAGCTTTGCTGTGGACCACACCTCTTTTGTGTGGGTTGTGATGATAAGAGTTGCCTAGGTTACTTTTCAGGGACTCAAAGGCCGCTTTTGCTGGAAACATGGACCCTTCACTAGGGCCTGCAGGTGTCTGATGGGCGACTGGAGTGGGATGGGAAGGCTCGGCAGCTTGTATTCACAGGATGTCTGTTCCTTTGGCTGCCTTGCCTTTGGAGCCAGATTCTTCTCAGCTCAGCACGCAGACATGTTGATTGTCCATTGGAGGTGGTATGTGTTTTCTCCCACTGCGTCCTCACCCACTGCGCGCGCACGCGTGTGTGTGTGTGTGTGTGTGTGTGTGTGTGTGTGTGTGTGTGTTCAGCAGCTACAGCAGCCCAAACACCCAAGCTCCTTCAGCCCCATAATAAAGCCCAGACTGAACCCAAAAGCCAGGATGTTTGCACAGGATGATGGTGCCTTCTACCAGACTAACTCAGGAATTTCCAGGACGAATTGATCATGACTGTCAGGTGGTCCAAGTGTCACGCAAGAAGAAACATCCCAAAAAAACCATTCCAAACCAGGGGAATGACCCCTAGCCATTGAAAGAATCACCAGCCTGCAGCTCACCCCAGCAAATCACTAAAAGCTTGCTTCTCTCTCCCTTTGTTTGAAGAGCAGCCTGGTGCCTCCAACAGTGCTGATTCCCTTCAGCCAAATCCCCAGGTAGCCCCTGGACCAAAGCCCCAATTAAAGCCTTCCCTATGTAGTTGCTCTCAATTGACTCAACTTATTCTTACCATCACTGAGTCAAAAATTCCTACCCAGGGCCAACTTCACTGTGGATGCATCAGCCATCCTCTCTAAGAGTGTCTCTTGGAGTCTTGGGGATTCCGCTGGTTATTTTTTCTAGGCAAGTCATTTTGTCCCCAGCCTGAGGTTATGGTGGGAAATGGTGGAGGATGGACAAGAAGAAAGGCTAGAAATTGGTGTTTATTTGCGAAGGCTACCACAACAAATTGCCACAGACTAGGTGACTTAAGCAGCAGAAATTTATTTTCTCATAAGTCTGGGGCTAGAAGTTCAAGGTCAACATGTTGGTTGGTTTGGTTACTCTTAATCCTCTTTCCTTCACTTGGAGATTATTTTCTTCTCTTAGTATTTATAGTCTTCACTCTGTGCACATCTGTGTCCTAATCCCTTTTTATGAAGAAATCAGTCATATTAAATTATGGTCCACCCTAATGACCTCATTTTACCTCTTTAAAGACCATATTTCCAAACACAGTCACATTCTGAGGTGCTAGGAGTTAAGAATGCGACAGGTGAGTCTGGAGGAAGGACACTATTCAACCCCTTATAAGAACTGAAATACGATGCTTAGGTAAATAATGAACAGACAAAACAAAATCATTGGTAATTTTAAGCAGAATAGAGTATAGGCTATGTTCTAATAAAAGTCGTAATGGATTCTGACGTTTTATAAGTATAGTTCATGCTAGTTTTGATGTGCTTTTTAATTGTAATTTGTATTTCTTCTGCACAAAATGTTTGGCACAAACATCTAGGCCTGATGACCCATTTGGCACAAGCATCCCAGTTCCAAGAAAGACCAGTGCTCAAACACAGTTTTTTCACTAACCCTAATAGATACTATATTAAGCTTATATTATCTGTTAAATATGTAAAATAAAGAGAAATATCAATCTTTCACTTATACCAGAGGGTTACCAAAAGCCTACATCAACCCTTTTCTCATCCATCATTTTTAAATTACTACCAATAAAAGAGAAAATGTGCCTATACTACCATCTTAATGAATATACAATAGGTATCATAACTATTAGCATTAATCTTAGTGCATGAGTCATGAAGTCTGATGAAACATTTGATGCCGAATCCCTCTCATACAATCTCCCAAACAGAGTGACTGTTAGGACAGGTCTGGATGTGGGTTGCAGGCTGAACAAGCGTCCATCACTTGACACCTAGTTAAAACAAAAGTGGACAAGATCTCTTAAGTTATAGAATCAATCCCACAACTTATTTATTTGTTTGTTTATTTTATGGTATTGGGGATTTAACCCAGATGCATTCTACTTTTGAGCTATACCCTCAGACTGATCTTATTTTATTTATTTGAAAACAGGGTCTTGCTAGAGAGTCTCACTACTTGCTGAGGCTGTTCTCCAATGTGATCCTCCTGTCTCAGCCTCAGTACAAGGGTTACAGGCACGTGTCATCACACTTGGCTCCCACAATGTTTTTAAGACTCAGTATAGCTGGGTGTATGGGTGTTGTGGTGCACACCTGTTATCTCAGTACTTGTGAAGCTGAGACAGAAGGAGCACAAGTTTGCAAACCTTAGCGAGGCCCTCAGTAACCTAGTGAAACCTGCTTTAAAATAAACATAAGCAAAGGACTGGCAATGTACGTAGAATGCCCCTGGATTCTACCCCATCACTAGTTAAAAATAAATGGAATTCAGTATATTAACTGAATGAAGAAACAATAAAAAATATATTGGCCAAATTTTGGCCTATTAGAAATATTTGAAAGTCTGGTATGTTGCTCTGAATTAGAGTGCTTGCCTAGCACACACAAAGTTTTTTTTAAAAAGTAAATCTTAGAAATATTTGAAATGCTGCAGAGAATAAGAAAAGTTGTAGCTATGAAACTGGCACTGATTCATTTATGATTGAAATGCCCACAGTCAATGTTATAATTTACCCATCGGAGGAAGCATCCCATGAGTTAATTAAAATAAAGCAACAGACTTAGTAGTATATAAGAGCACAATCTAGTTGTTGAAAACAAACAAACTCCTCCAGATGGGCAGAGGTGACTGATGAAGGCGAGGTTTGAGGCGGATACCATCATCCCCTGTCTCTGGTTCACTGGAGCCTCCTAGCCTTCCTCGGTCCCCTTCACCCTAGCTGTGGCTTCTGCCAAAACAAGGGGAGTTAAAATGGAACCTGCAGGTAAAGTCAGTGGGATAACGTGGCCGGCAAGAGAACCTGCGAAGCAAGCAATTATTTCCAACTTTTGGTGGCTAACTCTTGTAATCCTAGGAGGAGGGAGGCTGAGAAGGGAGGATCTCATGTTCCAAGACAGCTTCAGCAATTGAGACTCTCAGCAACCTAAGTGAGGCCCTCCCCTCTATCAAAACAGATATAAATAAATAAATAAGTAAATAAATAATAAAATAAATAAATAAATAAATAAAAAGAACTGGGGAGGTGTAGCTCAGATGGAGAATGTCCCATGGTTCAATCCCCAGTACCCCCCCCACACACACACAGTAAAAATGTTTGTACTTGCTTGCCAACACAACCACTGTTAAATTCTTTCTCAAGCTTTTCTTTCTTTCCTTTTCTCCTGTGGTCACAATGGTCTTGACCCACACAACAAAAGGGACCCCTTTCAACTTCCCTAGGCAATCGATCTCCAGCGATCCTACGGGGCTTCTCTAGTGGGGCTGCTCTTGAACTATTCTTACTCAATCTTTGTCATACTCAACAGACCTTAAACAGCCTAACCTATTCTCTATAGCTCTCCAAATGAGGCTTAATACTTTATTCTCGAAGACAGGCTAAGTAATCTATTAAGATCTTCCAGGCAAGAAATTCAGCTTGCTCAGTGTCCTTCATGATCCCCAAAGATAAATCTTTTCCTTTCCAAATGGGTATTTCTGTGGTATTTGGAAGCACTCAGGTAGGTTTTGGTGACATGAAGTGCTTCCTCTTATTGAAATTAATCAGCAATTTCAAGCAAATACTGTTACCTGAAATTCTCCAGGTGCAAGCTGAACGTCACTTAGCAACACCTCCGGGAAGACATACTGGGTTCCAAAAGTGCCGCTGAGGGAGAATACTTCAAACCTGGTGGAAGCCGTGTCAACCGAGCTACCACAGGAGTGCAAGTCCATCGTTGCACACTTCAGCAGAGTACAAATCTACAGAAGTCACGAAAATCAAAAAGTCATCAGAAAGTCCGATTATGTCACACCGTCTCCATGTGTTGAAACATCATGTTGAGCACCATACAATTTTTATTTGTTAATTATATCCTAATAAAGCTGTGGGAGTTGTTTAATTAATTAGTTAATTTAGTGCTAGTTATTCCAAAAAAATACGTCATAAAGTCAATAGAAATACTCTGTACCTAAAAATGCCTATGCCCCTTGAGTACTTCTTCAATAGAGCCTTCTGGTTCGTTATTGATAAAACAAAGACTTCAGACTTCAGTGCTTCCTGAAATTTATTGTCAAACAGGTTGATCACCTCAGGAGACAATCAGATCTTTGTCGTACAACCATGAACTATTCTCAAGTTAGCATGTTTTTAAATATCAAGAGTGTTTCAGCCAGGTGTGATGGCATACACCTGTAATCTCAGTGCTTGGAAGGCTGAGACATAAGGACCACAGGTTCGAGGCCAGCCTCAACAATTTAATGAAGCTCTCAGTAACCTAGCAAGACCCTGTTTCCAAATTTAAAAAATAATAATAATAAAAAGGGCTAATGGTGTAGTTTGTAGTTTGAAGATAGAATGCCTCTGGGTTCAACCTGTGGGTATAAAAAAAAAGTTTCATCTTTTTAAAAACATTTCATCTAGACACTAAGTACAATCAGTATCTTATTGCCTATTTCATATAATGAAAAAATTAGAATTGTAATAAACAGTAGACTTGATCTAGAGACAACCCTTCTGATCTAGAAAATGACATCCTTTATATCTATGCAAGGGCTGAAAAGGTCAGTAAAGTTTTTCTGCTGCTAGCCTACACAGCCATTTTAATATAAAATCTAAGTATATGAGTCGTATATGAGTCAGCCCACCATTCAGATGGAAAATCCCCCCATAGGAAGAGCCACCTTTGTTTAACTCCATCTGGACAGCATCTTCCAAACCAACATCATCTCTTGCCTGACTAAAGTATTAGCTTCCAACCGGAAAACCAACTAAAGAGATGAAGCCAGGGATGGTGGTGTATGCTTTTAATCCCAGTACTTGGGAGGCTGAGACAGGAGGATCCCAGATTCACAGCCGGCCTCAGCTACTTAGTGAGGACTTTGAAACTTGTTTCAAAACCAAAGAATAAAAAATAATAAGGTTGAGGGCCTAGTTCGGAAGCAAAATGCCCCTGAGTTCAATCCCCAGTACCACAAAAGATTTCTCCTCTCTCTCTCTCTCTCTCTCTCTCTCTCTCTCTCTCTCTCTCTCTCTCTCTCTTCCTGTCTCAGCCTTTCAAGTGCTGGGATTACTGAGTGTGCCCGCGGTTGGGATTACAACCCCTGCTAATGGCTCCTTTTTATCTTAATGACTGTGGGACATCTTTATATTTTACTTAAGATAATCATTCATAGTTTGACACCCAAGTCCACCTGTTTGTACTTCACCTAGTAACTTGTGACACCAAATATTACCTGTAGATAATACTGCCCTTCCACAGTATGCAGCCCATCAAAGGCCCCCAGAGCATAAACTTCATCCAATCTCTTCTCAGACATCTTATAGCTGAGATGACAGCAGAGATCCTTCTGACAAATTGTGTAGTTTCCGGCGATTCCAGCGAGCTCCACAAATGTGAATTCATCAAAAAACACACTGGCCTTAAATTCCTGGTTTCCGGTTGTGGGTATGGCTACACTTCTGGCATAAGAAGCCCAGTTCACTACGGGGCGGGCCGGGTGGGAATCCAGGGTTGAAAGGAGGAGTTTTCCCTCTTTGGTTTTCATGTCATAATGAAACTTTCTTGGAGAATCAGGCGCATAGATGCCACTTCCTGGAAGCAATCAGTTGGAAATGCTATTGGGAGGGGGGAGGGGGGAGGGGGAAGGGATTTCATAGTTGTCACTTTCAACGCATAGCATCATTTTACTCCCTCTAAACTTTATATTTCATTAAATTCATTAAGATATGCTGATGAGAGGACAGAAATAGGAGGAGATCCAATAAAAAATGAAAATAAGGGTCAAAGAAGGCAGAGGTACATGTAAAATGTGGTGAGTTTTGAAGAAAGAAAAAGATTCAGGCACTGTGGCACAAACTATAATCCCAGTCATTGGGAGGCTGAGACAGGAGGATGACAGGATTGAAGCCAGCCTCAGCAATTTAGTAAGGCCTTCTGCAATTTAGTGAGACTCTGTTTCAAATAAAAAATAAAATAAGTAGACTGGAGGGGGGCACATGTCAGAGGTGAATGCCCCTCATTTAAATCTCCAGTACCAAAAATAAAGAAAAGGAGTATATCTCAGATTGAGATCGGTTCTGAAGCACATCCCCAGCTATATGTTAAAAAATTATAAACCGGAGATCACATCAAGGGTACAGGGTAGTACAGTGTGCATACCTATATATGCATACCTATGTTCCTAGCAGCATAATTTGTAATAGCCAAAATATGGAGCCAACCCAGGTCTCCATCAACAGATGAATGGTTTGCAAAATTATGGGGAATAACACACAATGGAATTCTATTCAGCTATAAAGAAGAACAAAATCATGTCATTCGCAAGAAGATGGAAAGACCTGGAGAGCATTATGTTAAGTGAGATCAGCCAAGCACAGAAAGAGAAGGGACATATGTCTTCTCTAATATGCCCAAACCAGGGAGTATTAGGGATACCAGAGGGACTCCAGGTAATGGAGGGAAAACCCAGCAAAGCTAGAATGGAAGGATAGGAGAGGAAGAAGGCTGAGGTTGATTAATGGAGGAGCTACATTCGAATATGTGTAAAAGTATGAATGTAGCATGGTTAACATGGACACTCATTGTTGGGAGGGGGGAAGGTGAATGGGGGTGGGGGAGAGAGCACCAAGCATAGTCTAAATATATACCATTTTCAATATGTTCTACTTATAAATAAAAAACAAGTTAAAAAATTAAAAAGTTACTTTTAAGTCAGATGTGGTGGTGTATGCTTGTAATCTCAGTATTTGGGAGGCTGAGATAGGAGGATGAAGGTTCTAGGCAGCCTCAGCTACTTAGTGAGGCCCTTTGCAACTCAGACTCTGTTTCAACATAAAAATAGGGCTGGGGATATAGTTCAGGGGTAAAATGCCTCTGGGTTCTATCCCCAGGACCACACACAAAAAAGTGATTTTTAAGCCAGGTGTGGGGGCATAGGCCTATAATCCCAGGACTTGGGAGACTGAAGAAAGATAATCACAGGTTCAAGGACAGCCTCAGCAAGTACTGAGAGTCTCAGCAACCTAGCAAGATCCTGTTTCAAAAGAAAAAAAATAAAAAGGGCTGGGGGGGCATAGGGCATAGCTCAGAGTTAGAATGTCCCTGGGTTCAATTCCCAGTTAACACACACACACACACACACACACACACACACACACACACACACAGAGCTATATTTATTTTTCTAATTATATCAGGTCCCTGGATCTTAAGGACCACACATTACCTGTCATTCTTCTTGAGGGGTAATGTATATTGGAGGCTAGGAAATTGACTCCCATGCCCATTGCCCACGCCGAGTGGAACTCCACAGCTGACAGATGTGGCAGCACGTTCATCCACGCCGTGGGGAAGAGGATGGTGTCCACGTGGAAGTCTTTCACTAGGGCAATGGCAGGATCATGGAAGAGTATATCAAAGCACGTGAAAATGCCGAACTTTCCAAAGGTGGTGTTGAAAGTCACCATCTCGGGCTCTTTGGGTGCATCGAATTGATCTTCACCCATGAAAAGGTTTTGCTGTGATACACAGATGAAGGAAATAAAATTATAAGACGTGGGTCTGGACGTCACTGCTCCCGAAATAGTGCTCACTCACATCTATAGGACATGCCCACTTCCTCTGTGACCACTGTCTGCACAGGAAAAGAGACGTGCTTTAGAGCTCAGAGGCCACTGCAGGGAAACGGAGCTCTGGGTTCGGTCTTTATGTTGTAGAAATGTGTATGAGTGCCCTTATCTACAAAGACCATCTTAAATTTCACAAGGTAAGAAATGACAGATACCCTCTATTTTCCAAGAACACTTAACGGTTTCCTGTGGGCCAAGAACTTGATTTTCTTCTTTCTCTTTAAGACCAAGTCTGTTTGATCAGGAGTTTTTCATTCTAGCTTTGGCCCACTGCCAGGACACATTTTTAGAAGAAGGACAAGGTTTAAAAGAGGACATCACATTTCAATGTGGGTAGCACCTACGACTCTCAGACACACCCGACAACACACAGGTCTGTGTTCCTAAGTAAGTGCACAAGAAACCAGTTGGGTCTCTGTAAGATATTACCCCACCTTATCATTGCTTTCCATCAGAATCAGGCGCATAGATGCCACTTCCTGGAAGCAATCAGTTGGAAATGCTATTGGGAAGGGGGAAGGAGGAAGGGATTTCATAGTTGTCACTTTCAAGGCATAGCATCATTTTACTTTGTCTCTATCTGCTTGTAAAGCATGCTTATTATTACCAATTCTAACAGTTGTTTTCTTTCTTGCCCACTTTAATTCATAAAACAGTCAATGACTTAATTAACTGCAAATGAATTTTACCTTATGATAGCGGGCCACCAGTTTTCCCTGAGAATCAAACACCACATCAGTGTTGTACTGGTAACGACCATCAGAGGGACACTGGGAGTCACTGGTATTGCATGGCTTCTTGTCTCCTATATTTGCCACGACATAGATAGAATTGCTCTTGGCCAGGCAGCTGAGTCTTTCTTGCACTGGGGTGTAGCCAAATCTGGTATGTGTTAATTGAAAAAGAAAACTTTTTAAAATCAAATTTAGTTTTTAATGAATTTCAGAATGATATTTTCCTGAAGTTATTATTTGATATGCACTAAAATAAATTCTAAATAGAAGGGAATTCAGTGAAAACCCATACTGGTAGGAATTTGGTTACAGGAAACTACTCTAGAGTGAGATTTCTGGCAATGTATATTTTTCTTCATAGCATGTATCATAACCTGCTTTCACATATTTACTTGGCTTCATCTTAAAATGTCTGCAGAATCCTATACATATAATAATGAAGCAAAGACCTGTATATTCTGTTCACTAAACCATCTTGAAGCTTCAAGTGATAATGGATCTACACAATGGGCCTCAACAAAGTTTTCCCAAGTAAAAAACCAGCTGATGTTCATGACTGGATTTTTCACACTCTGTTTGTTTACCTGTTAGGGTTATCGCAGGGAATCCAGTTGACTTGAGGGTCTGGGATATCCTCCAAGTATGGGTAGATAGATTCCCTGCTGAAGTTTGCACCATAAATACCATCTTCTGGAGTCACAATAATATGTGCACCCTGTTAAAAAGGTATCTGATCAAAACATTTCTCAAACAAGCAAACAATGGGAAGGGGCATTCCTGCAAGAGGAACTGTGTGACCAACAGCCATCTCGGCATGCCTCTTCCCTTTTTAATCTTATTCATTTGTTTTCTATAGTATTATGATTTATTTTCTTTTCTTGAGTACTTGGGTTTCCTAACTCTGCCATTGTTATTTCTCTATAACTGTTTATTCTTTCAGAGACATTAATAATTTTCAAGCCAGCTGTAGTGGGGCATGCCTATAATCCTAGTACTTGGGAGGCTGAGGCAGGGGCATCACAGGTTTGAGCCCACCTCAGCAACTTAGAGAGACTCTGTTGCAAAATTTTTAAAAAGGCTGGGGTTTTAGCTAAGATGTTGAATACCCCTGGATTTAATCCCCAGTATTGTACCAATAACAAAAATAGTTTTCCAGGCCAGGCCATTCTCAGCTCTGCCAAGAACTGTCATCATTAACTGAAGTCAACCCTTCCTGAACTTTGACCACTTGTGCCTGATTGAGTCAGGACTGATTTATAACCCAAATTCTGTCTCTTTCTTCTTTTGCTCTAGTCTTCCCCTGTACTATATTCTGCTAACATAATTCCTACTCCCACAAAGGAAGAAAATCCATGCCAGTGATCTGCACTGAGGCTAGAACTACTTCCTGACCCAACCTGAGACCTTCAGATTAGAGAGTCACCTTGAAAGCTGATGTGTGGCCTTTAAGGAAATAGTTGGATTAAGGGTGAAAAGGAACAGTGGAACTCCCAATGACCTCTTATACACAGAGAGATAAATAGACAGACAGACAGATATAATTCATATGTACCCATGACGTTCATCATCACACTTATCTCTGGTCTATATCGGATTTATGGATATCTAATGTAAACCATTAATCTTCCAAACTGCTCACTTATACTGTATGTTTTGCTTAAACGTAACCCTTTATTTAACTCAGGGACTTAATATGCAGTAACATATATACTTTTATAATTAGAATGAAGTATATAATACACACCAGGAAGCAATTTGAAACCTGCAAACTCTTAAGGGCACAAGAGGCCACTGAGGCTACCAGTATTCTAACAATAGCATCTGGTCTCTGCTCCATTTATCCTCTGATCTTTAGCAGAAAAGAGGAACAAATATTTTGAACTCGAATTTACAGCAAGTTCCTCAAAGTCTGCTGCTTTCTATTTTCTTATTTTTTATGTTTTATTTTTGGTACTAGTAATTGTACCCCAGGAGCAGTCTACTTCCAAGGTATAGTCCTAGATCTATTTTGTCCTTTATTTTTAGAAAGGAGCTCACTAGGTTGCTGAGGCTGGCCTTGAACCTGCAATCCTCCTGTCAGCCTCCCAAATGTTAGGATTACAAGTGGGTGCCACTACCCTCAGCTGATCTGCTGCTTCTTGATGATGACCAAAACATTCTTTGCTTGACTCTGCTCTCGCTGTTGTGTAATAGTGTCTTTGCTCCATTAATTTTGAGAGGAAAGTGGGATTCTAGTTGTGAAACAAGGAATTTTGCTGATCCTAAAACATAAGTCACCCAAAAGTGTAACTGACTCTGCTAATGACCCTTGTCCCCCCAAGCCCCATCCTCCTCATAGGATCTATCATACTGGAGAGATGGTACCTGCTTTGCTGCTGATGTGATCGCTCCTTCCAAAAGATCCAGATTCTGGTTCATCAATGCCAGTGCTTCTTCAGGAGACACTGGTTTTAAGGTGGCATTAGGCAGTATCACTGCATGCTCATAAACAGCTGCAGTAAAAGTATCCAGGGAGCTGGCCTTTAAGACACAGAAAACCAAAATTGCCACATAAGTCAGCAACTGAGAAGTAATCATGCTGAAGTCCAAAGACTGCTGAAAAAACACAGCGTGTGTGCCTTCCTATTTATAGACAGAAAACACAGTAAGTCACATGATTCCCAGAACTTAGTACCTTAAAAATAAACTGCAAAAGCTGATTTGAAGGAAAGTTTGTGCCTTCACAGTATTCATCGACAATAAGAGACCTTGTCTTCTTACAGGGATGATTTAAGAGAAGCAAATCAGGAAAAGTATGTGTATTCATTTTCCAGGGCTGTCTAACAAAGCACCACACACTAGAGTTTAAACAAGAATGTATTTCCTCATAGCTCTGGGGGCATCATCTGGGCTGTGAGGTAAGGATGTATTCCAGGCTCCTCGGTTTGCCTTCCAGATGGTTGTATTCTCATTGTGTCTCTTCAGGTGGTATTTTCTCTGATCATAGGTTCGGATCCAAATTTCTCCTTTTTATAATGGCATCAGTCATCCCAACTAGTTCCCACCTACTTCAGTATGACCCCATCTTAACTAATTAGACCTCAAACAAAGATATTTCCAAAGAAGGCTGTCTTTGGGGGCATAGGACTTCAGCACAACTATCTTGTGTGGGTGCTTGAGTCCTGGTCCTCCTGAGTAACAGGATAAATACCAGCTCCCTCTACTGGTCGCACTCCTTTGGATTTTCCATAGTCAGGTGGGTGGAGATACAACAGGTTTTTCAAGGAGATATAATAGTTACACGAGAATTTATAAAAGGCTTCTTAAAACTGGTATGAGTTAGTGAAGGTTTAAAAAATTTCTACTTTGACCTTCTTAGGTGAGAAAATTAATAAGACCCTCCTGTTGATTTTCTAGTTCAATGAGTAAAAAGCTTGGCTGTCATCTCTCCCATCCTCACCACACACACACACACACACACACACACACACACACACGATGGATAAAAATCAACAACTTTTCTTGGAGGCATCAGAAAACTGAGGTTACAGGACAAACTACCATCCTCAGAACTAGAGAGGCGGACAAACACGGGGATGAAACTTTAAGGAGCAGAGTCCAGAGCTGGAGCCAGCACTCTGGTAGGATCGGCTTAAGCTGTGGTTGATGAATTGCGAAGCTCAGTGTAAACAATTTTGAGAGTCAAAACCCGGGACGGGTAAAGGGAGTTCCACATACTTTTGTGAGTTTCACCTGCAAAAGCTCCACGAGGTTCTCAGGACAAGTAGATAAAAATCAGGGCAAGTATTCCTTCCTGCTTCCTGAAAGGGAAGGGCAAACAAGTGCATTGTGAAATATACCTTAATCATACTGCTTAGTTCTTTAAGGGAAAGTCTGTGATCAGAGCCTGATCCACCTGTGGGAAATCAACCCCTCTAACCTCAACCAGAGGGAGGGTAATCTCACCAAGGGTAGAAAGAAAACAGACATTAACCCCAAGGCTATGTTGGCAGGAACACTTCAAGAGATCTCTTGTTAACTTCTGTAGCAAAGCTACACCAGAAAGGAAGGAAACATTTTCTTTTTTTATTTATTTAATTTTATTGGTGCATTGTAATCATATATCACATTGGAATACAAGACTTGAGAGGATATACAAGCACACATCATCCAATTAGCCCTCATCCAGCCCCCATCCCATTCCCTCCCCCTCCCTCGATCCCATGCTTGTTTGGTGATTAACTCTGACACATTTGTTTATGTACCTCCTGCGTTTTAAAGAGGCTCCATCCTCCCCTATTCCATACCCTCTGATTGATCACCTTAGTTGCTTCATTATAGGGCCCTTTCTATAGCTCGACCTCTTCCTGTTGCCCCTTGCCTCCTAGTTTTTGCTGATTAGGGGAAGCATCTGATTTTTATTTTCTGCGATATTTCTCTGTGCATGCTGCGTTACAAGGACCGATCCCACTCTTGACGGCCCCAGTAGTGGCCTGGCTACCCGGTGGACTGATCCAGACTTCGCTGACTCAAGCAGCGGCCTTGCCTCATGGGAGGCCCCGATTCTGGTCTCGAAGGCCCCGACACCAGCCTAACCCCTCAGCTGGCTGCAATCCCGGCCACAGAGGCCCCAGCACCAGCCTTGCCTCATGGTGGGCTCCGATCCCGGCCACGCTGGCCCCGGCACCGGCCTAACCCCTCGGCAGGATCCGATACCGGCCTCAGAGGCCCCAGCACCAGCCTTGCCTCACAGCAGGCTCCAATGCTGGCCTCACTGGCCCCAACACCAGTCTAACCCCCTCGGCAGGCTCCAATGCCAGCCATTGGCCCCGGCACCGGCCTAACCCCTCGGCAGGCTCTTATCCTGGCCTCGGAGGCCTCAGTAGCAGCCTTGCCTCACGGAAGGTTCCGATGCCGGCCGCTGGCCCCGGCACCGGCCTAACCCCTCGGCAGGCTCTGATCTCGGCCTCAGAGGCCCCTGCACCAGCCTTGCCTCACAGTGAGCTCCAATCCTGGCCTCACTGGCCCCAGCATCGTCCTAACCCCTCGTCAGGCTCTTATCCTGGCCTCGGAGGCCTCAGTAGCAGCCTTGCCTCACAGAAGGTTCCGATGCCAGCCGCTGGCCCCGGCACCAGCCTAACCCCTCGGCAGGCTCTGATCTCGGCCTCAGAGGCCCCTGCACCAGCCTTGCCTCACGGTGAGCTTCAATCCTGGCCTCACTGGCCCCAGCATCAGCCTAACCCCTTGGCAGGCTCTGATCTCAGCCTTGGAGGCCCCAATAGTGGCCTTGCCTCACGGCAGGCTCCGATGTTGGCCATTGGCCCCGGCACCGGCCTAACCCCTCTGCAGACTCCAATCCTGGCCTTGAAGGCCCCAGCACCAGCCTTGCCTCACTGCAGGCTCTGATCCCGGCCTTGCTGGCCCCGGCACCGGCCTAACCCCTCGGCAGGCTCTGATCCTGGCCTTGGAGGCTCCAGCACCAGTCTTGCCTCAAGGCAGGCTCCAATCCCAGCTTTGCTGTGTCCGTTGCCGGCCTCACCCCTCAGCAGGCTCCAATCCGAGCACCCTCTTCGCCCAACCAATTGTCCCACGTTCTCGAGGGTGCGTGGTGGTAGCATTCTGCCTCTGGGGATATTATTTCAAAGGTTCCAGGTGTAATGCATCAAATCTCTGCCTCCCCTGAGTACTGGCCACTGCCATTGCCACTGCCTCCACCATTTCAAATCTTTCCCAAGCTCTTTTTCCACTCTGAATGTTGTCCAGTGTTCCTAAGCATACGTGACAGTAGCATTCGACATTTGGTGTAATTTCTCCAAAAAAATAAGGTTGGTAGGATCCGATTTCTGCTTCTCCTGAATACAAGTCTCCACCGCCATCGCGGAGACCGCTTTCAACACTGCCTTTCTCCTTGGTCTCCGCTAAACTCTCTCCTTACAGGTGATGTCCAAGATTCTTAACAATATAGAGAAACAGCAGTTCTCCTTTACGGGGAATTTTTCCATAAGTTCCAGTGCATTTGGATAAGTTTTGTCTGCATCTCCAGTGTCCTGGCATCCGCCACTGCCTTCTTAACCCCTCCCCGATATTTTTCTTTTTTCTTTTTTTTTCTTTTCCTTTTTTTTTTTTTTTTCAATAAGAGAAGATAGTATGTGTGGGTTGAGGAGGTAGTGGGATCAGGCACTCAGTAGCACTGTGACCTGGCCCGGTTTCCCCATGGGTCCAGCATGCTCCACACTACTTCGCCTGGGGCCCAGAGTCCCGCAACCCGGGCCCCGGCTGATCCAGGGTTCCGGCGTGCCCCATGCAACCCCTGCCCAGGACCCAGAGTCTTACTGGGCCTGGTTTCTCCAGGAGTCTGGAAGGAAACATTTTCAATACTCCACCTTTTCTGTTTCATGCCTTCTACAATCTCTTGTATTAATATCTACTCCATTCTCTTGAATAACTCTAAGATAAGATGGAAGCAATTTGCAGCCCTTTTCGTTCTCGATAATAGGAAACTCTTACCTAAAATCTCTAAAACCTTTAATACAGTGTCAAGAGGATTTCCAAAATCAGGTCTGATTATTAGTGGTGCCGCTGAACTTCTTGATACTATTAAATGCTTTTTCACCCCATATTTTCTCACACACATTATAAATGCCATTGTTGCCCACAGATACAGACAGTAACATATGTGTTACTATATGTTCAAAGGCATCTTTTTTGTGGTCTTTTCCCCCAAGCTGTAATGGTACTGTGTTCTGCTGCTGGAACAGAATACAGGTTATTCTGTTCCATAGTATTTTTTAATTAGAGCAATTCCTGCTACTGTATCTGTTCCTTTGAAGTTAAGCAAATGAGCAGATGCCTCTATGTCCACAGTCTCTTTGGAAGAGACTCCTCTGCAGTCAAAATCATGCAACTTGTATTCCAAACCATCTAAGTTACCAGAAATTTCTAACAAATATTTGGCCAATATTTTCTTCAGTTCTCTAGAATTTGTGGCCACTGTAATTGGATACCATGACTGAACAAGAATAGTCCCTCGAAAAATGCCAGAGAAGGAGAGAAATAACTATCAGACACAGTGATCCTTCACATCAACATTTCCTTTCTATAGTCCAACAAAATCAGCTTAAAGTATACTCTTAATAAAATCACCCCCCCCCCTTTAAAAAGATCACTCAATCCAATTTGTAAGCCAGTAGCACTCTGGGTCTGTGTTTTCCACTGTGAAGAGAACATTTCCTCTGGGGATGACAGGCCGCTCAGGAACAGACTTTACTTCTATCGGAAGATGCCCTTCATGTTTTTCAAGAATGTGGTTCCATCCCTTATTATTAAAGACATTTTCCTGGAAATGTTCTTTGTATATCTCTTAGACTTCCTGGATTTTCTCTTTGAAGTTTTCTGTCTTCTTTTCAGGGCATTACAAGTAGAGTAAACTTTGCTTGTGTTGAGTGGATATAGTTTACAGTGAGTAACCTGCCCACCATGGGGCGAGTGCACGGAAACAGCTTGGGGGGCATCCGCTCCTCCCTGCACCACTTGACTCCAGACACCATTATCTAACTGATCCCATCCTAGGTGGAGCCAGCGCCCAGGCCAATCCACGCCACTGGCCAAGAGGCTGGGCACCAGGCACAGGGTGCACGCAGACCAGAAGGTTGATTTGATAGACAGAGAAAGGCTGAAAAACACAGAAACAAAAACAACAAGCAGATTGGTCTTTTTTTTTTTTTTTTTGGTGGTACTGGGGTTCCTGGAAGCCTTTCTACCTCCGGGCTATATTCCCAGACCTATTTTATGTTTTTATTTGGAAACAGGATCTCTTCATCCAGCAAGGCTGGCTTCGAACCTACACGATCCTCCTGTCTCCACCTCCCAAATGAGGGGATTACAAGCGTGCACCACCACGCCTGGCCAGATTGGTCATTTTAAAGTTACTTTCCTCAACCAGAAACAATAGGAAGATAACTATTTGGTTAACATCCAATTATTTAGTTACTACTTTTGTTTAAGAATTAAAAGCAAAGGGTTGTTACCCGGACAACTCAAACTGGTCTGCTTAGGAAATTGAGCTGTTATCTCTCTAATCTGTTAGTTTTGGTAACAGAACTTTAGTGTGAATGATTCCATTTTGATTTTTAACACATTTTATTCGGCCCTAAGGCAACAGCTTAGTATAAAACAATGGCCTCCTATAAATTGTATTTAACAGCCTGAACTAGATCTCATAAATTTATTATTTGCATTGCTAACTATAGAATTATATTCTGTAGTATCAGAAATACTAGTTGAAGCCATGACTGGCTTTGCTTCCCAATGAGGCTAGCTGAGGAACAGATGTCTGTGAAGTCCAGAAAAGGTCCTCATTAATAAGTCATGGCTAAAAAAAAAAAAAAAAAGGAAAATGAGGTGTAGTGAAGTTAGAGAGAAAAGGCCAGAGGTCAAAGAAAATAAAAAGCACAGATATTAAAATATAAGAGGGGAAAAGGACTTCAAGAGGACAACTCAAGCCAGGTGTGGTGGTGTACACTGGTAATCCCAGCATTTGGGAGGCTAAGACAGGAGGATCTCGGTTCACGGACAGCCTCAACTACTACTTAGTGAGACCCTTAACAACTCAGTGAGACCCCTTTTCAAAATAAAGAATAAAAAATAGGGCTGGGGGTGGAGCTCGGAAGTAGAACGCCCCTGGGTTTCACCCTAGTACCGCAAAAGAGGGGCAACTCAGTTGTTCTGTAATGCAAAGTAAGAACTGAGTAAAGTTCATGAGATCTGATTTTGAAATTCCCTTTAAGAAAGAGAGGGCAGAATTCTGCTTAGATAAGAGTGTTTGAGTTGAGGGATGGTGTGGAAGCTGGGGCCACAATGCATAACAGCCTCCGGCCAGTGGTCTGTGGGGAGAGGGAAAAGCCTGGAAGGAACTATGTAAAGCCATCCAGCGGGAACACGCCCATGGAAGGAACTATGTAAAGCCATCCAGCAGGAACACGCCCATGACCTGCGTAGACAGCAAAACCCCAACCACAGTCTGGTCTCATACAGAATCTGAAAGTCACAGCCTTGGTGATAAAATCTAAGAAAGAGACAGAAGTAGAGAGAACAAAGGCATACCCCGCTGCCCAGGATGACTCTGGTTTCCTGGCACTGGGGTAAAGTATATTGGAAAAGTCTAGGAATAAAGTCATGCATTTTTGTAAAGATAAGAAGTGTCTCTAAACACAGTGATCTGCAACCCCCCATCCATCCCAGAGAACCTGTCTGCTCTCCTGTGAGCAGCAGTGAGTTAATTAATGACCAGCGTGGAAAAAGACTCCGTGGCCTGGGGAAAATGGGCCAAAGATTATTAGGAAAAAGGTGACAGAGAGTCTCTTTCAAAGAAGGCTCCCAGCCTTGCACAGGCTGCAGCAAATCCTTGAGAAAATGTATACAAACTTTCTCTGCCTTTTTGTCCTATTCAGGATTTCCAGGGACAGGATGACGCTAGGGAGGGCTGTTTGCTTTACTCAGTCCACCGATTTTAATGTTGATCTCTTCCAAAACACCCGCACACACAAAGAAATAGTGTTTAACCAGCTATCTGGGTATCCGTGCCCATTTAAGTTTACACATAAAATTAACCATCACATGATGAAAGCAACATCTGCTTCCATTAGAGCAGTTACTGCAAAAAAAAAAAAGGGGGGGGGGGTTTCTAGGCCCTCTACTCATTTAAGTACGTATTTCACTATACACACACACACACTGGCATATACTTAAACACATACGTGGCAGGTGAATTCAGCTCTCATAAATGAGTTTATGCTATAAAAATATGCACGCACACACACTGTCTTGGTCTTTTTCTGTTGCTAACAACACAACACAATAGACTGGGTAAATTATAAAAAAAAAAAAAGATATTTATTTGGAGCCATTGATATTCTGTCATGATACCATGACTTTATTTCATTGTAATCACCTCCCAAAGACCCACTCTAAAGCATAGCTGAATTAAGTTTCCACCCTCTTAATACTTTACAGTATTCAATGTGAGTATTGGAAGGGTTTAACATGGTTCTATTTATACCATATTTATCTATTCATAATCATATTCAAACCATAGCAAACCCACTGCTTTTAAAATCTTAAATTCAAATGAGCTAAAAAAAAAGTTTATGGCATTTCTTGTAACCAAACACTAAGGACTCCCCCATTCTTTTTGCCAAACTAATCTTGAAGGCTCTGGTGAAGAGGTCGTGGTAATTTTCCAGGTCCCTGTCCTAACCGCAGAGGGTCCTTCTCAAACACTCTTCCATAGAGGGCCACGACCAAGATAGGCAGAGGGGCTCTACTTCTGCTCCTTAGACGTCCATCTCTTGAAACCTGCTCAAAGAAAGCAAAGGATTAACTCCAGTGCAGATCTTTGTCTCCAGCCCAGAGGCCCTACTGATAACATCAATCCTAAAGCTCCATAGAGTAGTAAAAAATGCACAAGATTTGGTGTCAGAAGACCCAGGTTCATGTTTCAGGTCTGATAGAGTGGCACTGAGTGAGAATACAGCAAATAATTTTTTTTCACAAATAATCAATTGAGATAATGTATAAAAAGGTGTGTGTATATGTGTAACTGGGGATTGAGCCCAAGGGCATTCTACCTCCCTTGGTACAACCCCAGCCCTTTAGTTTTTTAAAAAAATGCTTTATTGGTGCAGCCAGGCGTGGTGGCGCACGCTTATAATCCCAGCATTCGGGAGTCTGAGACTGGAGAATCGCGGTTTGTGGACAGCCTCAGCTATTTAGTGAGGCCCTCTGCAACTTAGTGAGACCCTGTTTCAAAATAAAGAATAAAAAATAAGGCAAGGGGTGTAGCTTAGAGGTCAAATATCCCTGGGTTCCATCTCCAGACCCGCAAAAAAAAAAAAATTATTGGTGCATTGTAGTCATACATCGTAATGGGGTACAAGATGGTGGAGGCACACATGCACATACCACGTATTAACTGCTACTATTATTAGAGGAGCTTCTCAAAATGAAATAACCACAAAATAATTTGTAGGTACACTATTCAATGCACTTTTTATGTATATGCGTGAATACTGGGGATTGAACCCAGGGTGCTTTACCTCTGAGCTACACCTCTAGCCTTTTATATTTATTGTTTTGGAACAGAGTCTTGCTAGGTTGCCGAGAGTCTCACTAAATTGCTGAAGCTATCCTCCAACCTACAATCCTGACTCAGTCTCCCAAGTACTGGGATTATAGGCATGAACCACAACTGCCAGCTAATGCACCACATTTAACTTGAACCTTCTAAACCATGCAAAGGAACCGAATATTAGTTGTCATTATCAGAAACTAATATTTTGGATTTTAGCTTCTCTGTAACTTCTACTATTGTCTTAATCTCAACAAGACATTTAAGTAGAAAAATCAATCCTAATTCATCCCAGAATAAAGACTACAAGTCGTGCTCCATATCACCATTTCCATGTCTTTAAAGTGTCTCTCATAGAATATGAAAGGCAAGATTTTGATACTGTCCAGGTCTAGCTTATCTGAAGAAATATATCATCGTGAAAACCCCCTACCTCATAATGACTTTCAGGGGCAAGCTGACTTCCGCTTAGAACCACCTGCGGGAAGACATAGCTTGTTCCAAATGTGCCACTCAGGGAGAATTGGTTGAACTTGGTGAAAGCTGACCCCACGGGCTCTCCACAAGTTCCCAGGTCAGTCGTTTGACACTTCAAGAAAGTGCATATCTACATTGAAGAAAGAAAAAAAAAGAATAGTCAGAAAGCTTGAAAATATTTTCTCAGCTAAATAACATAATTTTAAAGAGTAGAGAAATACATTAATTGCTTCTTAAGCAGTGTTGTTTTAACTTCAGGTTACAATTTGTGAGTGAATCTTAGTGCCAATTTATTGGATCAGGAGTGTGTGTGTGTGTGTGTGTGTGTGTGTTTCTGGGGATTGAAACCAAGAGAATTCTATCTCTGAGTTATGCTCCAGACCTGTTTTATTTTTTATTTTGAAACAGGTCTTACTGGGTGCTGGCCTCGAACCTGAGGTCCTCCTTTCTCAGCCTTCCAAGCACTGACATTAAGGCGTGTACCACAGCACCAGGCTTATCACTTTTTTAGTAAAGTCAAATGGAATAGAATAGAATTTTAAAAATCAGAGTGCATTGCACATAATTAAAGGTATTTCTAATTCTAATTTAACATATTTCATGAACCTTATTTTAACTAAATTTCTCTTTTAACTCAGTTATACATCCATATGGCTGAATTGGGTCACAATTTAAAACATATGACCTCAGAAAAAACACTACAGTAAAATAACTTGATGGTAAAAGATAATGCACAGAGATTGCAGCTTTTTAAAAAATTGGTACTGGGGGTTAAGCCCAGGGACATTTTAGTTCTGAGCTAAGTCTCCAGCCATTTTTAAATTTTTTTATTTTGAAACAGGGTCTCACTAAGTTGCTTCAGCTGCCTTTGAATCTGAGAGGCTCTTGTCTCAGCCTCCCAAATACTGGGATCACAGCTGTTTGCCACCACATTCACAGCTTCTTAAAGTTGGCCTGCTGAGAACTAATTGGTTTACTTTGCTTTTGACTTGCAATCAAAATATTAATTCTGTTCTTGCTAAGACTGAACAAATTGAGTGTTCCAGGGGGAAATTTTCAGTGATAAATGTAGTATCATAGCACGTAACTGACTCCTGCAAAATTTTTAAAGAAAGGCAATAATGACTTAGAAAAAGAAACCAATAACAACAAAGCACTCTGACAGATTTCTACACGTCTACCTGTAAATAGTATTGGCCCTCGACGATGTGCAGGCCATCAAAAACACCCAGGGCATAGGCCTCGTCCGCTCTCTTCTCAGACATCTCGTAAGTCAAGTGACAACACAGGTCTTTCTGGCAAACCGTGTAATTTCCCACATAGCCCTTAAGCTCAATGAAGGTGAACTCATCAAAATAAATCTTCCCCGGAAAGCTTGGCTGCTCGGAGGAGGAGGGCTCGACGCTTCTCGCGTAGGAGCGCCAGTCCACGGCTGCAGGGTAGGTGGGATGGCTGCGAGGCCGAACCCTCAGCTCTGACAGCATCAGCTGCCCGCTCTCTGTCTCCATGTCATAGTGATACACCTTCACCGCGTCTGGGGCATAGATTCCACTCCCTGCAGGCAATCAAGAGAAATGAAGATGCTGGTTTTAATTTTTATGTTGGTACTGGGGATTAAACTCCAGGGACATTCTACCTCTGAAATACCCCAGTCCTTTTTATTTAGTTAGTTTTAAACAGGGTCTCACTCAATTGCTGAGGGCCTTGCTAAGTTGCTGACGCAGGCCTCAAACCTGCTATCCTCTTGTCTCAGCCTCCCAAGCACTGGGATTATAGGTGTGAGCCACCACGCCCAGCATTTCCCCCCCCCCTATTTTGAAGTGCTAGGGATGGAATGCAGGGCCTCACAAATGTTAAGCAAGGGCTTTACCACTGAAATACATTTCCAACCCCCAAATTTTTATGGTGACAAACTGATAGAATATTCCCATGTGAAATTAAAGTTACAAAGCATAAAAAATTTTCAAGACGGAAAAGGAGAGAGCTGTTACTTTGGCCTGTGCATTGGCAATGAAATTATCATTTACTGTGATGGCTTTTTTTTTTGGTCTTGTTTTTCTTTTCCTTCTCCTTCTCCATCCTTTCCCAGTGGTACTAAGGATTGGATCCAGGAGTGCTCCACCTCCGAGCTACACCCCCAGCCCTATTTATTTATTTATTTATTTAATTTTTAAACAGGGTTTCACCATGTTGCTGAGGCCGTCCTCATACCTGCATTTCTCCTGTCTCAGCCACCAACTACTGGGATTACAAGCATGCACCACGACACCCAGTTTGCTTATCTTGATCTTTTCTTTCTAAAGCCAACTTAACAAGAAATGAGAAGATTTCCCAAATGTGAAGAATATTTTTAGCTCTTCACTGACCCTTACTAATTTATTTGTGTCTTGGATTTCTCAGTTGCATGGATGGATAACAAAACAGTCAAGAGGCCAGGGCATGGTGGCGCAGTAATCCCCGCGCTTGGGAGGCGGAGACAGGAGGATCGCACAGATTTGAAGCCAGCCGCGCTGGTTTAAGAGACTCTGTTTCCAAATAAAAAAGTATAAAATAGGTCTAGGAATGTAGCCCCGAGGTAGAAGGGCTTCCAGGAACCCCAGTACCAGCAAAAATAAAAATAAAAATAAATAAAAATAAAACAGTCAAGAGGAACTGGTGCATACCCTTGAACTTACATCCTACAAAGGATGAACTCTGGAAACTTGGTAAGTCGAAACTGATTTTATCTGCTGAGCAATAAGATTTATTTCACTATAAGTTATAGACGTTGACTCAGACAGTCTTTTGATCTGGCTTTTGTTTTTTTTTATATACCTTGACTTCCCGCTTCCTCCAATTTCCACTTAGTTAGAATTGAGATAAATGGATGCAGTGGCGCATGTCTGTAATCCCAGTACTTGGGAGGCTGAGAAGGAGGAGCACAGATTTGCAGCCAGCACCTTGTAAGGTCCTCTGCAACTTAGTGTTTCAAAAAAAAAAAAAAAAAAAATAGGGCTAGGGGTGTAACTAAGAGATAGAATTCCCCTGAGTTCAATCCCCAATGCCACAAAGTTTTAAAATTAAAATTGAGATGTTTGCCTTTTTTACTTCCAAGAATAAAGTTCCTTAAGTAGAAAACAATGCTATTGATTTTGTGGTGCTAGAATTCACGAATCAATGACTACAATAAATTTGGTTGCTCTTTTACTCTTCCTGCCCCTCAGGCCTCTGTCTTCCTGCACTGGGAACAGCTCTCCCTCATCCCTTTTTATGGTCCCTGTCAGGGTCCCTTGCCCCGCTCCAAGTTCATCTCCACCCCCTCCTCTCCCGACCACCAAGCCGACCACAGAGGTAAGAGACCAGAGGCATTGGTAGAGGAAAGCCTCAGCAGTTTGGCCATCCAGGATCCCCTGGACTCACTTGACCCTACTTACAACTAGGGCCATTTCTAGGACCTCGACACAGCACCCAAGTTCACTGATGCTGGGGCTGCCACAGCTGGGGCTGTGATTGGGACCGTGTTTGGGAGCCTCATCACTGCTTGTATGAGGAATCCTCTAAAACAACAGCTCCTCCCCCACGCCTTTCTGGGGTGGGTCCCTGAGAGGCCAGGTACTCTGCCTGATGGCCAGCCTTTCTCATCCTCCTCACCAAGCGAAGGCGCCGCCCCTCATACCCACCATCCTTCTCCTCCCCTCTTCTATGCCCTGTATGTCTCTTCCTATATATCCCCAGCTGGCCTGGGGAATTGGTTGGCTCAAGGTTTGACAGAGGAAAGATTAATAATTATTGGTAAAGAAAAAGAAAAAGGATGAGAAAAGAGGGAAAGGGAAAGGAAAAAGGAAGAAAGGAAAATCATGTCTGACAACAAGTGAAGGCTTCCTGAGGCTGGCGGCGCAGGGCTGGCGCATTACCGGTCATGTGCATGCTGGTGTTGTGGGTGTTCGCAGCCAGCAGATTGACTCCCATGGCTCTGGCCCACGCGGAATGGAAAGGGACAGCGGACAGGAGGGGCAGCGTGTTGTACCAGGCTGTGGGATAGAGGACGCTGTCAACTTGAAACTCATCCACCAGCACCGCAGCCGGCTCATGGGAAAAAATGTCAAAGCAAGTAAAGACGCCAAACTTCCCAAAGGGGGTGGCAAAAGTCACCGATTCTGAATCCTGGGGGAAATTGAATTGGATTTCTGGTGCAAAAAGGTTGTACTGTTAACAAAAAGCAAAGAAGGGGAAAATCAGATTTAAAAAAAAAGAAATCACCAACAACTGTGGTCAATACCTATAAAATCTTTTCTCTGAATTAAAACGATTATTCATAGATTTGCACAAATCATGCCCACTCTATAAAGTTCAATATGAATGTATTTAATATCACTGAATTGTACACTTAAAATAGTTCAGATGAAAAATTTCAGGCTATGTGCATTTTACCACCACCACCACCACCACAGTAATAATAGTAATAATAATAATAATAACAATAACAATATGAACTTTATGTTGCTGTCCCATGTGACTTCTAAAAGAATTACCCTGAGGGAAAAAACTGTTAAGAGGGCTAGAGGGGTAGACAATATGGTTTGACTCTTTGAGGGACAGACTGCCCCTGAAATAAGCCCTATTCTTTCCATGATGCATATTTCTTTAGGTGCTATTATGGTTTGAATCTGAAATGTCCTCAAAGACTCATGAGTTGAAGGCTTGGTCTCCAATGTAGCAATGTTCAAAGGTGGGGCTTTGGGGAAGTGATTGCCCAAGGTGTTGTGATGTTCTGTCTCACCAAATACCCATAACATGGGGCCAAGAAACCAAGGCCTGAAGACTCAGAGCCATGAGCCAAACTCAGTCTTTTCTCCTGTAAGGTGATTTCCTCAGGTATTTTGTCACAGTGACCAGAAGCTGGCTGGCATAAGCACATATGCAATAAAATTCCCCTCTTCTTGAAAAGACAATTTGTTTGAAAATGAGAAAATGAAAATTATTAGAAAATTAGAAAATTATGTTCCATTGCTATCAAAAAAGGTCCTAAAGAAATAAATAATAGCTTAGTATAAACTAGGCCCAACACTAACTCTGATATTAAATCATGGATAAAACTGAGCACTTCTCCTTTCTCAGAGTAAATGGAAATCTTTGTCAGGCTATTGTCACATGTATTTTAACATTCTGCCATATTCTATTTTATGACTAATTCAAAGTCAGAACCCTAATTTGGGACTGAATAAATTAAATGTCCCTTTCAACTAGAATTAGTAATAATTATGAGATGCATCCATAGCAGTTATCTCCTCAGCAGTCAACAAACTTACTTGCATATCACAAGCAAGAAAGAAATGAGAGAGAGAGAGAGAGAGAGAGAGAGAGAGAGAGAGAGAGAGAGAGAGAGAGAAGGAGAAGGGAAGGGAAGGGAAGGGAAGGGAAAGGAAGGGAAGGGAAGAGCAGGGCAGGACAGGGCAGGGCAGGGCAGGGCAGAGTGAGGAGGAGGAGGAGGAGGAGGAGGAGGAGAGGAGGAGGAGGAGGAGGAGGAGGAGGAGGAGGAGGAGGAGGAGATAGAGTGGTTAGGGCAGAAGTAATTCTCACCTTATGGTAGCGAGCCACCAGCCTGCCTTCAGAATCATACACCACGTCAGTGTTGTACTGGTAACGGCCATCAGGGGGACACTGAGGGTCAGTGGTGTTGCATGGCTTCTTGTCCCCAATATTTGCCACAATGTAGATAGAGTTGTCCTTGGCCAGGCAGCTAAGCCTCTCTTGCACTGGTGTGTAGCCAAACCTGAAAAAACAGACATTGCTTCAAACTGACCATCTACAATGATTTCTAAAATACCAGCTAGGTGTGGTAGGGCTCACTAGGAATTCCAGTCCTTGGGAGGCTGAGACAGGAGGGTCACAGGCTCCTGGCCGGCCTCAGCAACTAAGTGAGGCCCTCTGCAACTCAGTGAGACCTTGTCTCAAAATAAAAAAATGCTGGGCGTGTAGTTGAGAAGTATAATGTCCCCTGGGTTCTATCCCAAGCACCAAGAGAAAATTCAAAATGATACTTTATATGCCTGCTTCCTATTAACACAGCACGTCTAGGTTAAGAATTGACAGAAAAGATTTTAAAACCCAGATGCAACATAATGTTCATCTTCATGAAACCTAACTTCTTTCCATGTTCCCGACTTTAGATATCAGTGCAAGACTGAAGCACTAAACGATGGCGGAGGGAGAGAGGAGGAAGAGCAACACTGTCCTTCATGAAGCGTCCCCAGAAAGGCAAATGGAGGGCTTAAATTTTCACACACTCTTTTGTGGGAAGCACCTCATCTATAATCCAAGCTATAACCCTAGAGATTTGCTGGTATGAGATGTGGTCAGAAATACAAGTACCAGAGGGCAGAAAAATAGTTGGTCCTGTGTAACTCCTATTCTATAGAGAACAAAGGCTGCAGTTGTGTAGTGGAAATGTAAACAAACACTTCCCAGTGCTGGCTTGGTTTTCTCATCTGTCAGACGTGACATACAGAAAAAACTGAGTCAAAATTTATTTGCTTTCTTGTCCTAAAGAGATTTCAGAGCAAAGTATGGCGGCGAATGCCTGCAATTCCATCACTTGGGAGGCTGACAGGAGGATTGCAGGTTCAAGGCTAACCTTGCCAACTTAGTGAGGCTCTCAGCAACTCAGCAAGACCCTGTTCCCAAGAAAATATTATAAAATAGGGCTGGGGGTGTAGATACAAAGCCCTTGGTTTCCATCCCAGTACCACAAGAAGAGAGACAGAGAGAGAGAGAGAGAGAGAGAGAGAGAGAGGGAGGGAGGGAGAAATTGATTTTAGTAACTGTTATTAATTGCTGTGGTTTAGACATACATTTTGTGTGGTTTTAGGGATTGAGACCAGGGCTATTCTACCTCTGGGCTATACCCCCATTTTAGCGATGGGTAACAGTGATGGGTAACATCGAAAAGAGCTCTGCAGTGTGCAGATTCCACGCGTGTTATACTTTACTTGACACTTCTGTTCCCTGTGTAAGGGAAGTAGAGAAGAAATTTTATTACCTCTGTTTTACAAATAAAGAAAGGAATGGAATGTCAAACACGTAAGTTATGTGCCCCACATTGGAGCCAGCACAACGTGGGCTTGGAAGAAGTGCTTCCTGTTTCAAATCCCATGCAATTTCCATTCACATTATTGATCACATTGTAAGTCATAGTGATAGCAACACTCTTTGGAAATATGGACTCATTCAACTTTTTACCATTCTTGTGAAATAGGCAGGTGTTTGAGGGTGAGCCAACTCACTGGTATTTGAGAACATACATCCTAAATGTTACGACTTTCTCACTTTGTGGACACCCAATTGAACACACTTATTATGAAATTGTGCACACACATACTGTTCTTTAAAGAAATTTGCAAAATATAACCAATCAAGTATCATTTTTTAAGTCATCTTCCAAGCAGGAGACAAGCCAGATGGTATACATTTTGAAGCAATAGAAGCATCAAAGTCCAGTGCTCTAGATTGGCTATATATCAGCAAAATTATTAGTCAAGTGTAGTGAATTGGCTTTGGTTTTCTACATCATCATAACTTCTTTGTTAAAATATCAAAGAGTAATGACCTGACTTTACCTCTGGGGGTCTCTACACGGAATCCAGTTCACTTCCGGGTCTGGTATATCCTCCAGATAGGGGTAAATGCTGTCTCTGGTGAATATCCATCCATAGATTCCATCTTCTGGGGTTACAATGATATGGGCACCCTGCTCAGCACAAGTGGAGACAAAGAAAGCTTCTCATAAATTCCAAGTACCCTCCCAGTACCCAGGCTCCTTCCCAGTAACCCGGCCAGGCTGGGAAGAGCAGTACCTGCTTGGCTGCCAGCTGGATGGCTTTCTCCAAAACATCTATGTTCTTGTTCATCAGGAGCAGAGCTTCTTCCTTTGAAACAGGTTTTTCTGTTCTATTTGGTAGTATAACAGCATGCTCATACACGGCAGCAATGAAAGTGTCCAGCGCACCAACACTCAGGTCAAAGAGGGCAAAAACCACCAGGCATTTTGTAAAATATAATGTAATCATAACTAAAATAGGGTGATCTTTGCGAAACAAACTCAGATTCTTCTATTTTGGATCAGCAGAAAAACAGAAATGTTAAATACCTGCTGGTAACCAGCTACTTTTATTTCCTCATGAACACATTATGCAATACAGTGCTGAGACGGGATGTTGTGCAAGATACTGACAGTCAGAGGCACATTTGACTCGAGTGTGCAGCACTGTTGTGGACACGTCTGGGTTCAACTGGTCTCTGAACATGGAAATGATGAATCTGCCCCAGTCTAAAACATACTGGCAGCCAGGCGTGGTGGCGCACGCTTGTAATCCCCGCGCTTGGGAGGCAGAGACAGGAGGATCACGCAGGTTCGAAGCCAGCCGCACTGGCATAAGAGACCCTGTTTCAAAAATATAAAATAGGTCTGGGAGTGTAGCCCGGAGGTAGAAGGGCTTCCAGGAACCCCAGTACCACCAATAAATAAATAAATAAATAAATAAATAAATAAATAAATAAACAAACATACTGGCAGGCAAACTCTTTCAATAAAATATTTTTCCTGCTTAACCAATATTTCCATAATAAAGCCAATATTGAACTATTGTAGAAGGCAGCCATCATCAACAATTTCTTGAGAATTCCTAGATATGGCTGTGACAGACAAAACAGAATACAAAATGAGCCCCCGTCTTTAACTGAGCTCACAAAATGGCCAGGGGGAGCAGATGTATACATGATAGATATGGGGCCATAAATATTGGAAATTTAAACAAACACTTTGTAAAACGTAGATTATAACTTGGTTAAGTATACTTTTAAGCTGAGGCTCTGGGTCTCTCCTAGATCTGACTAATGCTGGGGAATTCATGCACAGAAAACTTAGGGTCCAAAGTTCCAGACCCTACAATACCTTCATCTTTGTAGAATGAGCTCTCTTTTGTTTTGTTTTTTGGTGTTGACTTTTTTGTTGTTTTTTTGGGGGGAGGGTTGTTTGTTTGTTTGTTTTAGTGACACTCTCTTCTCTAAATATTAGTATTATCACATTATCCAGAAGCCCATATTCAGAAGCATGTTTGTGTCTTTAAGTAAGCTAAACATTTTTAAGATAATAAATATAACTGATAATATCTTAATTTTGTCTGTTTACTTAACTCGTCTTTAAATTTTTCTCTCCCTTGATTATCATATCCAATTAATCATAACATTTCCTTTTTTTTTTTTTTTTTTTTTTGCAGTACTGAGGGTGGAATGCAGGGGCATTCTACTTCCAAGCTATATGCCCAGCCCTATTTTTATTCCTTTTTTTTTTTTTTTTTTTTTTTTTTGGTGGTACTGGGGTTCCTGGAAACCCTTCTATCTCCGGGCTACACTCCCAGACCTATTTTTATACTTTTTTATTTGGAAACAGGGTCTCTTAAGCCAGCAAGGCTAGCTTCAAACCTGTGCAATCCTTGTGTCTCCGCCTCCCAAGCGCGGGGATTACAAGCGTGCGCCACCATGCCCGGCTAGTCTTTATTTTTGAAACAGGGTTTCACTGAGTTGCAGAGGGCCTCAGTAAGTAGCTGAGGCTGTCTGCAAATCATGATCCTCCTGTGTCAGCCTCCTGAATGCTGGGATTACAAGCATGCACCACCACGCCTGGCTTTTCATAACATTTCCCTTAAACATCTGTTTTAATTTGTTATACTAAACCAGCTTTCAACTTTCTAACTTATTTTCCACAATGAAGTTGTTCATTCTACACATGACCACCTCAAAATTTCCTTTCAAACTACAGCAGTTATTACTTACTTTGACTCCAAAACAGTGATTCTCTATTATTTAGAATACTAAGCTGGGTGTGGTGGCACATGCTTGTAATCCCAGCATTTGTGAGGCTGAGATAGGAGGATCTTGGGGTCGCAGACAGGCTCAGCTACTTAGACCCTTGCAACTCAGTGAGACCCTGTTTCAAAACAAAGAATAAGGACTGGAGGTGTCACTCGGAGGTAGAATCCCCCTGGGTTCCATCCTCAGTACCACACACACACACAAACAAACAAACAAACAAACAAATAAATAAATAAAATACTAGCCAGGGGTGGTGGTACATACCTGTAATTCCAGTACTGGGGAGGCTGACAAAAGGGTCAGGTTCAAGGAAAGCCTCAGAAAATTAGCAAGGTCCTCAGGAACTTGATGAGACCCTGTTTCAAAAATTAAAAAATAAAGTATTTTATGGTATAGCTCAGAAGTAGAAGATCCCTGGGATCAATCTCCAGTACAAAAAAAAAAAAAAGTGCTGATGTCCCAGATCAATAATGTCTTAGTCTGTTTGGGTTTCTGTAACAAAATATCAGAGGCTAGGTATTTGATAAAGGTTAGGATAAGCAAAATAAAAGATGCCCATCAATCTTAAAACCATGCATTAAGTAGGGCCAGGGTGTGACAGTGATAGGTCACTTGCCCAGTATGTGCAAGGCCCTGGGTTAATGCAAAACTTATGAAAATATGACATGATATAATTGGCTGAAATTTTGGAAATGCTCTGGATTATTTCTACAATTTTCTTCTATCTACTGTTTAGTGATACCTACCAATGTTTAGTGTGTTTAGTGTTTAATGTTTACTCTGTTTAGTGATCCCTACCTAATGAACACTCCATGCACTGTCCCACTTACATGACCACAGGTCCACTTCTCTGCAAGGCCCCTGCTCTCCACCTGTCTAAGCTCCAGCTCTTCATACAGGTCCCCAAAATCCACCCCAGGAAGTGATATTTTTGAATTCTTTCTTTTATTGTGATACTTGGAGTTGAACTAGAGGAATTCTACCTCTGATCTATACACCAGCTCTATTTTATTTTAAAACAAGTTCTGACTAAGTTGTTAAGGGCCTCACTGAAGCTGGTCCTGAATCTGTGACCTTCCTGTCCCAGCCTCCCAAGCACTGGGATTACAGGTGTACACAGACATGCCTGGCTCTAAACTCTTAGTGCAAGCCTTTTTTTTTTTTTTTCTATGCTATTGGATGGATGTCTCTCACTGCTAGCTATTGTTTTGACTTTCGTGTATCCAAATGCCACACTTATACCCCCTAAGCTATGTCAATTAAAATTATTAAAAATAAAATTTAACTCGGGGGTGGTAGCACACGCTTCTAATCCCCGTGCTTGGGAGGCTGAAACTGGGGGATTGCACAGGTTCGAAGCCAGCCTCAGCTACTTAGTGAGACCATGTTTCCAAATAAAATATAAAATAGATCTGGGAGCATAGCCCAGAAGTAGAAAGTCCCTGGGTTCCACCCCCAGTACCACCAAATAAATAAAATAAAATAAAATTGAAAATATTAATGACCTTGGTCATCTCTATCTACAAAAATCTTTTACCATTCCTCAATTGAGAGAGAGAGGGAGAGAGGGAGAGAGGGAGAGAGGGAGAGAGGGAGAGGAAGAGGGAGAGGGAGAGGGAGAGGGAGAGAGAGAGAGAGAGAGAGAGAGAGAGAGAGAGAAAAGAAACCTTGAGCTGGGTGTGATGACGCACGCTTGTAACCCCAGCATTTGGGAGACTGAGATAGGAGGATCATAGGTTCAGGGACAGCCTCAGCTACTTAGTGAGGCCCTCTGCAACTTAATGAGACCCTGTTTAGAAAATAAAGAATAAAAAATAGGGCTGGGAGTATAGCTCAGAGATAGAATGCACCTGGATTCCATCCTTAGTATTGAAAAAGAAAAGAAAAGGAAAGAAAGAAAGAAAGAAAGAAAGAAAGAAAGAAAGAAAGAAAGAAAGAAAGAAAACTTAATATTTCCTTCCTGAATACTCAGCCTTCTAGAGGATGCATTGCAGGGATGTGACCCTGCAGGGCAGGGAAGTGTCTTCCTTGCTGTTGAACCCAGCGCATGAGAGACAGGAGGCTGGAGCCTGGTGAATGAATGGATGCTGAATAAACAAGCCTACCACCCCACACACCAGTCTCTGTCATAGATCAATACTGCAAATTTTTAGAACATTTTTTCTTGTTTTCACGTGTAATTTGTATGTCTTCTATAGTTTAAAATAAATCTGTTATGTGTACTTTAACCCATATAACAGACTCTTAGATAATTTAAAGAGCCTTAAATTCTCTCTTAATTCTTTTTTTTTTACTATCTATTTTTTTTATTTTTTTTTATTTTTTTTAACAATTTTTTTTTTATTGAACATAAATAGTATACATTTACACTATATTTGGTGCCCTCTCCCCCCCGCCCCCGTTTTCTCCCCCCCCCCACCAATGGTTGGCCAGGTTAACCATGTCTTATTCATAATTTTACACATGTTCAGGTGAAGATGCTCCTTAATCAAGATCGGCCTTTCTCCTCTCCTATCTTTCCATTAAAACTTAGCTAGTATTTCCCCTCTAATATCTGGGGTCCTACTGGTATCCTTTGTGTTTTCTAGTTTGGGTATATTAGAGGAAACATGTGTATCTTCTCCTTCTGTGCTTGGCTGATCTCACTTAACATGATGCTTTCCAGGGCTTTCCATCTTCTTGCAAATGATATAATTTTGTTCTTCTTTATGGCTGAATAGAATTCCATTGTGTGTATTTCCCACAGTTTTGCTATCCATTCATCTGTTGATGGTGATCTGGGTTGGATCCATATTTTGGCTATTACAAATTGTGCTGCTATGAACATAGGTATGCATATGTTGCTGTATTTCTCTGAATTCAACCCTTTTGGAAAGATACCCAGGAGTGGTATAGCTGGATCATATGGTGGATCTATTCCCACCTTTCTTAGGAATCTCCACACAGATCTCCATAGTGGCTGAACTAGTTTGCACTCCCACCAACAGTGTAAAAGAGTTCCTCTTTCCCCACATCCTCGCCAGCATTTGTTGTTGTTTGATTTCTTTATGCTTGCTACTCTCACTGGGGTTAGATGGAATCTCAGTGTAGTTTTGATTTGCATCTCCCTGATGGCCAGTGATGAAGAACATCTTTTCATGTATCTATTAGCCCTTTGTATCTCTTCTTTTGTGAAGTGTCTATTTAGTTCATTTGCCCATTTCTTGATTGGGTTGTTTGTTTTGTTGGTGTAGAGCCTTTTGAGCTCTTTGTATACTCTGGATATTAGCCCCCTATCAGAATGGTGGCTGGTAAAGATCCTTTCCCATTCTGTAGGCTTCCTCTTTAGGTTATTGATAGTTTCCTTTGATGAGAAGAAACTTTTTAGTTTAATGTTATCCCACTTGTTTATTCTTGCTTTAATTTCCTGAGCTTTGGAGGTTTTGTTGAGAAAGTTACTGCCTGTGCCAATATGTTGTAGTGTTGAACCTATGTTCTCCTCTACTAACTTCACCGTCTCAGGTCTAATTTCTAAGTCTTTGATCCATCTTGAGTTGATTCCTGTGTTAGGTGAGATATAGGGGTTTAGATTCATCTTTTTACAAATGGTTAGCCAGTTCTCCCAGCACCACTTGTTGAAAAGGCTGTCTTTTCTCCAGCATATGTGTTTGGCCCCTTTGTCAAAGATTAATTGACTAAAGATGTGTGGGTTTGTTTCTGTATCTTCTATTCTAATCCACTGGTCAGTATATCTGTTTTTGTGCCAGTACCATGCTGTTTTTATTACTATTGCTCTATAGTATAGTTTGAAGTCTGGGATTGTAATGCCTCCTGCGTGTTTCTTGTTATTGAGAATTGCTTTGGCTATTCTAGGTCTTTTCTTTCTCCATATGAAGTTCATGATTGATTTTTCTAGGTCTCTGAAGAATGTCACTGGTATTTTAATGGGAATTGCATTGAACCTATAGATCAGTTTTGGCAGAATGGCCATTTTGATGATATTTATTCTGCCTATCCATGAGCACGGGAGATCTTTCCATCTTCCAAGGTCTTCTTCTATTTCTTTCTTTAATGTTTTATAGTTTTTGTTGTAGAGGTCTTTTACATCTTGGGTTAGGTTTATTCCTAGGTATTTTATTGGTTTTGAGGTTATAGTGAATGGAATTGTTGTTTTTGTTTCCTTCATTGTGGATTCGTTGTTGGCATAAAGAAAGGCCACTGATTTCTTTAGGTTGATTTTGTAACCTGCAACTTTGCCGAATTTGTCGATCAGCTCCAGAAGTCTTTTGGTTGAGTTCTTTGGGTCTTCCAGATAAAGGATCATGTCATCTGCGAATAAGGATAATTTCATTTCCTCTCTTCCTATGTGGATTCCTTTGATTTCCTTCTCTTGTCTGATTGCTGCAGCAAGAGTCTCAAGGACTATATTGAAAAGGGGAGGTGAAAGTGGGCATCCTTGTCTTGTTCCTGACTGTAGCGGAAATTCTTGCAGTTTTTCCCCATTCAATATAATGTTGGCTTTGGGTTTGCAGTATATTGCCTTGATGATGTTGAAGTACTTTCCTTCTATCCCAATTTTTTGCAGTGTTTTTAACATAAATGGGTGTTGGATTTTGTCGAATGCTTTTTCAGCATCTATTGCTATGATGATGTGGTTTTTGTTCTTGGTTCTATTTATGTGGTGAATAACGTGTATTGATTTGCGTATGTTGAACCAGCCTTGTTTTTCTGGGATGAAACCGACTTGGTCGTGATGAATTATTCTCTTGATATAGTTTTGAATGCGTATAGCTAGTATTTTGTTTAGAATTTTTGCATCTATGTTCATTAAGGATATTGGTCTGTAGTTTTCCTTTCTTGAGGTATCTTTATTTGGTTTGGGGATTAATGTGATACTGGCCTCATAGAAGGAATTTGGAAGAGTTCCATCTCTTTCAATTTCCCGGAACGTGTTATGAAGTATTGGTATTAGTTGTTCACTGAAGGTTTTGTAGAATTCAGCTGGGAACCCATCTGGGCCTGGGCTTTTCTTTGGTGGAAGAATTTTTATTGCCGTTTCTATTTCTTTGGTTGTTATTGGTTGGTTTAGGCTTGCTATGTCCTCTTGGTTGAGTGTAGGAAGGTTAACTGTGTTTAGAAATCTGTCAATTTCATCCAGGTTTTCAAATCTATTGGAGTATAAATTTTTAAAGTAGTTTCTGATAATGTTTTGAATTTCTTCACTATCAGTGGTGATATCTCCTTTTTCATTTCTAATTTTGGTAATTTGAGTTGATTCTCTTTTTCTTTTGGTTAGGTTGGCCAGGGGTTTATCAATTCTATTAATCTTTTCAAAGAACCAACTTTTTGTTTTATTGATTCTTTGAATTGTTTTTTTATTCTCTATTTCATTTATTTCTGCTCTAATTTTGATGATTTCTCGTCTTCTGCTGACTTTGGGAATGGATTGTTGCAGAATTTCTAGATCCTTGAGTTGTGTCATTAGGTTCTTTACTTGGTGGTTCTCCATCCTTTTTATGTGGGCACTCAATGCGATAAACTTTCCTCTTAGTACTGCCTTCATGGTGTCCCATAGGTTTTGGTAGGTTGTGTCTCTGTTTTCGTTTGTTTCCATAAATTTCTTTATTTCTTCCCTAATTTCTGCTCTTACCCATTCGTCATTTAGTAGTGTATCATTCATTCTCCATGAATTTGAATACTTTCTTTCGAGTTTCCTGTTGTTGATTTCTACTTTTATTCCATTGTGGTCTGAAAAGATGCATGGGATTATATTACATTTTTTGAATTTGCTGGTATTTTCTTTGTGTCCCAGGATGTGATCTATTTTGGAGAAGGTTCCATGGGCTGCTGAGAAGAAAGTGTATTCTGTAGTTCCTGGTTGAAATACTCTGAAAACGTCTATTAGGTCCATTTGGTTTATGGTTTCCTTTAGTTCTAAAGCATCTTTACTCATCTTTTGCCTCGAAGATCGATCCAGTGGTGTGAGAGGCGTATTAAAGTCTCCCAGAATTATTGTATTTGGGTCTACTTGGGATCTTATGTCCAGAAGGGTTTGTTTTACGAATGTGGTTGCACCCACATTTGGGGCATAAATATTTACTATCATTATATCTTCTTGGTGTATTGTTCCTTTTAATAAAAGGAAGTGCCCTGATTTGTCTCTTTTGATGTGTTTTATTTTAAAGTCTGTTTTGTTGGATATCAGGGTTGCTACCCCTGCTCTTTTTCGGTCACTGGTGGCATGGTATATCTTTTTCCATCCTTTCACCTTCAGCCTGTGAATGTCTTTGGCTGTGAGGTGAGTTTCTTGCAGACAGCATATGTTTGGATTATGTTTCCTAATCCACATTGCCAGTCTATGTCTTTTGATTGGTGAGTTAAGTCCTTTGACATTAAGTGATATTATTGAAATATGCTTTTTGTTTTCTGCCATTTTGTGTTCTGTCTACTCTTGGGTGTTGTGATCTTTCTTCTTTACTTAAATGGCCCACTTATTAACTTCCTCTCTTCTCTGATTCTGGAGTCTGCTTCTTTTTTCTTCCTTATGATTTATTTCTTTAAGAATTTTCTCTAGTGTTGGCTTTGAATTCATGAATTTTTTGAGATTCTGTTTATCCTGAAAGACTTTGACTTCCCCATTGATCTTGAATAGTAGTTTTGCTGGATAGATTAATTTGGGCTGGAAGTTATGTTCTTCCAGGGTCTGAATCACGTCGTACCAGTCTCTCCTAGCATTCCTGACCTGGGTTGTATAGTCTGGGGTGATTCTTATTGTTTTGCCTCTATATGTCACCTGTCCTTTTGTTCTCACTGCTTTTAAGATTCCTTCCTTGGCCTCTATGCTGGTCAATTTGGTTATTATGTGGCGTGGAGTGGTTTTTCTTTGGTCCTGTCTCAGTGGAGTTCTGTATGCCTCCTGTACTTGAAGATTCAAGTCTCTTTCCATATTTGGAAAATTCTCTGAGATTATTTCCTTGAAGATATTACATATGCCCTTGGTCTGTACCTCTATCCCTTCCTCAATGCCTATTATCCGTAAATTAGGGCGCTTCATATTATCCCATAATTGCTGGATGTTTAGGTTTTGTTGCTGTAAAGATTTCTGTATATCGTTGACTGTGTTTTCGGTTTGGGATGTACTGTCTTCTAATTTTGATATTCTGTTTTCCATTTCATCTAATCTTCCAGAGTTTCTTTCTATTGCTGTCTTCATTTCACTTATTGCCTCTTTCATTTCATTCCAGACCTCTTTCTGATTCTTTTTTAGTGTTTCTATTTCACCTTTAACCTCCTCTATACTTGTTTTAAAACCTTTCATCATATTGAACAACAAGATTCTGAACTCCCCTTCTTGCATTTCTAGTAGGTCAGTATTCGTGATTTCTGCTGTCTCTTCATAACTCCTGGTTCTCATATTTATAGTGTTCTCTGTCCTGTTTTTCTGATTTCTACCCATCGTTCGTGAGTAATGTGTTTAGTCAAATCTTAATATTAGGAGTTTAGGGGTATCGGCCAGTCAGCAGAGCCTTTCCAGTGTTGAGAGTGGGTGATGTGGGAGGAGCTGGGGTGATGGGTAAAGGAGTCAGATTAGGTGGAGGATATGTTAGGTTGAGAAGGACTTTAAGTATGATAAGGTAATAACTTGCTATGAATGAGAGAGAGTTAACTACTAGGACTCTTGTTGTTAGTAGAGTAGTTATGGATATAAAAAATACTTTGAGTTTTAAACCATGAGGTATATTATGGGGAAAAGTTTTGGGGGAGAAATGTATGTAGGTTAGTGTGGGAAGGTTTGTAAATAGGGATGCTGGTAGGAGCAGACAGACATAAAAAAAAAAAAAAAAAAAAAAAAAAAGAATCCCCACAAGATACCAAGACTATTATGTAATCCAAGAAAAAGGAAGGTAAACCAATCAAAGGAGGAGAATGAAAGAAAAGGAAGGAAAGAGGAAGAAAGAGGAAAAAGGAAGAGGAATAAAATAAAAGGAACTAGCAGCCGTGTGAAATAAAAAAATAAGGCAAACTATCCAATGTATATATATATAAAACAACAAGTTAAAGTAAGAGAAGTTTGGATTAAAAGAAGAAAAAAAAAGAAAAAAAAGAAAACAGCAATAACCATACTAAAACAAAAGCACTTTAAAAGCAAAATAAAACATAACATCCACATTAAAAGTAAAACAAACAGTCCTCCTTATTTACGCATATGGGGTCAGATCCATATAATATGTGCGTATCTGATTGCTTGGTAGCTTTCAGGATACCGTCCAATGTCTCTTAGTTTTCTTTGTACTCTATTTTTATCTTCTTAAGTCACTCTGGGTGTTTGGACACCTTTTTCTCCTTTAGCTGCTTTAGGTTTATGTGTCCGGGTGTCTGGTTTCACTGTTATTTGATTCTGTACAGTTCACAGATTCTGCGAAATTCTAACCTGTGGTCAGCACATCTGCACTCACCACCCTCGCCTCCAGCCTGTGCTTCCCTACAGCAGGGGTGGAGAGTGACTAAAGTGTAATTGGAACTTCCCCCTGAGGTCCTGAGCAGATTTTGTGGCCCGATGGATTTTCTTGTGTCTCTGGAAATTCCAGCTGGGCTAGCCGGTGTGGTCCCAAGATGTACCCTGGGCAAATGAATGCTGGTTCCTGGGTGGCCACACTTACTGCCAGAGCTCTGCCTATTCCAAGAGTGCAGGCTGGATGCACTGTTAATACTGGACCCTAGTGAGAGTGGGTGCAGCTGTCTATTGCTGCTGGTATGTTCTTCCAAGGTGTATTGAGCTGTGTTCTCACTTAGAACTAAGCATCTGGCTACCAGGAGGTTGGGAATACCCCGCGGTGGGCCAGGGGTGCAGGGTAGGTGCTCAAGGGTCCAGTGTGCGGTGTCCAGCAATGGTCTCTGCGTCCCACGGGACGTAGAGGCTGGGGGTGCCCCAAGGAGATTTCTGGGTCTCCCAGTGCTTTTGCAGCCTGGAGGGTAGGCTCTGGCAAGGTGGCAGGGGTTAGCCACAGAAGCAGGCTCCAATTTAGGGGGGCAGTGTACAGGCACTGATTACTAGTAGGGGACAGGCAGGATGCGCGAGGAGAGTGCTCTGAGGCTTGAGCCCGTGGTGGGGGGTTGAGACTGCGACTGCACACATGCTAGGACCCCAGTTACTAGGGCGCCCTCAGGTACCTGTCCTTGTGCAGGAATCCGTGTGAGTCTCTGTGCCGATGTGATCCGGTCGCTGGTGGGCAGACAGAGTTCTGGTGGGTGCTGCTCGCTGCTTAGGATGCGGTCCTAAGTCCGTTTTTATTCCCGGATTATCTTGCCGTGGTAATATCGGGCAGGCAGCTCCTTGGACAGCTGCTAAAGCAGCCCGCGGCTCAGCGTTCCGGTCCGCGGTCAGATTGTATCTGCAGCAGGTCCCGTGTCCGATCTTTGTTCTTCTTGTTCAAGTTCAGGGTTCCGCCGAGGTACCAGGATGTGTTTTGGTTCCTGGTATGTGTTTATTTTGTTGATTTAGACACTGCTTTCTCAGTATTTAAACTTTATTTACTTCAGCTACTGAGAGGTGCTGTGTCCCTCAGTCGCCATTTTGGGAAAAAAAAATCTCTTAATTCTTATATTCTCTGGCCAAATTATAAGTTTCTTAAGGCCACATGACAATTCAGTGCTGTACTTAGAAAATTTTATGTCACGCTAAACTTAGTAAATGTTTTCTGATTTAATAAACTCAATTTCCTGGCATAGTTTTAGGTTGAACTCCCTTCTTTGAGTGTGTCCTGAATATAGAGTTTCATCTAAGATTTAATTTGCTTATTTCTAGAGTCAAGTCATCAGTACTGATTCTTTCTTGTCTTGTCTTTTTTTTTTTTTGTGGTACTGGGAATTAAATCTGAGCACATTCTAACTCGGCTACACCCCAGCCCCATTTTTTTTTAATTCTTATTTTGAAACAAGATTTCTCTAAGTTGCAGAGGCCTCACTAAATAACTGAGGCTGGCCACAACCCTGCAATCCTCCCATCTCAGCCTCCTAAATACTGGGGTTACAAATGTGTGCCACCACACCCAGCTAATACTGGTTCTTTCTTTTGGGATTTTTCTCAAGTCCTCATCTGATCCAGGGAAAATTGTAGGATTTGGTTATTTATTGTTTTTCTTTGCTCATTTTTTGCTTGGTTTGGTTCTACAATTCAAAGTCTCTGGGTTCAATAAACTTTTCCAGTCTCTGATTATGCCTTCTCTGAGTGCCTATACTGTGTTCCCTTATATACTTGAGCACTGAAATTACATCTATTAGACATCAATTTATCCCAGAAAATGGTAGCTGCGAATGAGCAGGAAACTGTATAAGGCAGATTGATTGCTTTGTGATGAGAAGAAAACTATTGTTATTTCAAGTTGACATTCCAGTTTGGTTCACCTGATCTCTGACTAGCATTAAACAGGAACACTTGGGAATTCCCCTTTATTTTCCCAGCCCCTGATTCCCGGAAATGCACCAACATTTTATTATGTTGAAATTGATTGAAACTTGAATTAAATATTTTGTTACCAAGTGTTGTGAGCAATGCCTTTGCTTCATACACATGTAAGGAAATATGATTGCAGATACAAGTTATTTGAGAGAGACATTTATACCTAATATGAATGACAGTTAGGAATTACCATAAAATTAGAAAGTTTAGAGTCCAACATTTTATATTAAATTCAATATAATTCTTCTTTGAAACATGTGAGGTAAAATTGTAAAGGGAAATAACCTTGGAATAAAATCTTTAATAACTTGTTGCCCCTGCACATCTTTATTTCTAATATTTATTTTCATTCCCATTATAAGGATCCTGATTTTGTGGGCAAGAACTAGTCTTTATTTTATTATATTGTGGTACTGGGGATAAAACCCAGAACATTCTACCTCCAAGCTATACCTCTAGCTCTTTTATTTTGAAACAAGATCTAAGTTACTGAGGGTCTTACTAAGTTCCTGAAGCTGGCTTCAAACCTGCAATCCTCCTGTTTCGCCTTCCCAAGTACTACAATTGCAGTGCCACCAAACTCAACGAGCAAGAATTACTCTTACAAGCCCTCCATCAGCCTCCCCTGGCCCTCATTCAATCCTGTAAACCATTTCGGCTCCCTGACCCATTGTTTTCATTATTAGGATACTTTCAAGGTCTAGGTAGAGCCAAGGCAGACAATCAGAACCTTCTTTTACTTGTTCTCACTTTATCTTTCCTGTTCTTAACTACAATCACTTTTCCATCTGTATTTTAACATGATTTGTGCTATTGTATGGTTCTTGGGTATGCCCTAAAGGCTGCTGTGTTCAAGGCTGGGTCAGCAAATTGTCAATAGTAGAAGGCGGAAGAGCCTTTACAAGATGGGACCTAGTGGGAGCCCTTTTGTTTTTTTAATTTTTTATTGGTGCATTATATTCATACATCATATTGGAGTAAAAATATTTTTGTATTGGTGCACTATGGTCTTACATCATAATGTAGATCATGTTGACAATGGCACATTCACACAGTACTAGGTGCCCCCCCACTTCTATATTTCCCTCCCTCCTGATACCAAGGGTCCAGGTTAATCTTATATTCACATGTGTACACATAGTTGCACGTAGCTTTTCCATTAATGAGTCTCAGCCTTCTTCCTCCTCTACCCTTCCTGCCTGGCTTCACTGAGGTTTCCCCTCCATTATGCAGAATCCCCCTGGTATCTCAAATACTCCCTTCCTTGAAAGGTTGTCGTGCGCAGTGACGACTCTTACACGATCTTCCTCAAGCAGTTTTATTACCCCAGTTTCAATGCTCTCTCAACGCCCTCTCAGGTAAAAACAACATCAGTCTTCTATCTCCTCCCTCATCACTCCACCAACCCTCCTCCATGGCACTCTACGTCTCTGCTGCAGCACACACCGGTCACAGTGGTGGCTTTGTGAACATGTCCGTCCCAGCTCGGAGCCCAGAGCAGTCCGCCAAGAAACTGCTCTTCCTGTCCACCAACCCTCTTAGCTCCCTCTCCTTCCTCCCCGCTAGGGCATGCGCGCTTTTTAACCTTCTCCTGGGCGGGCAGGTGGTAGCACGAGGCGTTGCATCACTAATTATCCGTAAGGCGCCTGATAGGGCTCACTGCGCAGGCTCAGGGCACCGCCAGCCTCGTGAGCCTCGTGACTTGGCTGCAAGCCCAGGCGCCATCTTGAGTCCACACTGGCAACAAGCCTGGGTGCCACCTCGGTCCTGCCGAGTGGGCCCCGACATATCTCCCTTTTTGTTTTATTAAAATAAGGCTCGGGATCGTGCCTGTCTTAGGTTGCCGACCCTCAAGGACCATTCTTACCCGTCATTGGGAGAACAATAGCATGATTGTTTCCCTGTCTTAGGTTGAAAGGTCCCGGGGACGATCTTACCCGTCACTGACTACCGATCCAGCATACTGAGCCGTACATGGGGAGATAAGCCAGCTTCAAGGGCTGCCAGAGCTTGCACCAATATGCGCTGTTGTTGCAGTGTGCGTTGTCGAGTTCGCCTGATATATCCAACCATGAAACATCATGCTACCACCAGCAAGAATGCCCAGAACGCCATGCCACCCCAGTCTTTTAAAAAAACCCAATGTTCCGTGTATTAAGTCCATTCATTGTTGTACTGCGGCGATTTCCATGCGGGTAGAATTAATTGCAGCGATGGATGCTCATAGCTCAATCATGGTGTGTTCAAATTCACGGCTCCAAGTTCCCAGAAGCGTCTTGCTTAATTGACGAAACAAATTGCCTGCATGGGAGAAATTCTGATACTGCACATACGTTATACATATAGTCCAGATAATTGAGCTTGCTGAGCCATGCCAGCAGCCACATGTGAGGATAGAGCATTCATAGTGGCTGCAATAACTGCCACGGCCACAGAGGCCACAATTACAGCAATAAGAGCAGAAATTCCAAAGTCTCCAAGGGTGCATAGAAGCATAGCAGAAAGTCAGAAAACAGGTATCAATAAAACAACCTAAACTATCATTAACCAAGGTAAAGGAAGAGGGAAAGTAGAAATAATCCCCCAAAGATCTTAAAGAAAACAACTCATCTCTACGGTACCGAGCAGCAGTTTACAACTCTTACGTTAGGAACTAATCTTCTGACCTATCCTTTACACATTAGGCGCCTTTTCCAACTAACCTCAGGTGTCTTCCATCTATGGTGGCGGATTAGGAGAGGGAGTCGAATCAGGACCAGCCCGATTCTCTAACTTGCTTACACTAAAAAATATCCTCCTTAATGGAGCCCCCTTTGATCGGGGAAAATAACCCTCCGTAAACGGAGCCTCCTCCTCCTTTTTCGGAGTCAAAGGAGTACTTACCAGCCAGCTGCCCTGGACTGCCGAGGTTCTGATCAAAGACACGATCTTCCTCAAGCAGTTTTATTACCCCAGGTTCTTGTACAGTTACCAGCCAGCTGCCCTGGACTGCCGAGGTTCTGATCAAAGCGAAGTTCCCCGTACGGGCCACCACTTGTCGGGCGCAGTGACGACTCTTACACGATCTTCCTCAAGCAGTTTTATTACCCCAGGTTCTTGTACAGTTCCCGTAAATCTTCTTCCGTCGATTCCCTCCCCCCAGAAATCTTCCCCTTATATAGAGCCTAACAGCCAATCAGCAGACTGTTCACGTGCACAACTCACGGGCACAGCCAGTCCATTGGCTGTTGCCCTATGGCATGCGGTGTTCCCGTGTATCTCATGCTCTTGTCGTCACTTCCTGAAAGCTGTTTACCACCTAAGTGCTCTGGGGAATTACCGCTCAGCGCCATCTTAGCTCTCGGACTTACTGGCTGATGGGCGGGGCTCGTCACAAAAGGTATCTCAGCAGCATTTCTGAACAGCTGCTGTTGTCCCTCCTCTTTTTATTTTTCCTTTTCCTTTTTAAATTCATTATTGTTGACCCATTATAATAGTACACAACAGTGGGATTCATTGTTACATATTTATATATGCATACAACATAATTTGGTCCATTTCTACTATCCTGTTCTTGATGCGATTTCTTCCCCACAATATCCTGGCTTTTCTTTTTCCTTCTTTTGGGTTTTTTGCTTGTTTACTTTGTTTTGTATTGTGGGGTTTTTTTCCCCTGATATTTTAATTATAACCCCTGACTTCTTAGGTTGATGTTCCATGGGGCCAGTTCCTGGAAGTCTTGGCCCTATTACACTCATATCTTGGGTGTTTTATCTATTTCATTTGTGTCCTAAAATGCCATCTCTATGTTAGTGATTCACATATTTGTATCTCTAGCTCAGACCTGAGCTCTAGACTCCTGTGTCCAGCAGCCTACGGGGAGGCTGCACTTGGGCATAAAGGCTCCTCAGATCAACAGGAGCAGAGCGGAACTCCGGCCTCCTCCTGCTGCTGCCCTTCCACCTGCAGCCTTTCAGATCATAGTCAGCATTTCTCCAATCTTCCAGCTGCTTGAGTAAAACCCTCAGAGTCATCCTTACTTTGCTCTTTCTCCCTCACCTTGTACATGTTAATCAGGGACTTTCACAACTGGTACCCTGGTCCATGCCACCGTCATCCTTAGCCTGGATTGTTTCTATAACCTCCTAACTGGGTCTTGTATTCAGCACCTCTGCTTTTATACAACAGCAAAGTGAGCCTATTAAAACCCAAGGCTCGTATCACTGCTCTGCTCAAAACTTGCATAGTATCTTACTCCACTCAGAAGAAGAAGCCAAATGCTTACAGCCCCTCGTGGCCCCAGGATCTGACGTTCAGTGACTTCAGAGGTCTGTGGCTTCTTCCCCCTTTCACCTCGCAGCAATCCTGTTGGCCTGTTTGCTGTTCCTCCAATACATTCCTGGGGCTCTCTGGTCTCCACTACCTGAGGAAGCTATTACAATCATTTTCTCTCTGGCCTTCTTGCCATTAGAATTTCCCCCTTCCACTCCTTCCTCCAAACTATTATCACATTTACTTATTTATTTAATGCTTAGTCCCTTGTGACTAGTTGGTGTGAAAATCCTTCAATGAGCCAGGTGTGGTGGTGCACGCTTGTAATCCCAGTACTTGGGAGGCTGAGACAGGAGGATCACAGGTTCATGTCCAGCCTCAGCTACTTAGTGAGACCCTGTTTCAAAATAAAATATAAAATAGGGCTTGGATATAAATCAGAGGGAGAATGTCCTTGGGGTCAATCCCCAGTACCACAAAATAAATAAATAAAACCCTTCAATGAGTCTTTCTCTGAACTTCAGGACAAAGTACAGACCTTGTTTGTGCTTCAAAGATCTTCCCAGGTAATAATTTCTCCTCTGTCCTGGCCTAACTGTGTGAAAGAAATTTATGTGAAAAGCGTGAGTAGGTGAATATAAGAGGTTTATTTAAGGGAGTGAAGGCACAATATAAAGAAGGCTGTGATTTTAAAAGGGGGGGAGAGGAGGAGTGTTATGGTCCAGAGAAAAATGTCTGCAATGGGCCCACTTTCTGAAACTGAAAAAAATGTCTGACATAGACCACTTTCTAGAGTTGAAAACTGCATGAAAGTCAGATATGGAAGTTGGGTGTGGTGACATATACCTGTAATCCCAGTACTTAGGAAGCTGAAACAGATGGATCACAGGTTCAAGGCCAGCCTCAGCAATTTAGTGAGACCCTCAGCAACTTAGTGAGACCCAGTTTTAAAATTAAAAAAAAATAAATAAAAAGAAAATGATTGGGAATATAGCTCGGAGACTAAATGCCCTTAATACCACACACACGCACACACACACACACGCACACGCACACACACACACACACACACACACACAGGCGTGGCAAGGAGGCCCCCACACAAAGCCTGTATTCCCTCGCAATACCTCTTTCCTCATGCCTATTTTATTTTGGATGGTCGATTGTCTTTTTTGTGCCATATCTTAGGTAGCTGCTTTGTTCAGGGAGGGGGTCTGAGTGAGGCCCGGCAGGGGGACTTCAGCCTTCCAATATCTCTGCCGTTCTGTAGTTTTCTAACACAGCTATCTTCATCTGAAAGTGACTGTGTAACATCTTCCCTCAGGTGCGTTAGATTTCCTCCCATTACAACCTGTCTTTGCATCTCTACCTACCTAACGATCTGACCCCTGCCCACCTCTTCAGTTTCAGTGTTTACTCCGTCCATCCTTATCCTGCCCCTGGCTCCTCTGCCTCCCTGTATGGACTCTGCCTGCAGCATGCTGTTTTTCCATGTCTTTGCATGTATGACAAACTCCACTGATTAGGTTATCCAGCTGGTCCATGACAGCTTCCTCCCAAGGCAGAATTGATCTATCCCAGGTCCTGGTACTGACCATGACCCATCACATTCTATGACCTTTATTATTAAAGTTAAACAAGATGTGTAGCACAGTGTGAGGCTGTACTGCGCGCTCACTGTTTAATTACTAAGCTGTGATAATGATGCTGGTGATGCTCTGTCTGGTTTTCTAGGCTAAGATCTTTAAGAAACTCAATTTTTTTTCTTCATTATCACCATTTGGCACAGGGCTTGCCTGATTTGCACTAGGTCTCACAGAAGTCATTTGACTTCTTAGGCTGTACAAGCAGGTACCTACCAGGAAGCTCCTGCTCCAAGAAGCCTTATTTATTCTAGGCAGTAATAGTAAAACATTATTATTACTATTTATTATTATTATTATTGTTGTTGTTGTTGTAAAAACAAGAAGAAAAAGTAGAAAACTCAACCATTTATTAAACTGGATGGAACCACGTAAACAGACCCAAGGGCAAAGATTGTTCACAATGACGATACAAAATCAGATGACCTTGCTTCTTAGTTCAGCTTATTACTCAGAAATCACATAAGCACCATAAAATATATGTTAAAGGTCAAGATATAAGTGGCCACCATATCTGTGCTTTCACAGAGGCATGCCAAAAGTTCATGACTTCAGTGGCCTTCATGGGCTGAAGAACATGCTGAGTCAGAGAAAGTCTGACGAGTAGACTTATGTGTTTTTACTGACGGCTGGTCAAGAGACAGACAACGTGCCGAGGTACACTGCTGCGTGATGGCTGAATGTGTCCACACTGTATAGTACTTCTTCAAGCCTCCCCACAAATGTCATGCAGAAGGCATGGCCATGTTTGCCGTATTTATTAATAGGAAAATGAAGAAATGGACAGGTGCAGGGGTGAAGAAAATTCCCTTCTATCCTCTAAAGGCTAGCTGGAACAAACTGACACAAATTAATTGGAGAAAAGACACTAAATTTATTATATGCACGGAAGCAGTCATATAATTACTCGTCAGCCCAACATAATTCAAAAGGCTATATACCGACGGGCGTGGTGGTACTTGTAATCCCAGCATTTGGGAGGCTGAGACAGGAGGATCGTGGTTTACGGGCAGCCTCGGCTACTTAGTGAGGCCCTTTGCAACTCAATGAGACCTTGCTTCAAAATAAAGAATAAAAAGTAGGGCTGGGGGTGGGGCTCAGAAGTAGAATTGCTTTCCATCCCCAGTACCACAATAAAAAAGCTATATACCCCTTTTCTTTAGAGAAGGGGGAGAATGGGGGATGCAGATAATTTCAAAGGGCCATAAATAATTACTAGGAAAATGATTGCTCTTTCAAGAGAGAGAAGTTTTTTTTTTTTTTTTGTGGGGGGGTTTTGGGGGGGGGCAGGTTTAGGAATGGAACTCAGGGGCATTTGACCTCCGAGCTATACCCCCAGCCCTATTTTTTATTCTTTATTTTGAAGCAGGGTCTCACTAGGTTTCAGAGGACGTCACTAAGTAGCTGAGGCTGTCCACAAACCGCAATCCTTCTGTCTCAGCCTCCCAAATGCTGGGATTATAAGCGTGTACCACCACGCCTGGCTCAAGAGAGAGAAGTTTTTAAAAAGTTCAAGGGACAGACATTGTCTTGTAATGAACGACCATGCAGGTATAGTTATATTCTTTGGTTTTCTGAACTAACAATGGGATTTCAGGTTGAGGATGAAAAGCAATACTGTTCCCTTTTGCAGTCTGAATCTTTTTTTTTTTTTTAAGGGGCTGGGGTATTGGAGATCTAACCCAGGGGACTTCTACTGCCAAGCTATACCCCAAAGCCCTTTTAATTTTTTTTTTAATTGAAACAGCATCTTGTTAAGTTGCTGAGGGACCTCGATAAGTTTCTGAGGCTATTCTTGAAACTGTGATCCTCCTGTCTCAGCCTCTCGAGTACTGGGATAACAGGTGTGCACCATCATACCTGGCTCCAAAGTCAAAGGTTTGCTCTTTATGTTGTCACAGGAGAAGGGTTGATTCCACCAAGGGAATGCAACTCAGGATTAGTGTCCTAAAGAACTGCAGCATGAGCCAGTCTGAGACATAGAGATTTATTTAGGAAAGTAATAAATATAAGTAATAAGTGAATTCAAAAGAGAATGAAGCTCACCCCAGAAGTGAGACACCCTTGGAAGTGCAGGGCTCTTCTTAATAGGAGACTTGTAAGGGTAACATCATTCTCCTAATCACAGATGTTTTAGGATGTTTCAGCCATCTTCCAGATCTTGGCTTTACTTTGTTTAGACTCTTCAGGGACAGCCACCCCTGCCTGAGGAGGGAGGCTCCTCTCTTGAGTGGTGCCAAAGAAGATGTCAAAAAAGAAATCTCTTTTTTTGGGTGACTCCTGTTGTCTGTCCAATAGACACTTCTCTGAAGATAGTCACCGGTGCTCAGGATAATGAGTAAAGCCTTATAAATTCCTCAGAAACTCTGGGGACTCAAGGGCCTGGTTGAGGAGTAAGGGTATGGGGGAATTTTGCCACAGACTTTGATATTGAAGTTACATTTTCCTAGTTCTCCCTTAATGTCTCCTTTCTGCCTTCTTCCTCCTCCCCCCTCCTCCTCCATTTCTCCTCCTCCCCTTCCCCCCCCCTTTTTTTTTCTTTTACTCTACCTTAGCATCAGGTAAGATGCAACTAGGAAAACAGAATCAAAATTAATTGTTTTAAGAAAATTTAATATGTATATTCAGCTATTTGATGAAGGACAAAAAGGGGATGCTAGGTAATACAGAGGTCATAACTGCTGAAGGCAGCTACCACTCCTAGGATAAGTGACCAAGAAGAAAAAGAGGCTTTCAGACACTAGAAAGCCAGCCAGGTGCAATGACACACACCTATAATCTCAGCACTTGGGGGGCTGAGACCGGAGGATGGCAGTTGTAAAGCCAGCAACTTAGTGAGGCTCTCAGCAATCTAGCGAGACCTTGTTTCCAAAGAAAATTTTCTAAAAATTGGGCTAGGGGTATAGCTTGGAGGTAGAATTTCCCTTGGTTTAATCCCCAGCACTAGGGAAAGAAGAAGAGGAGGAGGAAGAGATAGAAGAGGTAGCTAGAAACCTTTCAGTCATTGTGGTGGGAGAAAAGACCTTTAAATTTATTAATCAGCTGGTGCTGAGTCAGCCCTTTGGACTCCTCTCCCACCACCACCACCACCACCACCACCACCACCACCACCACCACCACCACGGAGCTGGAATCAGACCACTTGCCTGTGTGGGCTGTTTTGAAGAATGGCAATGACACGAGTTCTGAGTGTGGGGAAAAGCTGGAAGCTAGAACCAACTGTTTGTGGAACAAAGTGCTGTGGCTAAGCGCAATAATTTGGTAGGAAGGCACTCATTTTTGAGCCCGGAGGAGGAGCAGGGAGGCCCCTTCTCCTTCCAGCCTTTGCTGCTCTGCTAGCGCCGCCTAGTGACAGAATTTAGGAATCCAGCTGGCAAGGGAGAAAAAATGTTTACTTAGTTCCAGTTACAGCACCACAAATACGGAAGGGAGGGAGAGTTTGGAGCTGAGAGACAATAGCTCAAGACAATAGCTCAATAATCAGCATTCCTTGTAACTGTGCACTACAGAGCAGGGAGAATGGATAAAATAAAGCAATTCTTATTCACATGGGTTGAATTCACTCCCTTTTCTTTGGGGAAAGAGGAAAATGGGGAATATAGACAATTTTGAGGGGTCATAAATGATTATTAGAAGCTGGGCATGATGGTGCATGCCTGTAATCTCATTACTTTGAAGGCTAAAATGGGAAGATCGCAGGTTTGTGGCCAGCCTCAGCTACTTAGCAAGACCCTCAACAACCTAGCGAGATCCTGTTTTCAAACAAAAAATAATTTAAAAAAAGGATGAGTAGCTGAGAAGTAGAATCCCCCAATAACACAAATAAATAAATTATTGTTAGGGAAACTAATAGTGCCAAAGAAATAAGTTCACTAGTGAAATTGTTCTCTTTGGAATTTGAAAGAGTCCAAGGGACAGACATTATTGTGTAATGGAAGACCACTATGTGTAATATAAAAAAAGAAATGTGCAAAATATCTTTACCATATATACAAATTGCAAAAGATGTCAAATTGTACTGAATTGCACACCTATGTAATAAACCACCAAGAAGTCATGGAATACTCGATGTAATCCTTGGGCTGGTTATTTCCTGGGGGGCAAGGGGCCAGGGGAAGGGAGAGGTCCAGTTGGAGGGGGGCCCAGGAGGTGCCATTCATAATTTGTTTTCACATAAGTGAGCAGTGAATGTATTAGCTGGCAACAATTTCCTAAGTTCTTTTCTTCCACCCCCCAAAAAAGATTTCAGACAGAAGACATGGAGAGAGAGGAAGCATATGACATGTATTCAGAGGAGTGAGTGAACAGTTTTAAGAGCAAAGGCCGTGTTTGAAGGGAGGATTTATGTTCCATGGTGCCGGGCACCGCAAGAGTGGAAAGGGCTATGGCGTCTTCCACATATGGCTCTTGTAGTTGATCTGACAGTCTCCCCCTCATGCATTATGTGTGTGCAGGTGGTTCCTGCTATGCTGTGCCACTGCTTAGTGCACCTGCAGTTTCTGCCATGTTGAAGTTTCCCATCTGTAACTAAACGAAATCCATGGGGCTTTGTGCTCTGAGCATGCTCCAAAGTTGGAAAGCCCCTTCGCCCAGGTGCACCTGGTTACTCTTAGATGTGAGAAAGGACTGTCTGCCCATGAGGGAGGTGGTTTACGGGCATGGTCTCCATCACCTGAGATGGAGGTGCAGTCATCTTCACCACTCTCCCCCGCTCAATGTAGGTTCTTAAGGTTCTTAGATTAAGTCTTCAGAGCTCTCCGGCTCAGCTCTCCTTTACGTGTATCCTTGGACATGTCATGTCAGCATGATGACCCCGTAGAGAGTCCGGAGGAGCTCCTGGGTTTGGGAAAAGGAAGCTGACATCAGAGCCCTGGGGCTTTTGGGCTTCTGTGGTAGAAAGAATTTCAACAAGAGCCAGTCAGAGACAGTAAAGAAGCCGGGTGTGGTGGCGCACGCTTGTAATCCCAGTATTGGGAGGCAGAGACAGGAGGACAGCCTCAGCTACTTAGTGAAGCCCTTTAAAACTCAATGAAACCCTGTTTCAAAATTAAAAAAAATAGGGCTGGAGGTATAGCTCAGAGGTAGAATGCCCCCTAGATCCCATCCTCAGTACTGCAAAAAGGAAAAAGAAAAGATACGCATTCAGGGAAAACATGGGCCATCTTGAACGTGTGAGAGCAGCCTGGGACCTTTTACAGTCCTTTTTTATAGGATGCCTAGAGAGGGCCTGGCTAAGAGCACATGGCAGGAAATGGAGCAGCACAGGAGGGCGGTCTCTTCTCTTTGAAGCATCAGGCTGACAACCGGTTGAGATTCCCTTTGAGATAGGATTTTCTGGAAACAGAGATGGGAAGTTGGGGTTCAGGGCGCTTTAACAAAAAGTATAACATTTTCTGTGATCTTTCTCCCAGAAAATTGAGGCAAATAGAACTTCTGGTAAAAAGGTGAAGCTCTCTCAAGGATTTAATTGCCTCAAGAATTTCCAATATGGAGCCAACCCATTTTGAATTAAAAGCATGGGCCTGGCTCTTGTCTAAGCAAATAAGCTCTATCAAACAAAACTAAAGATTATGAAGTTTTTTTTTTCAGATTTTAAAGCTATATTTTCCTTTCCTTCCCAATTTGTTTCCCTTTTACCTAAAATTTTATTCCTTCTATTCTACTTCAGATAGGGACTTTTTCAATTTTCAGTGGAAGTAGCTCCTAGAGATTCCAAATTAATTGTTATTTTAAAAGAACTACTTTAAATAAATGCATTTTCCAAGGTATTTTGCAGAAGAGAGTGCTTCTTTTCCTATTGTTAAAAATCCTAGGCAGGGTTCTCACTGGCCTGATCTCACCCATGTGCTCAGCCCTGCATGAATCTCTTAAGCCCACTGGGTCGGGTCTGGCTGGACCTGGGAAAAACTCCACACACCCTGGATACCAAAGGAATAATCCACAATTAAACTACAAATAATAAGTTCCCCTTTAAGAATCATAAAAAGAGCCAGGCGTTGTAGTACATGCTTGCAATCCCAGTATTTAGGAGGCAGAGACTAGAGGATTGAAGGTTTTCAGTCAGCCTCAACCGAAACAGTGAAACTGTTTCAAAATAAAGAATAAAAAACGTAACTAAAAGTTCAGAGATAGAATGCCCCTGGGTTCCATCCCCAGTACTACCACACACAAAAAAAGAAAAAGAAAAAAAATGACTAAAAAGTTTTGGCTAGTTGGGCGTGGTGACGCACGCTTGTAATCCCAGCTTTTGGGAGGCTGAGAGAGGAGGATCGCAGTTCGCGGACAGCCTCAGCTACTTGGTGAGGCCCTCTGCAACTCAGTGAGATCCGGTTTCAAAAATAAAGAATAAAAAATTGGGCAGGGGGTGTAGCTCAGAGGTCAAATGCCCCTGGGTTCCATCCCCAGACCCGCAAAAAAAAAAAAAAAAAAAAAAAAAAAAAGTTCTGGCTAAGAGAAACAACAGACATCCGCTGTGGAAAGCTATGAAGGTTTTTGAGTAGAATTCCTGACTCCCCTGGATGTTTTTACCTTCTTTTTCTGGGAGAATCAGTGCAATGAAGGCAGATCAACTTGTATTTCTGAAGAGCTCTGGGCTCCCTGACACCTGTTCTACTTGAACTTAGGCCTTAGCTTCAGTAACGTCATGATGTTACACTAGGTGAGCCAAGGCACTAATGTTTGTTAGCCTGAGAACTAATGTTCATTACCAGGTACCTTGCTAGTCATGCATAACTGCCTGTTAGCTTCTGTAACTTCTGCTTAGCCTCCACCTGCAGAGAAACGAAGGCTATGAGGAACTTTCTATACTTAAAACAATCAAAAAGTGGACAACAGAAGGGACCAACATGGGTTATCGAGCTCCTGTACAATGCTGTTCCTGGTTTCTGCACTTTCCACTTGACTTACACATCCAATGAAAGAAACTGTTGTGGATTGTCCATATCTGTGAGAACCTAAACTCTTTACTCCTGGGCTTGTGATTTTGACATATAAAAGGAGCCCTGAGAAACGGCTCAGGGCCGCGCTCAGGACTAAACACCCTGCAGTGTAGCTGCCAGCCAGCTAATAAAGACTTTCTATTGGGCTTAAACTGCCTGAGTGTTCTTCTCTGGTAGATGTTCTATAACAATTCCACTTAACCTTCTTATACTATCACTTTATTATCTTTTCCAGTGCATCTGGATTCCATTTAAACTAGTGTAGTATTTAACCAATGGATAGGCTCCTAGGATCTCTTCATAGAAACGACATGTGAATAGGGCACACAGCTGTTACTTATGTGCTTACTTCTTCCATTTTCGGGAGTATGTTTATATTAGATGTCTCCCAGCAGGAGTGATTGTAAGATAGAGTATTACAGGCAGACCATCAAGGGTTAAGTTTCTGAGATTAATCGGGGACCATCTCATCAGTGCACACACTGGGCTGTGGAGAGAAGCATGTTTCCAAGGTTCCAAGATACCCGGTAATCAGAAATGAGCCCAGATGGAACCTCCTCCTCTGTCCTTGATATATGTTGCGAATTGCCCTTTGATCTAGATTACCAGCTGTATTCTGAGTTTTAGCATTAACAGATGCTCTATTTAAACTTTTCAATAAAAGAGGCTTCTGAGAGGAGATTTGCAAAAGAAGTAGAAAAGTAGAGTTCTTCTCCCCAGCAGCCCCTAAATAAATTTAGTTTATTTATGACTCTGAGTCTTTCATGAAATGGTGCATAAAGCCTGAAGTGTTTTCAGCAAGAGTATCTGCAACCACAATGCTCCCACTAATTCTGATAGTGTCTACACATCACTAAAATGCTTATTTTTCCTTCCTTCCTTCCTTCCTTCCTTCCTTCCTTCCTCCTCCTCCTCCTCCTCCTCCTCCTCCTCCTCCTCCTTCCTCTCTCTCTCGCTCTCTCTCTCACTCTCTCTCTCTCTTTCTCTCTCTTTCTCTCCCTCCCCCCAGGGATTAGATCCAGGGTGTTTTATCTCTGAGCTATACCCTCAGCCCTTTGTATTTATTTTTCAAATTAAATTAAGTTTTTGATACTGGTATTAAACCCTGAGGCATTCTGAGGCATTCTATCTTTCAGATACATTTCCAGCTCAATTGTGTTAATATTTATATTTTTACTTTTACACAGGGTCTCACTAAGTTGCTGAGAGCCTCACTAAGTTGCTAACCTGGCCATGAACCTGAGATTTTTCTTTTTTTTTTAAATTAATTAATTTATTTTTTAAATTGGTGCATTGTAGTCATATATCAATCACATTGGAGTACAAGACTTAAGAGGATATACAAGCACACATCATCCAATTAGCCCTCCTCCAACCCCCATCCCATTCCCTCCCCCTCCCTCCATCCCACGCTTCTTTGGTGATTAACTTTGATACATTTGTTTATGTACCCCCTGCGTTTTTAAAGAGGCTCTGTCCTCCACTATTACATACCCTCTGATTGGTCTCATTAGTTGCTTCACTATAGGGCCCTTTCTATAGCGCAACCTCTTCCTGTTGCCCCTTTCCTCCTAGTTATTGCTGATTAAGAGAAGCGTCTGATTTATATTTTCTGCGATATTTCTCTGTGCATGCTGCGTTACAAGGACCGATCCCACTCTTGACGGACCCAGTAGTGGCCTGGCTACTCAGTGGACTGATCCAGACCTCGCTGGCTCAAGCAGCAGCCTTGCCTCATGGGAGGCCCCAGTTCTGGTCTCGCTGGCCTCGACACCAGCCTAACCCCTCAGCTGGCTTCGATCCCGGCCTTGGAGGCCGCAGGAGTGGCCTTGCCTCACGGCAGGCTCCGATGCTGGCCATTGGCCCCTGCACCGGCCTAACCCCTTGGCAGGATTCCAATCCCGGCCTCGGAGGCCCCAGCACTGGCCTAGCCTCACGGCAGGCTCCGATGCCAGCCTCGTTGGCCCCAGCACCGGCCTAACCCCTCGGCAGGCTCTGATCCCGGCCTCAGAGGCCCCAGCACTGGCCTTGCCTCACGGCAGGCTCCGATGCCGGCCTCGCTGGCCCCAGCACTGGCCTAACCCCTCGGCAAGTTCCGATCCTGACCTCGGAGGCCCCAGCACCAGCCTTGCCTCACGGCAGGCTCCGAAGCCGGCCTCGCTGGCCCCAGCTCCGGCCTATCACCTCAGCAGGCTCCAATCCCGGCATTGGAGGCCCCAGTACCGGCCTTGCCTCACGGCAGGCTCCGATGCTGGCCTCGCTGGCCCCAGCACCGGCCTAACCCCTTGGCAGGTTCCGATCCCGGCCTTGGAGGCCCCAGCACTGGCCATGCCTCACGGCAGGCTCCGATGCTGGCCTTGCCTCACGGCAGGCTCCGATGCCAGCCTCGCTGGCCCCAGCACCGGTCTAACCCTTCGGCAGGCTGTTATCCTGGCCTCGGAGGCCCCAGTACCGGCCTTGCCTCAAGGCAGGCTCCGATGCCAGCCTCGCTGGCCCCAGCTCCGGCCTAACCCCGGCAGGCTCCAATCCCGGCCTCGGAGGCCCTAGTACTGGCCTTGCCTCACGGCAGGCTCCGATGCCGGCCTCGCTGGCCCCAGCACCGGCCTAACCCCTCGGCAGGCTCTTATCCTGGCCTCAGAGGCCCCAGTACCAGCCTTGCCTCAAGGCAGGCTCCGATCCCGGCCTCGGAGGCCCCAGCACTGGCCTTGCCTCACGACAGGCTCCAATGCCAGCCTCACTGGCCCCAGCTCCGGTCTAACTCCTCGGCAGGCTCCAATCCCGGCCTCGGAGGCCCCAGTACCGGCCTTGCCTCACGGCAGGCTCCGATGCTGGCCTCGCTGGCCCCAGCACCAGCCTAGCCCCGAACCTTAGATTTTTCTATCTTGGCCTCCCAAGTACTGGAATTACAGGTGTGTGCCACCACACTGGGTTCCTTTTTGTTTTTTATTTTTAAACAGGATTTCACTAAATTGCTGAGATTATCCCTAAATTGCTGAGGCTGGCCTCAAATTTGTGCTTCTTTTTTCTCAGCCTCCTCACCACTAGAATTACAGGCTTGTGCCACCTCACCCAGCTTAAAATACTTAAATTTGAATAAATGTATGGTTATATTACAGATGTGATCTGAACAATCAAAGGTTTTCATTCCATCTAGTAGGATCTCTAGAACTATAATGGCTTAAACACAGAGCCAACACTCATCCTAGGTACTGCCTACTTTTCTGTTCTTATTGATTTTCTTGATTCATTCAGCAGCTTTGTTCCAGGAACTGAGATGTACATGAGAACTACATCAAAGATGAGTCAACATAGTTCATGTCCTCAAGAAGCTCTGATTATCGGGGCATAGTGATGCATGCACAAGGCCTCATTGATTTGTTCAAGCTGGCCATAATCCTGAAATCCTCCTGCCTCAACCTCCCAAGTACTGGAATTACAAGTGTGCTCCACCACACCTGGCTAGCATATGATGATTTTAATAGTAAAACATACAAGATTCTAAAGGAGCACAAAGTAGCTATGTTAATTTGGTGGTAATATTGTGTGTTCAGTAGGCCCCAGGGTTCTGAGTCAGTTGAACTAGAGTTTAATAAGTAAATACTCTACTCATTAATAAGTTCTCCACTTAATAGTTCTATCAGTCTTGGGAATCCTGTCCAGATCTCTGAACTTCCCTGTTCTTATCTGTAAAATGAGGCTGCTAACACAATGCCATAAGGGTTGTGACAGTTTATAATGGATGTAAAGTTTGTAGAAAGTAAGATAATTTAGGCTTCACATTTTTTCTGCAAAATCTGTTTTCTTTGATTTTAAAACAGATTAATATTTATATAATTATGTCTTAGATTTATTTAGCTTTTCCTTTCCTGATTTACTTCTAGTAAATAATACCTTACCTGTAACCCAGAAATTCAATGGTCAACCTCCTGATCATAGATAAGAAAAGGGCAGGCTAAATGGAGATGAATAAAGTGATGAAAAGTGAAAAGACAAAGCCACTTAAAAGATACGTTTTATAAGGTAGAGTGCCAAGAATAGGACAGTAAAATCCAGTTCTATAATTGTACCATGTAGCCTCATAAAATTGTCTATGAAATTTCCCATTTTCCCTTCTAAACTTCAAATATTTCATCTCGTGTGTGTGTGTGTGTGTGTGTGTGTGTGTGTGTGTGTGTGTTGCTAGTGATTGAACACAGAGGGTTCTATCTTTAAGCCACACATCCTCAGTGCTTTTTTTTTGGGGGGGGGTGTTTTTTTTTTTTTTTGAAACAGGTTCTTTTTAAGTTTCTGAGGGCCTTGCTAAATTGCTGAGGCTCTTTTTGAGCCTGCATTACTCCTGTCTCAGCTTCCCAAGTACTAGAATTGCGGGCATGCATCACCACACCCTGCTTGTTATCTCTACTTTAAATTGTTTAAAAAAAAAAACTCAGTGGCTCACTAATTACTCTGGGTATTTAAAGTTTGTACACAATTCTAGGAGACATACGAACTATCATTTTTCTAGATTAAAAAAAAGTGCTCATGATATTGGGCTGGGTACTTCTTCAGGGGTCGAACGAGGGCATAAGACATCATCGTGACCAGAATCAAGAACTGCAAGACTGTCTCCCTGTTTTTTAATTGGTGAATTGTAACCATACCTCATGATGAAGTTCCGAGGTATAAAGGCGCACATGCATGCACGCAGCACTCAGTGAGCCTTCTCCCGGTTCCCACCCACTCTCTTCTCCTACCCATCACATTGTGATTGGCACTGATAAAATGGTATATGTACATCACATCCATGGAGGTGTTTCCGCTTCAAGTCTCCCTCCCCCTTCCCAGCTCCCTCAGTGAGGTCCCCCCTCACTCCGCTAGGATTTCTCTTCCTTTGTCTGGAGTCCCTCCTGTGTCCCAATTTCTCCCTGGCTCCCACATATGAAGGAAAACATCTGAACATTCACTTTTTGTGACCAACTAATCTCACGTAACATAATATTCTCCAGTTTCATCCATTTCTCTGCAAATGACACAATTTTGTTCTTCTTGGTGCCTGAAAGACTGTCCCTGTTGACAGCCACTTCCCCAGTCAGAACCAGACTAGAACTTCTTGAGTCCCAACCCAAGTTGACTGCCGGGTAGAAAGCATGTTTCCGGGGACAATCTAAACTGGCTCTATCCCACCTCTCCCTGATTCTCTGTCCTTCTCCCAGAGTGATAATGGGCACATGGTGATTCCTGCCTGAGACGCTAAAACATGATTTAATTTATCATAAGACTCACTGGAATTTTTTTTTTTTTTTTTTTTTGGTGGCACTGGGAGTGGAACCTAGAGGCTTTCTACCTCTGGGCTATACTCCCAGACCCATTTTATATTTTATATGGAAACAGGGTCTCACTAAGTTGCTGAGAGCCTAACTAAGTAGCTGAGGCTGGCTTCGAACCTGCATGATCCTCCTGTCTCAGCCTCCCAAGCGCGGGGATTACAAGCGTGTGTCACCACGCCCGTCTCACTGGAAAATTAAAAAAAAAAAAAAAAAAAAAGAATAAAGAGCCGGGCGTGGTGGCACACGCTTGTAATCCCCGTGCTTGGGAGGCAGAGACAGGAGGATCGCGCAGGTTCGAAGCCAGCCATGCGCTCTGGCTTAGGAGACCCTGTTTCCAAATAAAAATGTAAAAATAGGTCTGGGAGTGTAGCTCGGAGGTAGAAGGGCTTCCAGGAACTCCAGTGCCACCCCCCCCCCAAGAAAAAAGAAAGAAAGAAAAAGAAAAACCAAGGACCCTGTTAGATAGCATCAAACAACATATCTGAGTCTTAAAATTGGCAGTATCCTAAATTGTTTCCATTAATTCTAATTATTTATAATATTAAAAATTAAAATTACCATATAAAATGATCTTATTATAAGAAGTTCTGAACTACCACACCCGACTATTAAAATTAATTTATAAAAGCCAGGCGTGGTGGCTACGCTTGTAATTCCAGCACTTGGGAGGCTGAGATAGGAGGATCACACAGTTTCGAAGCCAGCCTCAGCTACTTAGTGAGCCTCTCAGCAACTTAGTGAGACCCTGTTTCCAAATAAAGTATAAAATAGGTCTGGGAGTATAGCCCGGAGGTAGAAAAGTCCCTGGGTTCTACTCTTAGTACCATTAAAAAAATTAATTTATAAATGACAAAACTGGACTTGGGAGGCTAAGAAAGAAGAATCACAGTTTTGAAGCCAGCCTCAGCAGCTTAGTGAGGCTCTCCGCAGCTAAGTGAAGACCCTGTTTCCAAATAAAAATATAAAATAGGTCTGGGGTGTCCCTAATACTACCAAAAAAAAAAAAAAAAGAAAGAAAGAAAAATAAAAGAAGTAGGTGAGTTCAAAGATCTTTAATGCCAAAGGGAATTCAGCCTTCAGCTTCTCAGTTCTCATTGTTACTGTTCTCTTCGAGGAAACAAGGATACAGTTCTGTGTGCAGTGGCCCTGGAACTCCTTGTTCTCCCTCACACACATGGTGTCACAGCAGAGAAGGCCAGAGCTTATTAGGTTTGAGACTCATTTTTCTGACCCAAACACCCACATTTTTTCCATTATACCACACTGCAAGGTTTCAGAGTAATCAAAAAGGTTGAAAAAAAAAGAAAGAAAATAGGAATTATATAGGTTAATAGGAATTAAATAGGTTTTTGCTACTGAGATAGCTATCAAAGTATTATGTGGGCATCTGATAAACATATTTAGCAAAATATATAATGCAAAAATGATAGAGATATCCAGTATCATTATAATACTTTGTAAATCATTAGTAATGTGGATATCAGCAGGTAAGTGAGGGAAGCACGCCTGCCAGTGCATGAGCTGTGAAGTGAATCTTTGGCGTACCACCTCCCAAACAGTGACACCGTAAGGAGGGGTCCGGAAGATCCGTTCTTGTTTACCAAACGCCCATCTTTTAGTACCTAGAGAAAAAGTAGGGAAAGGACAGTCAGCTGTATTCAAATACACATTGCAAGCCAAATATGGTGGCACACTCTTGTAATCCCAGCGCTTGGGAAGAGGAGACAGGAGGATCTCGCAGGTTCAAAGCCAGCCGTGCTGGCTTAAGAGACCCTGTTTCCAAATAAAAAAATAAAAATAGGTCTGGGAGTGTAGCCCAGAGGTAGAAGGGCTTCCCAGAACCCCAGTACAACCAAAAACAAACAAACAAACAAACAAACAAATACAAATTGCAAGCTACTAATGATTTTGAACCCACCCTAGATACAGTGGACAGTCAAGTCCTACCTGCTTGGAGAGGGAGGAACAGCTCTTTCACATGCTAATGAAACTTGGAGTAATTTAACAAAGCCCAAGATTTGAATCTCAAATTTTAATCTCAAACCATTAATGAAATGTCAATCAGCAGCAGGAACAAATCATTGGGTCCAGTTATGTGTAAGAAAACCAGGAACTAGACAAGTAAACATCACACTTGTCCCTCAAGAAGCTTAAAAGTTGGTAGTAAAACTTAGCAGATTCTAAATATAATGAAATCTGTATACTGGTATATTAGAGAGGAAAATGGAGACGTGTTTAGGAGGTATCAGAAGAAAAGGCTAGACTGGCTGGCTTCCCATGGTGGGACACAACCTGGGAAACAGTTAGAAATTTCTCCCTGGAACTGTACGGCACAGACATTGTGGGAAGTAGAAATCTAAGCATCAGAGGCTCACTCTGGGATAGAATGTGTGTGACAGGTGTAGGCAATGTGCCTTGTCACTCTAGTTTAGCTAGACCCAGTGGTGTTGGAGCCAGCAAGACATAGGCTCACAAGAACATATTGTTAAATCTCCAGAAAACGTGACAGGTGGTTGTTACATCAGCTATGTTAGTCAGCTTCTGGCTACTATAACAAAATACCTGAGGTAATTAACTTGTAAAACAGAACATTTTATTCTGGCTCATACTTTTGGAATTTTTAGTCCAAGACTGAGTTGGGAGAGAACAGTCATTCCTTTAGGCCTCTGATAAAGCAATACATTCTGGTAGAAATTCATGATGGAGCAAAACTCCTTAAATCATAGATCCCAGGAGCAGAGAGGAAGAAGAGGTTAAAGTCTTATAATCCCCTTCAAGGTGTGTTCCTCCCCACACTGCCTTGAGGACCTCTTATTAGACCCTACCACCTAAAAGTTCCAGGATGTCCCAATAGTGCTGCGACCCTGGGTGCCAGCCCTTTAACTCATAGACCATTGAGTAAAGATAAAGATTGATGAAGAAAAGAATAAGCCATATGATTAGATAAAGGTGGGGATCAGAAAATGAAAGCCACAAATGACCAGACTCTCCAAATGTATGGAGAGTAACTGAATGAAAAGGAATAAAAGGAAATTGACAGACAACAGATTGAAGAAGAATTAAAGAAAATAAGCCCTTCAGCTGTGGGAAAGACAGTTTAGACAGAAAAGAAATCTGCAACTGAGGAAACAGACACTTTATACTTGGAAAAAGAAAGTAACTAAATATCCTAGAAAATAATTGGTATGCTTCACATCACAAAGTAGCTTCCTGTGCATTATCATATTTGATACTAACCAAATCAATAAGGAAAGTATTCTCTCCTATATGCAGAGAATTCAAAGGTTAAGTGACTTGCCCAAGGTTACCTAACTAGTTATTCGCTGAGACCAAACCCTGCCAGTAATTTTGACAAGAGGCCTGAGTTACCTAAGGTGTTAGGACAAGATGTTTCGACATTTGTAGGTGTGGTCAGCAATACTCTATCCTGTTAGCATAAAATTAGGAGGAAGAGGAGAAAAGATATGCAATAAGTGTGTTGAAATTTCTTCAATTGTGATCCTCAAAGATAATGAGCAAATGTTTGCTCAGGGAGTGTTGTTCATCAGTCAGTGAAACTCAAAAAGACATGTGAGCATGACTAGTGTAAAACATTTGTCATCTACAATATTCTAACCTGTTTCTCTAGAAATAATAGCAGAGCAGTCATGCTTTGCAAGGCTGCTAGAGAAATAAATTTAAAAAACAAGAATTTTTTTTTGCTGTGTGTTTGGCTCTTTTAAAGAAAAGTAGGCATCCTCCTCCTTCATGGTCTTTAGGTCATCAACCCTAAAAAGGGAGAAACATGCAGGGTCTCAGACGCCATGACTTCCTAGTAATCTCCATGAACGCCCTCCCAATCCCTTTGGTTTTAATTCTGTGCTCACAAAATAAATGGCTTGACCCATCATTTGGACTCTTGAGAGGACTTGCCAGTTAAGAGCCTTCTTGGAGTGGTGGTTCATTGTTCTCAAGCAAAGTAAATCTATTTTCAAAAGTAACGAGTTGGTGCTCTTTTACTCATCTTGTGACTTTGTAAGTATCTATTCTTTAGAGCCAAATAGCTTTAGGGAATGGTACCTTGACTGCACTGGTAAAATGAACACCTGGACACTAGACTGAGGTCTTCCCTTCTGGGAATTGTTATATCAATGACCTGTTTGTTGGCTGCCAATAGCTTTTTTAATATCCTTTTTGGTCTGTTGCAATCTCTATCTCATTTCTCTTTCTAAAAATGAGCTGGAGTAGGCAAGGCAGGATCCAAATGATAATTATATTTTAAGTGCTTAATTTAAAGGATAAGTGTCCTCCCTCTTTTCCTCCCTCCCTCTTTCCCTCCAATCCAAGAATGAGGAGCCAGAGATGAGAAACAGCATGATCCCCAGAGAACTGCAAAGACTATGGTTGAGCTCTACAAATACTATGCGTTAGCCACGTGAACATTGACTCTCTTGTATCTTTCTCTAACTGTTCCGTAATGTCTGAAATCATTTGGGGATGAAAATGTTCTTTAAAAAAGAAGGGAGAAAGAAGGTGATTATGGATTAATTTTTTTGAAACTTCCAAATTCCTTTTCTATCTCCATGTGGCTTCTTCATATATTACACTCTAACTGCACAGTGAGAGTGAAATAGCCTTTCCAGCTGTGGACCTTTAACCTGCTCTGAAAAGCTCCTGCCTCCCCCCCCCCCCTTTTTCCTTGGATGAGGTGGTTTCATGGGGTTAATACTCAGTTGTACTTTAAAAATTCCTCATGGAGAGAAAGACTTCTATGAATGCACAACAAAGCAAAATTGTGAGTGTAGTACACAGAAAATGAGCCTGTGTGCCTGTTGGCTCAGGGCTTGCAGGATGCATCATGTGGCTAGACTTCGTGCATCCCTACGTCTAACTGTGACACTGCTTTCCCCTTTCTGGTTGAGACAACTGAAGGTATTTTCAGTTCATCTATGCTTATTTCTTCCATCTATGCTCACCAGAAGCCTTTTATTTTTTATTTTTTTATTTTTTAAATCTTTGATCCATCTGGAATTTATTATTTTTTAAATTTTTATTGCCTTTTAACTACAGGAATTTGGCTCCAGGCTCTACACTTCATGTCTGATCATAACTTTTGTATAAAAGGTTTTAAGCTTTTATTCCAGTGGCAATTTTCTTGGAGAGTTTACCTAACCAGGTTCTATAAAAGCCAAGGATTCCTGTTTTCTTACTATTGACTTCAGAGGATTAAGTAGTTTTACAAATACATTTTTCAACCTGATAATATAAAAATGTATAGACATATGAAATAAACAATCTGCCATCTATTTTCGTTGTTGTTGTTGTTGTTGTTGTTGTTGTTGTTGTTGTTGTTGTTTTGGATGGTACTGGGGATAAAATCCAGGGGCATTCTACCTCTGGGCTACACCCGCAGCCCTATTTTCTTATTTGGAAACAGGGTCTAAGTTGCTGAGAGCCTCACTAAGAAGCGGAGGCTGGCTTCGAACTTGTGTGATCCTCCTGTCTCAGCCTCCCAAGCACTGAGATTACAAGTGTGCACCACTATACCCGGCAGTTTTGCTTTTTTTTTTAAAAACAGGATCTTTGTAAGTGGCTGAGGCTGGCCTTGAAACTGTGATCCTCCTGTCTCAGCCTCCCATTACTAGGATTACAGGCATACATCACTGCACTTAAAAATTGCAATTTTGTTTGTTTCTTTGTTTGTTTCTGGTGGTCCTGGGGATGGAAGCCAGGGACTTCTACCTCCAGGCTACACTCCCAGACTTATTTTATGTTTTATTTGGAAATAGGGTCTCTTAAGCCAGCTGAGGCTGGCTTCGAACCTACACAATCCTCCTGTCTCAGCCTCCCAAGCACGGGGATTACAAGTGTGCGCCACCACGCCCTACTCAGCTTGCAATTTTTTTTAATTTTTATTTATTTATTTATTTATTTATTTATTTATTTATTTATGTTGCAGTCCTGGGGATTGAACCTAAGGGCATTCTACCTCCAAGCATACCCCCATCCCTATTTTTTATTCTTTAATTTGAAATAGGGTCTCACTAAGTTGTAGAGGAACTCACTAAGTAGCTGAGGCTGGCCAAAAACTCATGATTCTCTGTGGGGAGCCATTAAGGCTTTCCCCTAGATTAATGTTTCTGACTCAGCTGCCTGTCCTTCACCCAGAGTCAACAAGGTTTGGGGTCATGGAAAGTTCAGAGTAGAAGGTCTGGGAGAAGATCAGATGGTGATGGCACGAGGGTACTTATTAACCTATCTGTAATGTATGTGCTTTGTATTGGTCTCTATTGTATTCTGGTGGTGGTAGCACAAGGATGTTGATTGACCTGTGACTGTATAAATACCTCTGGAAAAACAAACCCAGTGGCGCGCAATAGAGAATACTGACCCAGGCATAGTCGTCGACCAGTAGAAATATTGACCCAGGAGCAGGGGTCGGCCAGTAGAGATAATGGGCTGGCGCCCCCCCCCACGTTAAAATAAATTAAATATTCTGAGAATCAAATTCTTAGAGTTAAATTCTTCATCCTCACGCCTCTCTTCAGAACCTGTATTTTTGCTGGCTGGCTCCAGCAATCCTCCTGTCACAGCCTCCCAATTAATGGGATTACAAGTGTGTACCACCAAGATAGCAATCTACAATTTAAAAAACTTCTTTGAGGACTGCCTTCTATGAATTGACATCTATTCTAATTTCCCTTTATAGAATATTCCATTCTTGTTACTGAAACCCTGCTACTGTTTGCCATAACACAGTGAAGGCATTAATAGGTATGTGTATTTGTGTGTGCATGTCTATGTGTGTGCATGTTATATACCAGCAGATTTAAACCTAGTCATCATTCTGATTAAAGAGTAGCTTATTTTGTGAATTAATTGGCTACAGCACTCACTTTGTGAAATAAATATCTGACTTTCAGCTTTTCTCTACCTGTGACAAAAGAAAATTATTGTCTATAAACAAAAAACCTTCAGTGAATACTGGAACTCATAGATTCTAGTTATGCTATTGTATTATTCCAGTGAAATATCATCACTTAGCTGGGCATGGTGGTGCACACTTGTAATCCTAGTACTTGGGAGGCTGAGACAGAAGAAGCATGGCTTTGCGGCCAGCCTCAGCTACTTAGCGAGGCCCTTGGCAACTCAGTGAGACCCTGTTTCAAAAATAAAAAGACAGCCAGGCATGGTGGTGCACACTTGAAATCCCAACATTTGAGAGACTGATACTGGAGGATCGCAGTTCGTGGACAGCCTCAGCTACTAGTGAGGCCCTTTGCACCTCAGTGAGACCCTGTTTCAAAAAATAAAGAAGAAAAAATAGGACAGGGGGTGTATCTCAGAGGTAGAATGCCCCTGGGTTCCATCCCCAGACCTGCAAAATAAATAAATAAATAAATAAATAAATAAATAAATAAATAAACAAACTAACTAACTAACTAACTAAAAAATAGGGCTGGGGTGTAACTCGGAGGTGCAATGCCCCTGGGTTCCATCCCCGGTACCAGAGGGGAAAAAAATAAGGCCGGGGTGTAGCTCAGGGGTAGAATGCTTCTGGGTTCAATCCCCAGTACCATGAAAAGAAAGAAAGAAAGAAAGAAGAGAGAAAGAAAGAAAGAAAGAAAGAAAGAAAGAAAGAAAGAAAGAAAGAAAGAAAGAAAGGAAGAAAGAGAGATCACTTTTGAATGAGTTAGCATAAACTAGAAACATGGTCACAAAAATTTCTCCTCCTTTATCACTGCCCTTTTGCAGTGTGGAATTACAGTTCTTCCCACTGAGAGGTCTGAGTCATTTATTTCTCAACAACTTGAATATACCCTGACTTGCTGTGGTTGATGACATTGTGATATGCAAGCTGAGAGCTGCAAAGAACTTCTCCATTGTGGCCTTTGGCTTTGATGCTCTTGGACTCATTCAACTAAAATGTGAACAAGTGCCAGGTGTGGTGGTACACACCTGTAATTCCAGCACTTGGGAGGCTGAGACAGGAGGATCATAGACTAGAGGTCAGTTTCAGCAATTTAGCAAAACTCTCAGTAACCCAGTGAGATCCTGTTTCAAAACAAAACTAACTAACCTGTCTAGGGGTATAGTTCAGGGGTAGATTGCCTCTGGGTTCAATTCTCAGTAACACACACACACACACACACACACACACACACAGAGAGAGAGAGAGAGAGAGAGAGAGAGAGAGAGAGAGATATCACAAGAAGAGATGGCCTCAGTCATCCCAGGGGTTCAAGAAAAAACCATCTCAAACCAGTCAGCTCCAACAACCCAGTAGCTACTGGCAGACACAGGGAGCCCAGCCCACATCAGCCAAACCCATCTCAAGCTTGAAAAACAGCCTTTCCCAGTTCAAATTGACAACCTGTAAAACCAGAGTTAAACAGAGGCTATTGTTTAAAGCACTAGGCTTTAAGGAAGTTTATTACTCAGCAAAGGGTAACTGATAACAGCTGCTATAGCAGTTGCCACAGTCTTTTTCTTCTGGCTTCACAGAACAGAGAAGATGAGAACGCCCTTTAAATGCTCTTACCTCCAATTTTCCAGGTGACAGTTGAATTTCAGAAAGTAGCATTTCAGGGAACACATACTCTGTTCCAAACGTACCACTGAGGGAGAACGTTTCAAATCTGGTAGAAGCAGTTTCTACTGGCTGCCCACAAGTTTTCAGACTAGTCGCTTTGCACTTTAGCATCGTACATACCTGTGTGGGACAAATGCAGGCAAAACACAATGGCCAACGTCTCAGGTACTCGCCCTAGAACTGTTGACTTGGTTTTTAACCCTAGCAGGGTAAAAATCCCTTTCCCCACAGAGAGATTTAGATCATATTTCTTATAATTTTCTGCTTCCTTGAACATGTGAAATGATTTAGGAAGCAACCCGCTTCATAGATAGCAAGTCGATTTTAAAAAAGAAGTCAGTTTAGAATTAAACCATTAATTGGTGTATCAGATGATGCCATTGAAACCCTTTAGACAATAATAATACTAATGCCAAAAGGAAAACTAAATTGTGACTGTAAGATTGTAGAAATGCGGGTGTGCCCCATTAGCATAGAGACACGCCGAGATCCATAATAAGTTACGAGAGGCTTTATTCGTGGGGGGTCAACCCCCAGCCCCCGCGTGGCCGCGGGGGCCGGTGGCCAGCGGGAGAATGCCTCCCTCCCTCTCCCGGTCCTCTCTGAACTCTCTCTTCCGGGGCGGGAGGCCTGGTGTCCGGAATCGCAGGGCTCCGCCTCCTAGCTCTCAGCCCTGCCCCAACTTTACAGTGACCACCTCTGAACCTTACCTCTCTTTCCGTATCATTTTCTTTAGAAGAAGACAATAAGGCATGGAGTATTTAAAAAGGCAAATACAAGCTGGGTGTGGGGCCCCAGGCCTGTCATCCAAGTACTAGGAAACATGCAATAGGAGGATCCCTGGTTCAAGGTCAGCCTCGGCAACTCAGTGAGACCCTCGGCTACTTAGAAACACCCTGTTTCAAAATAAAAATAGAGTAGGGGGTGTAACTTGGAAGTCAGTGCCCCTGGATTCAATACCCAGCACCACACACACAAACAGAGCAAAGTCATAGCCAATGCACTATAAAAAGTTCCCATCTTTAGAATTTGTCATCTGAAGGGGAAAAAAAAAAGATTAGGACATCTCATTAGAAGGAGAGATTCCTAGCTGGATGTGATGGCACATGCTTGTAATCCCAGCATTTGGGAGGCTCAGATAGGAGAATTGCGGTTCACAGCCAGCCTCAGCTACTTAGTGAAGCCCTTTACAACTCAGTAAGACCCTGTTTCAAAATAAAGAATAAAAAGTATGGCTGGGGGGTGTAACTTGGAGGTAGAATGCCCCTGGGTTCAATCCCCAGTATCGCAAAAAAAAAAAAAAAAAAAAAAAAAAAGGAGGAGGAGGAGGGATTCCTGGTTCATCAGCCTCAGCAACCTAGCGAGACATGTTCAAAACAAAAAATAAAAAGATCTGAAGGTTTAGCTTGGAGGTAAAATGCCACTGGATTCTATTCATAGTACAGAGAAGGAAGGAAAGAAGAAAGAAAGAAAGAGAGAAAGAGAGACAGAGAGACAGAGAGAGAGAGAGAGAGAGAGAGAGGAAGAGAAGGAAAGGGAAAAAAAATAATAAGGCTTTATATTTAGATTGAGAAAACCTAGTTAAGGAAGACTTCTGGATTTTTGCCACAATATTTAAAGTAGTTCAGGTGTCAAATAGAATGTCTTTGTAGTCAGGTATTTTTTATGTGTTCAAAGCAAGAAATTAAAAATTATTAATTCTTATGGCAAATTTCATATTTGATCAGTGTGTGTGTGTGTGTGTGTGTGTGTGTGTGTGTGTGTGTTACTGTCCTTGCATGGAGCCATTCCAAGATAAAATACTTGGTTTCCTGAAGCAAATATAAAAAGTTAACCTAGAATGTAGTGACACCTAACATTGCTTTAACTAAGCTGAGATTACCTGCCAGTACTCTTTTCTCCTACTGCCGTGAAATCCTGTAAAAGCTCCCAGAACATACACTTCATTCTCTTCTTTTTCTAGCATTGTGTAGCTTAAATGACAGCATAACTCTTTTTGACAGACCGTCAGATTCCCTCGATTTTCAACCAGCTCTGTGAAGTTGAATTCATCCCGGGAAATAAATCCCCCGAAAGTTTTGCTCTGCACTGGGAAGGGTTTGATGGTGGTGGCGTAGGCGCTCCAGTTCACGGTCGTCGGGTAGGCAGGAGAGAGCCGGGGGTGCACATCCACCTCCGACAGAAGGAGCTTTCCCGAGTCTGTTTTCATGTCATAATGGGACACTTTGGGAGAGTGAGGTGCATAGATTCCACTCCCTGGGAATGAAAGACCAGTCTTGTTAGCAACAACAACAATAATACACACACACACACACACACACACACACACAATGTCCACAAGCTCTTCAACACACCTTTCTCCAATGACGGGGTCTAATTCCCTTATGCTGGACCTAGTGACTCCCCAAATGAGCAGAACATAGAAGAAGTGAGGTGATAATTGGTCAAAAATAGAAAGATGGCTTCTTTCTGCCTGTCTCTGTCTCTTCATATCTGTCTGTCTCTCTCTCATCACTTACCCTGGGGGAAGAGAGCTGCCGTACAATGAGGCTTCATTCATTCATTTATTCATTCATTCACTGGCACTGGGGATTCAACCCAGGTATACTCTGCCTCTGAGCTATGCCCCCAGCTCTATTTTATTGTTTTTTTTCTTAAAGGTATCACTAAGTTGCAAAAGGCCTCCATAACTTTTTGAGGCTGGTGTCAAACCTGTCATCCTCCTGCCTCAACCTCCCAAGTACTAAGATTACAGGCATGCACCACCATTCCAGACTCAGTGTCATGAGGTTAACTTATCATCCAGCCCACTGGAAAGAGAACAAAGAAACAAAGGCCTCCTGTCAACAGTCATGAGCAACTGAGAGTTCCTGCCAGTGGCTATGTGCGCCAGCCACCCCAGACACAGAAACACTTGCAAATGATGTGCTGGCCTGGCCACCAGCTGGATGCTACCCGAGAATGTGGTCTGAGCTAGAATCACCCTGCTAGGCCACTGCCAGCCTCCTGGTGAACAGAAACTGGGAGATGACAAATGGTGGATGTTTTAAGCCATGTTTACTTTTAACTTTTAAAGTAACTTGTTTTATGGCAATGCATAAATAATATGATGCTGTGCCCTTGCCAGTTCAGAGCACACCTCTATTCAGGTCCCTGCCTGGTTACTTGCTACCTGCATCACCTTTGACAAGTGATCTGTAATCTCTGTCTTATTTTTTTTCTTTTCTTTTCCTTCTTTTTTTTTTTTTTATAGTACTGGGGATTGAACTCAGGAGCACTCTACCCCTAAGCTACACCTCCAGCCCTACTGCTTTTTTATTTTGAAACTGGGTCTCCCTATATTGATGAGTCTCACTACTCTATGAGGCTGTCCTCAAACCTGCGTTCCTCTCGTCTCAGTCTCCCAAATTCAGAATTACAAGCGTGTGCCACCATGCCTGGCTTCTGTCTCAAATTTCTAATCAGTAAATTGGGATGTTAATACCTATCACGCAGAGCCAGGCATGGTGGCGCACGCTTGTAATCCCAGCATTCGGGAGGCTGAGACCTGGAGGATCGCGGTTCGCGGACAGCCTCAGCTTCTTAGTGAGGCCCTCTGCAACTCAGTGAGACCCGGTTTCAAAAATAAAGAATAAAAAATAGGGCAGGGGGTGTAGCTCGGAGGTCAAACGCCCCTGGGTTCCATCCCCAGACCCGAAAAAATATATAATAATAACTATCACGTAGAATTGTAATAGTTACCCAAGTTGTACACATAAATGTTTTAGCATGGCCATAGCTATTATAATCAAGTATTAGCTTTCTTATTATAGAAGGATGGCAAATTGAGTGAGGGTTTCAATAAGAAAGCAAAAAAAAATAAGACAGATCATGTCTGAGGCCGTAGTTTCTCTGTTAGAGAAGTGAAAGCAACACACCTCACCTGGCTATGGGTTTACCTGTCATCTTCAGGCTGACATGGTGTGTGTTGGCTGCAAGCAGATTAACACGCATTCCCATCGCCCAAGCCGAATGGAACTCAATCGCTGTCAAAAAAGGCAAAACATTCATCCAAGATGTGGGAAACAGAACAGTATCCACTTGGAAGTCTTCCACCAGGGTAACTGCAGGATCGTGGAAGAGTATATCAAAGCACGTGAAAATGCCGAACTTTCCAAATGTAGTGTTGAAAGTCACCATCTCTGGTTTTTGGGGGACATCAAACTGAAACTCCCAGTAGAGGTGGTACTATAATAAATACATAGACAATCACTAGTAAAGCCTTGTTTATGGAAGAGATGACTCCCACCCCCCCCCAAAATTAGTAAAAAATGTGGCTATGGTGGACGACAGAAAATCTCCTGGAAAGTGAATGAATTTGCATGTGATGAACATTTCCAAAGGAGTGTTGAGGAGCAAGCAACAGATGCCCGGAGTACCTCTCTCCTCTTTTGCCCCCCACCCCCGCTTAAGAGCCAAATCCCTCCCCATGGGCCCCAAGACTGAGGGCTTCTTAAAAGATGAAGACGTGCATTGTTCTCCCTGAAATTCCTGGTACCTGGAAACACAATAGATACACGGTAAACACGTAGGAGTCGGATGAAGACCTCATCCCTCTTGCTTCATCATGTTCTATCTAAACTAATCTCAGGAATCCTTACCCAGCTTTTAAAATTACTGTTCAGAAGGAATATTCTTTAATTATCTCCAATTCCTTTCTAGGTAAAAATCAAAACAACTAACTTAATCTGATCATCAGGGTCAATAGTTAATACAAAGATCTGCAAGACCAGGAATGTTAAGGATTGAAGAGACTACACAAGCGTCTCCAAGTTTCTTTTTCCTTCCTTCCTTCCTTCCTTCCTTCCTTCCTTCCTTCCTTCCTTTCCTTGTTTTTTCTTTCTTTCTCTTGCTTTTTTTTTTCTTTTTGTGGTACTGGGGATTGAACACAGAGGCATTCTACCTCTGAGGTACACCCTCAGCCCTTCTCATATTTTTGTTGTGAAACAGGGACTCGTTCAGTTTCTGAGAGTCTCTCTGTATTGCTGAAGCTGTCCTCAAATTATCTCAGCATCTCAAGTACTAAGATTATAGACCTCTACTACCATGCCTTGTTCTAAATTTATTTTCTAATAAAAGAAAGAAATTGAATTTTACTATAGCATTTTAAGAATTGATCAATAATACTACTTCCATTAAGCCCACATGTCAGAAGTCATGAATGTTCCTCAAGGTATCCTGAGGGAAGAGCGTGGACCTCAACTTAGACAGGATGCCTGCAAGTCCCATTCAAACCTGCCCACACCCACTGGGCTGTCCTGTAGTGCACTTGGACCTGGTGAAATGAATTGGCCAATCATGTAACCACTGTGAACTAAACCAACATTTGCAGAATGGGAGGAAAGATAGCTTTGAAATGGCTTTTGCCACCTGGGCATGGTAGCACATGCTTGTAATCCTAATACTTGGGAAGCTGAGACAGAAGGATCAAAGGTTCGCAGCCAGCCTTGGCAACTCAGTGAGGCCCTCTGCAAACTTGTTTCAAATACAGAATAAAACACCGGATGTGGTGGCTCAAGTTTGTAATCCCTGCGCTTGAGAGGCAGAAACAGGAGGATCGTGCTGGTTCAAAGCCAGCCTCCCTGGTTTAAGAGACCCTGTCTCCAAATAAAAATATAAAATAGGTCTGGGAGTGTAGCCCGGAAGTAGAAGGGTTTTCAGGAACCCCAGTACCACCCAAAAAAAAAAAAAAAAAAAAAGAAAGGAAGAAAAAAAGAAAATACAGAATGTAAAAAGGGTTTGGAGTGTAGCTCAGAGATAGAATGCCCCTGGGCTCATTCCTCAATAACACACACACACACACACACACACACACACACACACAGCTTTTGCATCAATAGATACTACTGCTAATAATAAAAAAGATAACATGAATAATGCAAACTAATCTAAACAAAATGAAAGAGCGACATTTCTATTCCTAATATAAGACACATTTTGAGAAGAAATGATAATAGTTTAATTACATATGAAGTCATCAAAACCCACAGTTATAAAAAAAAGTTTTGAAATTGTATTTTATTTACCTACATATATTGAGAAATCAAATTTAAAATTTTTTCTAGTAGCCAAGTGTGGTGGCGCACACTTGTAATCCCCGTGCTTGGGAGGCAGAGACAGGAGGATCACGTAGGTTCAAAGCCAGCCGCGTGCGCTGGCTTAGGAGACCCTGCTTCCAAAAAAAAAAAAAAAAAAAATGTAAAAATAGGTCTGGGAGTGTAGCCCGGAGGTAGAAGGGCTTCCAGGAACCCCAGTACCACCAAAACAACAACAACAAAATTTTTCTAGTAGGTATACATAAACAAAATCATTTCAATATCACTGGTTTAATATCATTATTCTTAATATCTGTGTTTTAACTCCCAGGAAATAACTTCTCCCTGAAAATATTTTAAGTCTACAATTTAAGGTGCTTAGAAAAAAATATCAAGGGACAATCACCCTGACTGCAAATTGCATGCCGGTTTAAAAGGCCAGGCTCTGTCCCTACTCAGTTTAGTGTAGAAGTGTGACTTAAGGATCACTTTCCTTTTTTTTTTTTTTTTTTCCGGGTCTGGGGATGGAACTCAGGGACATTTGACGTCTGAGCTACACCTCCTGCCCTGTTATTTTAGTCTTTATTTTGAAACAGGGTCTCACTAAGTTGCGGAGGGCCTCACTCAGTAGCTGAGGCAGTCTGCAAAGCACCATCCTCTGGTCTCAGTCACCCAAATGCTGGGATTACAAGTGTGCACCATCATGCCTGGCTCACTTTCTTTTTTTTTTTTTTAAATTCAGAGTTAAAGGTAAAAACTCTATGGTTTGATTTTAAATCTATAACAAAGTAATTAAATTAACTGGTATAGAAAATAAAAATATTAGCTGGGCGTGGCAGCGCACACTTGTAATCCCAGCATTAGGGAGGCTGAGACCAGAGGATCATGGTTAGCAGACAGCCTCAGCTACTTAGTGAGGCCCTCTGCAACTCAGTGAGACCCGGTTTCAAAATAAAGAATAAAAAATAGGGCAGGAGGTATAGCTCGGAGGGCTAATGCCCCTGGGTTCCATCCCCAGGTTTGCAAAAAAAGGAAAAGAAAAGAAAAGAAAAGGAAAGAAAAGAAAGGAAAAGAAAAGAAAAAAAATATTTTTGTAATTTGATAAAGAAATTAAACTATGTGAAACTGATTTGTGTAATCTTGAAATATCTTCATACCATTTAAGTATTAAGTGGGGTCCACATTACAGTCACCTTTGTATCCTTTGCATTAATATTATGTATTGTTTTATGTACAATATTATGATTGTTTTCATCGCAATTCTGGCCCATTGTAATAGTTTCTAACAGGTCTTGTTCTACATGTTTTTTTTTCCTAAAATGCCACTTTCTTTGTTATTCATTTTCATTAAAAACTCTCCAGTCATATCATTCTGTAGATGACATTATATAGTCATATATCATGACATATAGTAAGATCATGTCATCTAGGGAATGAAGCTCAAACTCCCAAACACCGCAGTCTGCATCCACACATCTGGCTCCACGTCCTCATCTCCTACATCTGCCTCTCTTACCTTGTGGTACCGTGCCACCAGTTTTCCCTCTGCATCATACACCACATTGGTATTGTATTGATAATAGCCATTAGGATGACACGCGGCGTCACGGGAATCACATGGCTTTTTGTCTCCGATATTTGCCACCACATAGATAGAGTTGTTCCTGGCTAGGCAGCTGAGTCTTGCTTGTACTGGTGTGTGACCAAATCTAAATCAAATTTTAATAATGACATTTGAATTTTTAAATGTATTTAACTCATTTCATACAGAGACAATAACAACACCAAGGGCCTATATATAAAACTGAAGTCAATAGAAAAACTACTCGTAGAAAAGATTGTATTTAGACTAAGTATATGGTGCACCCTTGTAATCCCAGTACCTGGGAAGCTGAGCCAGGAGGATCGTGGGTTTGTGGCCACTCTCAGCTACTTAGTGAGGCCCTCTACAATTTAGCGAGACTCTGTTTCAAAATAAGGAATAAAAACAGGGTTGGGGGTATAGCTCAGAGGTAGAATGCCTGAGTTCAATCCCTAGTATTCTCCCCCACCAAAAAAATTCACACTTTAAAAAAACACAGATTGAGCTGGCGTGGTGGTGCACGCTTGTAATCCCAGCATTCGGGAGGCTGAGACTAGAGGATAGAGGTTCACGGACAGCCTCAGCTATCTAGTGAGGCCCTCTGCAACTCAGTGTGACCCAGTTTCAAAATAAAGAATAAAATATAGGGCAGGGGGTGTAGCTCGGAGGTTGAATGCCCCTGGGTTCCACCCCCAGACCCCCCCACACACAAAAAAAACCAGATTGTATTTAAACCTGATAAATATTTTCTACACTGTATCTATTGCTCCAGGAGTTCTCCTCCTCCTCCTCCTCCTCCTCCTCCTCCTCCTCCTCCTCCTACTCTGCTGCTCCTCCTCCTCCTCCTCCTCCTCCTCTGCTCCTCCTCCTCCTCCTCCTTCTTCTTCTAGTGGAGATTGAGAGGCATTTGGCCTCTTAACTACAACCCCAGCCCTTTTTAGTTTTTATTTTGACACAGGGTCCCACTAGTTTACTGAGACTGGCCTGGAACCTGTGATCCTCCAGTCTCTGACTCCCAAGTACTTGGCATTATAGGCGTGTACTACCACACCCACTGTCCCCTCACACACAGATGGCAACATAAAATAAAAGCCTCTCTTGACCCTACACGCCCTTTCAAATACTGTTTCAGTTCTCAGTTCTGCCTTAACAGCGAATCTCTTTGACAGAGTTGCTCATTTTGCCATCCCCGGTTCCTCCTGTCCGTCGTCATTCGACACACTCTGGTTGATTTTCATTGCTGTCATCTTAACTCGTCCTGGTGCCAGCAGTGACTCCACATCTTACTTCATCTTGCCTGACTTATCTGCAGCAGCTCACAGAGCTGCTCACTCCCCCGTCCTGGAAACACGCTCTTGTTCTGCTCATCAGTTGCTCTTCTCTGCCACCTTTGCTGGTTCCTTCCTCCATTTCCTCTGAGTCTAAATGCTGGGATTTTTTCAAAGCTCAAGCCTTTTACCAGCTCTTTTCTCTAACTCAGTCTGTAGGTGAACTCATCATGGTGTTAACAACCATCTGTATGCTGACTTTTGATTTTCTTTTCTCTTCTTTTCTTTTCTTTTTTTTTTTTTCCAGTATTGAGGATGGAACCCAGGGGGCATTCTACCTCTGAGCTACACCCCAAGCCCTATTTTTTATTCTGTATTTTGAAACAGGGTCTCATGAGTTGCAAAGGGCCTCACTAAGTAGCTGAGACTGGCCACGAGCCTGGATACTCCTGTCTCAGCCTTCCAAATGCTGGGATTACAAGCGTGCACCACCACGCCCAGATTGACTTTTGAATTTCTATCTCCATAGCTAACTGGTGTCCTCATGCCAGACTATATAATTCCCAGGAAGATATCTCCATCTAGACATCTAAAAGGCAGCACAAATTTAAGATGTGGAAAAGCAAATTGCTGATTTCCATCCTCCGACCCTCTGCACCTTCAATGCTCCCTCTGTCTGGAAAGCTCAAACTCATTCCTCTAGTGGAATTAACTATACCTATGATGGGCAATGATGCAAGCCCATTTTTTGTTAAAGTTTGTCCTTTCTACTCTGGGATTATGAATAAGGCACTTAGGAACCATATGGAATGAGCTCCCCCAACCTTCACTAGCTCCTGTGGCTACTGTGATCTTTGACTTTTCCACAAATTTGCAATGTGTATTGCTTTTAACAAAAAATCTAGAACTCAGTTATTGTCCTATTTTCCTTCACAAAAGACAGGTTCTTACAAAGCCAATTTAAAAAAATCCTGTTGAACAGGAAGAAGGAAATATCCACCACCCTGTAATCCTTCATCTCCTCCCTTGTACGCAGTCCCTCTTTCTAGAGCTCAAAACAGCTGTTCCCCAAACCCTTAGAGAAACTTCGTAATCACAGACGTGACTGAAAAAGTGTAGTACCTATGATCCTCCACCAAAACACGCCAAGGTAATGTTTAATAAACTCAATGTGCAGTAGAAGACTGAGGGAAGGAAAGAGAGCCTGAGAGGAAGAGAGAAGAGGAGAAGTGATTCAGCAAAGGATGGGTGTGAAAGAGAGATTAATCGGTGGGGTCAAGAACCCACATCCTGTTTCTCCACCGATCGTCTTCCAGCCAACGTGGACTGCAGGACTCATGAATGCACTGTGTACTTACACTTACTGAATATTTTATATTAGAAGGTAACTAAGTAACCTTTTCCAGGGAGATTAGCTCCATGAATCTGGAGAAGTGATAAAAGTTTTTCTTTTTCTTTTTTGGTCCCAGGTATTGAAGCCAGGGACATTGTACCTCTGAATTATACTCCAAACCCTTATTTTGAAACAGGGTCTTGCAAGGTTGCCAAGGGTCTTGCCAAGTTGCTGAGGCTGGTCTAGAACCTGCAACCCTCCTATCTCAGCCTCCCAAGTACTGGGATTATAGGTATGTACCACCGTGCCTAGCTTGGAAATGCAAGGGTTTTTTTTTTGTTTTGTTTTGTTTTGTTTTTGGTGGTACTGGGGATGGAACCCAGCGGCTTTCTACCCCTAGTTCACATTCTGACCTATTTTTTCATATTTTATTTGGAAACAGGATCTCACTAAGTTGCTGAGAGCCTCACTCAGTAGCTGAGGCTGGCTTCTAACCTGCACGATCCTCCCGTCTCAGCCTCCCAAGTGCTGGGATTACAAGTATGAGCTAGCACACCAGGCTGGGAAATGCAGTTTTAAAGGTCTTATGATTCACTAGGAAGTCCATGGTAAGATCTTTTTGCCTAGAAAGCAGACTTCAGAACAGATAGCCTTGATGACACTGAAATATGGTCCCTTCAACCGAAGACCTTGTACTATTTCTCTGACACAACACACTGTCCACTTTAAGAATTACATTGCGATTTTTATTCACGATATCTTCTTCCTTTAGTTTTCCTTGTAATAAGTACTCTGTTTACATATTTCCCCCACATTTCATAAAGATATTCAATCACAAAAGATTTTTTTTTTTGCAGTACTGGGTTTGGAACCCAGAAGTATTCTACTTCTGAGAAACGCGCCCAGCCCTATTTTTTTATTCTTCATTTTGAAACAGGGTCTCACTGAATTGCAAAGTAGTAGCTGAGGCTGGCCACGAACAGCAATACTCCTGTCTCAGCCTCCCAAATGCTGGGATTACAAGTGTGTGCCACCACGCCTGGCTCACAAAAAATTAAGTGATATTTAAGTGGAATTTTAAAGAATCTAACAAGAAAAATATAACCATAATATACATAACACATGTGAGAATTAAAGGTCAAGCATTTTGCTTTGGAAAATTACTTTAGAAAATTAATAGCATTTTTTGTCCCAAACAAGTAGGCTAGCTGAAATACCTGTGGGGGTCCTGACATGGAATCCAGTTCACCTGAGGGTCTGGGATGTCCTCCAGGTAAGGGAAAATGGTTTTCCTGGTAAGTTTCCATCCATACACAGCATCTTCCGGAGTCACGATGATCTGGGCACCCTGTTTAAAAACAAACAAATCAAAATTGGTTTTTTTATGTACAAAATACACAATTCAACACTCCTGTCTTTTTTACCAGCTCCCGTTCCCTCACTTAAATTATAGTCAGAAGAAATTAACAGAGTACCTGCTTAGCTGCCTGAGCAATTGCTCTCCCTAGGATGTCTATATTCTCATTCATGAGGCGTAAGGCATGGTCCTGAGAAACAGGTATTTCTGTTTGTCTTGGCAGTATGACTGCATGTTCATACACGGCTGCTATGAATGTGTCCAGGGCACCAGCATGCAGGGTAATGAGGGCAAAAACTGCTGCAGAGGTTCGAATGGAGGAAGTGATCATGGCTAAGGGTAAGTGATTTCTGAATGTGGAAATAACATTCAGGTAGTATTTATAGAGGGGAGAAAATTTATGCAACATTTGGCTGCCAGCTATTGGGCTTTTATTTTATAATCTTAAGAGCACAACATGCCTGATCAGTTCTGAAGGGGAAAAAATGTCACAGTTCAATGAATGTAATCAGAGAGAATTACAAAGATTAAATGGAGTGGGTTGGTGCATGCCTGTAATCCCAATGCTTGGGAGGCTGAGACAGGAGGATTGCAGGTTTGAGGACACCCTCGGCAATTTAGTGAGACTCTTAGCAACTTAGCAAGATCCTGTTTCAAAACAAAACAAAGCAAAAAAAAAAAAAGTGCTGTGGATATAGGCCAGAAGTAGAATGCTCCTGGGTTTAATTCCCAGTAACACACACATGCATGCACATGACCATACATACACAAAAGAAAGAATTCCAAGGATTAAATGCCAGGATTTATTTTATTGATAAAGAATTTATATTATTGATAAAATTTAGTGTCAAATATTTAAAATTTAAGGATAGTGCAATCTACTTTTTATTAATAAAAATAGTAATTAAATAAACTTTCATGTGAAAAAATATCACAGCAAGCTGGATGTGGTGACACATATCTGTTGAGTGACAGAACAACACATCACATTTATTTATTTATTTATTTTATTTTTGGTACTGGGGTTCCTGGAAGCCCTTCTACCTCCGGGCTACACTCTCAGACCTATTTTTACATTTTTATTTGGAAACAGGGTCTCCTAAGCCAGTGCGTGCGGCTGGCTTCGAACCTGCGTGATCCTCCTGTCTCTGCCTCCCAAGCGCGGGGATTACAAGCGTGCGCCACCACGCCCAGCTACATTTATTTTTAGAAGAGAGAAAAAAATGTTTCAGGTGGTGGGAATCAAACCTGCAGGTATTCACCTCTGGGCTACACCTCCAGCCCTATTTGTATTTATTTTCTATTTTGAAACAGGGTCTTGCTAGGTTGATGAGCATCTCACTACTTGTTGAGACTGTCCTCAGACCTATGATCCTCCTGTCTCACCCTCCTAAGTATTAAAATTACAGGCGTGTACCACCACACCTGGCTGGAGAAAAAGTTTTAAATATTTACCGCTAGAATTCATAACAAAACAGTATCAAGAAAAAGAATTTACATTTGACATTCTGACTTACCTATTGCTGTTAAGAGACTTAAGAAGACCTGCTCCATGTAAGCAGATTTTTAGTGTAGTCTGTTCATTGCTACATCCTTAGCATCTAAAACACTGACTCCCCAGAGGCTATTTCCTGGGGTTGGGTTGCAAGAGAAATCAAGAGAAACTTCCGGGAAGATGGCGACGGAGGAAAGTGGGGCTTATGAGCCCCGCTAACAACCAATCTCTATTACCACAAAATCAGCGCCTTTCATAGCCAGAAAATACCATCAGCAGAGAAACAAAAAATGTAATTACAAGGGACAGAGAAAAAAAGGGCTGGAAAAACAAGATACCAGAAACCAGACCGCAGTGCTGCAGCTGGAGCCGCGGCGCGGAACGGCGCGGGCGCCATCTTTTCTTGCAGCACCAGGCCCCAGAGAGGAGGGGAACTCAGAACAGAGCCCAGAGCCACAGAGGAGATACGCCGGCTTCACGGCCGAGGACACAGCAGCAGCGCCTTACTGCCGGCGGCAGCGGCGACTTACCGGATAGCACCAGACCAAGGCACTCAACAGCCCACCAGGCTCCAGAGAGGAGTGGTGGACAGCGAGCCTAGGTGAGCCGCTGCGGATCAGCCAGGAGGAATTCGGCAGATTTCTCAGCGCAGGGAGCATCTAAAGCTCCCAGGGGCTGGGCTCAGCACACCTTGCAGGGACTCAGAGCGGAGTTCAAAAACAGAGAAGAAATACGCCAGCCTCACGGCCAAGGGCGTGTCAGCAGCGCCATATTGCCACCGGCGGCAGCAGCAGCAAATTCACCAAGTCCACGACAGCTCCATCTGCGTACTCAAAAACATTGAGTCAAATTGCAGGCCCTGGAGGAGAAATCTTAGTACTGTACTCCCAGGGACTTGACCCAGTGGAGGAGTGGCGGTAGCAGAGATATCACACCATAGGAGAACGCCCAACCTGGCAACCCCCCATGGTCTAAAGCAGCCTCAATTGACTCCCTGGGTCTGAGACTCTGCGATACAACCCAGTACAGGAGTAGTGGGGACTGAGATACCACAGACTCAAGATCCAGAGCACCTTAAGGGAAGTCGTAGTGACCCAAGGGAAGAACCCAGAGAAGGCACAAACTTCCCAAATCATGGGAAAGAGGAATAACAATGGAGCAATGAATGCCCACAACCCCACAACATCAGAACCTGATAAAACAGAAATTCAGAGATTTCTAGAAGATCAAATCAGGAAAATAACTGTAGAAATAATAGAGGTGTTTCAAAAAGAATTCAGAGAGAGTCAAAAAGAGATAAAGGATGCAATTAATGAAGTAAAGTCCTCAATTCAAAGTACAAACAACCGACTAGACCACATGGAGAATAGAATCTTGACCTTAGAAGATCATTCAAAAAATGAACGCATAGTTTCTAATTTAGAAAAAAGAATCCGACAGCAGGAATCTGACATTGAAGAAATATGGGTCCATTTTAAGAGAGCTAACCTAAGAATAATTGGAATAGAGGAGGGAAAAGAAGGTGGAACCAAAGGGATAAGTAATATCTTCAAAGAAATAATAGCAGAAAATTTTCCAAACATAGAGCAAGAGATCAATACACAGGTCCAGGAAACTTATAGAACTCCCTTTAGACAGGATCGGAGAAGAGGATCCCCACGCCACATAATTGTTAAGTAACCAATGTGGAAGCCAAGCAGAGAATCTTAAAGGCAACAAAAACAAAGGGTCAAGTGACATTCAGAGGCAAACCAATTAGAATCACTCCAGACTTCCCAAACCAAGTCATGAGAGCCAGAAGGGCTTGGAGTAACATATTCCAAACTCTGAAAGAAAACAACTTCCAGCCAAAAATTTCCTACCCAGCAAAACTTTCTATCAAATTAGATGGAAAAATAAGAAGCTTCCATGACAAACAGAAACTGAAGGAATTTATGTCTTCAAAACCAGCGCTAGAGAAAATACTCAAAGAGATTAACTACAAAGAAGAAATAGGTAACACACACCAGAACCAGAGAAACAAGATTTTCTATCCAACAGACAACTAAGATTGGTTATCTGTGGAGATTCATTTTTTATGTTAGTCTTTTACCTATCTCTAAATTGTATTGTTTGCTTTTATTGTTGCTAATTTTTAGGATTTCTAGTTGGAATACTAATATACCTTCAGATATAGCATTTGGAAACATTTTATCCCATTCTATCAGTAACTTTTAACTCTGTTTACATTGTCTTTGGATATACAATTTTTTTTTATTTATTAGGGAGTTTGTTTACCCTTTTGTTGCCTGTGCCATTGAAATCATATCCAAGAAATCACTGCCAATTTCAATGTTGTGAGGTTTTATGACCCAGATTTTCTTCTAAAAGTTTATAGTCTTAAGATTTATATTTAGGTCTTTTATCTATTTTGAGTTAATATTTGTATATGGTGTTAGGTAAGGGTCCAATTTTATTCTTTTTCATGTAATTATTATTTTTCAACAATATTAAGTTAAAAGATAATTATTTCCTCCACCAAATGATCATGGAAACCTTGTCAAAAATAACTTGACCATTATGGAAGAATTTATTTCTAGGCTTTTTATTTTACTCCACTAATTTATATATCTGCCTTTAGAATAGTACTACACTGTTTCAATTATTGTAGCTTTATATGGTTTGAAATCAGAAAATATACATCTTCTAGCTTTGTTCTTTTTCGAGATTGTTTTGGATATCTAGAGTCCATATTCCATATTAGGATAGATTTTTTGTGAAAAATAAATAAATAAATAAATAAATAAATGATAGTTCACCTTAAAAAAGAAAAAGAAAGAAATATTCTCTGGTAAAAAAGAAAGCAAAAAGAAATATTGAAATGTTATCTTGAAGTCATCAAAAGCTTGGTATCAGACAAATGAAACTGTTATATGAGATTATCAATGTTAATATTGGATAAATTGCTATAATACTAGATGTCAACCACTAAGCCAAGCATGGGAAGGAGGGATGGGGAGGGAACAGGTTGGGGATAGGGTAGGGGCTAACTGGGCGATGTGTGCATGTATGTCTACAAAAGTATTATTTTTATCCCATTATGATGTATGAATACAGTGCACCAATAAAAATCTTAAAAAAAAAAAAAGAGAGAAATCAAGACCTCCGCTTGGGGCCCCTGGCCTCAGAGACGGAACTAATTCCCCTTTCTTCCTTCCTTCCTCTCCTCCCTTCCTCCCTCCCTTTCTCCTTTCTTCCCTCCCTTTCTTCTTTCTTTCCTTTGTGTGAGGTAGATGCGGGGGGAGGGGGAAGGCATCCAAGACTGGTCATAATAATGATCATCTCTATTTTAACTCAGATGCTATATAACTTTGGGGGTGTTTTGGTAGTGGTGGTGGTCCTGAGGATTTAACCAGAGGCATTCGACCTCCAACCCCCACAGCCTTTTTTACTTACTTACTTAATTAATTAGTTTATTACTTAATTAATTTTGAGGCACTGATGGAACCCAAGGGCATTCTACCTTCAAGCTACGCCAGCAGCCCTATTTTTTATTCTTTAAGACAGGGTTTCACTGAGTTGCAAAGGTCCTCACTAAGTAGCTGAGGCTGGCCATGAATCACAATCCTCCTGTCTCAGCCTCCCAAATGCTGGGATTACAAGCATGTACCACCATTACCAATGCCAAGCATTACTTACTTACTTACTTATTTATTTATTTATTTATTCATTTATTTATTTATTTATTTATGGAAACAGGGTCTCACTAAGTTGCTGACAGCCTCACTCAGTAGCTGTGGCTGGCTTCAAACCTGTGCGATCCACCTGTCTCAGCCTCCCAAGCGTGGGGATTACAAGCGTGCGCCACCATGCCCGGCCTTATTTATTTTTTAAACAGGGTTTTACTAGGTCCTGAGAGTCTCACTAAGTCGGTGAGGCTGTCCTTGAACCTGTGATACTTCTGTCTCAACCTCCCAAGTATTGGGATTACAGGTGTGCCCCACTTACATCCACTTTATCTTTTGCTTTTGTTAGAGGAAAACAACCACATGCATTAATAATTTTATAAGAATGCACAACAATCACAGTCTGTAACCTATGCCTTCCTAGAACTCTGTGTTCTCCCTCCCCCAGTCCCCATAGTAAGAAAGAACTTTGTTTATTTTGCCTGGGCCTTTAGATAAAAGTATTTTTATTGCCTAAAGGCAGCACAGGAGAATAAAGCCAAATAGTACTCTTTGTGTACTTTCCCTCATATGTAAATACAGTTCTTGTTAAGGACCAGATGAATTTAGAACAGCTCATATTTTCTGCTTTGAATGGAAGTTTTCTATTAAAGAAATTACTTTTCTTACCTACACAAAGCAGAAAAGTTGTATGTGTATTGTATGGTTAGCATATAATCATACTGTACACAGAGCACATAATTAGTAAATTTGTGTATATATTAGCATGTTATATAAATAATAAGGTGCCTTCAGAGTTTAGAGATTATATAGCCTAAATGCCTACAGATCACAAGTCAGGAAGGCAGCAAGACAGAGCAGGTGTGCCACCGCCAACTCCTGATCCCAGAACCTTTCATTTTATTTATTTATTTACTTATTTATTTGGGACTGAAGATTGAACCCAAGAGCATTCTACCTCCAAGCTACATCCTCAATTCTTTTTATCTTTTATTTTGAAAGAGGGTCTCGCAGCCAGGCGTGGTGGCACATGCTTATATTCTCAATACTTGGGAGGCTGAGACAGGAGGATCACAGTTTCCGGCTAGCTCCAGTAAGACCCTGTTTCAAAATAAGGAATTTTTTAAAAATAGGATTGGGGGTATAGCTTGGAGATAGAATGCCCCTGGGTTCTATCTCCAGTATCACAAAAACATAAAAATAAAAAAAGGGTCTCACTGAGTTTTTGAGGTTCTTGCTAAGGTGCTGAGACTGGACTAGAGTCTGTGATCCTCCTGTTTCAGCCGCCCAAGTCCTGTCTGTGAGGGGCATGACATCACCACGCCCAGCCTGATTCCAGAATCTTTTATACCCCAGGCATCATGATGCGTCTGTGCTCTCTTAACATCTGCATCCCAGCATATAAACACTTGTGTTTTCAAGATGGTTTCCCGAAGAAGACCACAGGTGAATTTGCTAAGTGCTAAGTGAATACTTGGTTGTGACAATGCACACAACCAGTAAGATGGCAAAGAGCTGCTAAACATCTTTTATTTATTTGGTGGGGAGTAGGAGCCATTTTGTGATTAACAGACTTAATTAAATTAGGAAAACTTTGAAACTGGATTAAAATTATTTGGCCAAAGAGTCACTATAAAAAAAAAAAAAAACAATCATAGCCGGGCGTGGTGACGTACACTTGTAATCCCAGCGCTTGGGAGGCTAAGACAGGAGGACCGCATAGTTTCAAAGCCAGCCTCAGCTGCTCAGTGAGGCTGTCAGCAACTTGGTGAGACCCTGCTTCCAAATAAAGTATAAAAAAAATAGATCTGGGAGTATAGCCCGGAGGTAGAAAAGACCCTGGGTTCGACACCCAGTAACACACACACACACACACACACACACACACACACACACACACACACACTCATAGCTAACCAGGCATGGTGGTATGTATCTGTAATCCCAGTACTTGAGGAGCTGAAACAGGAGGATCACAGGTTTAAGGCCAGCCTCAGCAATTTATCAGGACCCTGTTTCAAAATAATTTTTTAAAATATAGGGCTGGGCATGTAGTTCTGAGGTAGAAAGCCTCTGGGTTCAATCCCTAGTGCCAAATAAATAAATAAGCGAACAAGTAAATATAAAATTCACAGCTCACATTATTGTTTCTGAGCATCTGATTATCTTAAGAGTACTCAATTGGCTGGGAATGTGAAACAGTGTTGCCACTCTAGAAAACAGCTCTACAGTTTCTTAGAAAAACTGTTATCAGTCAGGAGTGGTGGTGTACACCTGTGACTCCAGTTCTTCCCAGTGCAGGTTCCTGTCTTCCTTTCCAAGTCACCTTTCAGTTTAGAGGTTGGACTCAACTCGCCAACAAACAAGTGACTTAGATCTTTATCAGATCAGTAAACAAAAGAGAAAAAAGCAAACCACTAGTAGTGACCTTCAAACAGAAAATAATAAAAGAAATACAAATAGTCAAAAGGATTTGAAAAGTATAAAAAAAAATTTAAAGGACCTCGTGCGGCGGTCAGGATTACACCTGTAATCTCAGTACCTGGGAGAAAGATCGTAACATGATCAGCAACTTAGTGAGACCCTGTTTCTAAATAAAAAAAAAAAAAAAAGGGCTGGTGATACAGCTTGGAGGCAGAACGCCTCTGGGTTCATTCTTCACTACCAAAAGAAGACGGAGGGAAGAAAAAAGGTATTAGTATTGTGTTTAAAAGAAAAATTTAACAACACTGGATTTAATTTTATTAAAAGCAAAAACAAACAAACAAATAAAAACCCACTCACACAAAACCCTACCTCTATTTATTCAACAGCTGACTGCATGGGTGTCAAATCTGAATGTATTTATTATACTGGGACTTAACTGATGTAGCCATTCCACAATGTATATACTATCAAAACATCATGTTGTACACTATAAATGTATATATAATTTTTGCTTGAGGACTTAGACAAAAACATAAAATCTTTAAATTCATGAAAGGTAAACTTTATCCTGAGAGCCACTAGGAGCTATTGCTGGCTTTCCCTGCCCCTCACACCTGAGGACCACCCAGCTTCCCCATCTCACTGCAGCGTCCCAAGCAGGCAGTGCTAACCGGGGGTTCAGGTTCCTGCAAGAAGCATATATTAGAATTCAGAGGCACAAAGGGTGTACCCAGATAGCTCTGAAACACGCCCTAGGTGGTTCTGCTCTTTGTCCCTTGGAAAATGATGCTTTTATTACTTGGTATTCTACAGCTTAACGAAATTAATAATGTGTTCCTTTTCAAAGATGTTTTTAAAGGGCACTATTTATGTTACAATTGTTTTTGTTATGACACATAATAACTTTGATAAATACAATAAATGTAGCCAATTAAAATCGGAATCTTTAGTCATTTATAATTTTAGGGTGAATAAGTAACATCCTTTTTATTTTTTAATAAATTTTTGTTGATGCATTGTAGTCCTACATCTTAATGGGGTAAGAAACTTGTGGAGATATACATGCACACATCACCCAATCAGCCCTTACCCAATCCCTATCTCCATCCCTCCTTCCCATGCTTGGTTTCATGACTGGCTTTGATATGTTTAAGTACAACATGTGCTTTAAAGAGTTTCCCTCTTCCCCCCTCTCATCCCCTCAGATAGGTCACCTTAATTGCTACTAACATCCTTAATAAATAGTTCAGTATTCACACTACCTGGTCCCCTTGTTGGCAATACTTCGCTGAGCCACACGGCGGTGCTCATCCTCCTTGTAAATTGAACTACAAGCTGTGTCCTTAGTTACAGCATAGTGGCCTTGCTGAGATTTCTTCACTGTTAAAATACTTGGCCGGGCGTGGTGGCACACGCTTGTAATCCCCGCGCTTGGGAGGCAGAGACAGGAGGATCGCGCAGGTTCGAAGCCAGCCGCGCGCTGGCTTAGGAGACCCTGTTTCCAAATAAAAATGTAAAAATAGGTCTGGGAGTGTAGCCCGGAGGTAGAAGGGCTTCCAGGAACCCCAGTACCACCAAAAAAAAAAAAAAAAAAAAATACTTGGATGAGAGCGGGCGTGGTGGTGCACGCTTGTAATCCTCGCACTTGGGAGGCTGAGACAGGAGGATCGCACAGGTTCGAAGCCAGCCTCAGATACTTAGTGAGGCTCTCAGCAATTTAGTGAGACCCTGTTTCCAAATAAAAATATAAAATAGGTCTGGGAGTATATCCCGGAGGTAGAAAGCCTCTGGGTTCCACCCCTAGGCTGGTCTCAGGCTTGCAATCCTCCTGGCTCGGCCTCCAAGTAGCTGGGATTAGAGACATGCGCTACCATGCCTGGCTTGACGGGTCCTACTTTTTGCATTTGTCATGCAGTTATTGACCCATTGCCAACAAGAAACATGCTTTGAGTTCTTTAGTTTAATACTGCTGATGAAACTGCACCAAACTGTAAGTCAAAAGTTATAACTGCCGGGCGTGGTGGCGCAGGCTTGTAATCCCCACGCTTGGGTGGCGGAGACAGGAGGATCGTGCGGGTTCGAAGTCAGCCGTGCTGGCTTGTGAGATCCTGTTTCCAAAAAAAAAAAAAAATAGGTCTGGGAGTGTAGCCCGGAGGTAGAAGGGCTTCCAGGAACCCCAGTACCACCACCAAAAAAAAAAGTTATAACTGAACACCAGGCTTTCCTAGATTGTCCCCCTGGCAGTCAATCATAAATTGGTTGCATTAAAAGTGGAGCTGTGGATTTCTGAAACCAGTGCAAGCATTTAAGAGTTGTGAGCGGCTCCTAAGGACCACCCACTTCATATAGCCCGAAAGCTGGACCTATAGTTTCCTTATTTAATATTCTAGTTAACATCTGTCATTTTCTTCTAACTACCTAATTTCTGATCTTTACTCTATTATGGGTTTATTTCATAAAATAAAGACACATGCCAGCATTACCAAAGAAAAGATGAAAACCATGGGACTAGTCTTTGGAGCGTTCCCATTTGATAGGACTGTATATAAATAGAGGTATCTATCTCTTCTCGGTTATTAACCATATTTCGTGAGCATTCGTTCGCTGTGTCCGTTCATGCTCTTCAAGTAACTATGAGGCTATGTCTGGTTTTCATTCCTAGTTGAAGTGATCATACATTGAGATGCATCTAACCCACTAACCTACCAAACAGCACACATAAGCACAGCCCACTACAGAGTACAGAGTGCAGAGGTTGTTGCCCCTAGTGATCCTTAGCTGGCTGGGAGATGCGGCTCACAGCCTCTGCCAGCTGAGTGTCACCCTGCATGTCACTAGCATGGGAAAAGTTAAAAATCTGAAAATATAGTTTTTAATTTGTACCATCAGAAAGTCAAAAAATCCTAAAGTGAACCATTATAATCTGAGATTGTATTTATTAACCACCTCTTTTGATAGCTAGATGAGAATATATATATAACATAAATTACTCTTGACAATTTAACAAATAAGTAAATAGAATATTTCATTAATATATGATATTTAATGTTTATTGTCAAAATCAAGTTTCCTATCTAGTATAAATGGGTTATTTGGGAGAAAATGAATTGTGCAATAATCCTATGTCCTAGCAGTTATATTGCCGTACATTTATTCCAAGGAAATGAAGGCTATGTCCCCACAATAATCTCATGAGTTTTCATAGCAGCTTAATTTGTAATGGGAAAAGAATAGGCACAATCACTGTGCATTATTCCTATAATTCATATGAATCAACAATTATCTCAAAATATTAAAATTTTAATTAAGAGAAAACATTCTGATCTGTATTTATCCTTTTTACTTTTCCTTTGGATTCATTCATATTTCATATGTGGGTTCATGCCCACATACATTTATATATATTTTACATTTATATATATTTATTGCATTTATATATACATGGGTTATAATATGATCGTAACATAAGATGTACCTTATTTAATATTTATATATTCTATATTCAGCTACATAAAATAGTCTCATTTTTTAAAAGGGTTCATTTAGAGCCTGGCGTGGTGGCGCAAGCTTGTAATCCCAGCATTCGGGAGGCTGAGACCAGAGGATCGCGGTTCGCAGACAGCCTCAGCTACTTAGTGAGGCCCTCTGCAACTCAGTGAGACCCAGTTTCAAAATAAAGAATAAAAATTAGGGGAGGGGATGTAGCCTGGAGGTCGAATGCACCTGGGTTCCATCCCCAGACCCGCAAAAAATAAAATAAAATAAAAGGGTTCATTTAGGCAGGCGCGATGGCATATGCCTATAATCTCAGTACTTGAGGCCTGAGACAGGAGGAGCACAGGTCCAAGATCAACTTCAGCAATTTAGCAAAACTCTCACCAACTAGGGATAACTTGTCTCAAAAGAGTAAAACAAAATAGCACTGGGAGTGGATCTCAGAGGTAGAATGCCTCTTGGGTAAAATCCCTGGTACCAAAAAAGAAAACTATCCCTTTAAACTGGGTACCTTTAGTATGTTCAGAAGAATATAAATATATAAAAATGTAAACATATACAGAATTGTCCTTTGATGGTTTGGGCCTATTGGCTTCATTGTCCCAAGTGTTCTTTCCCTTATCCTTTCTCATATTTTAAAATATTTTTGTCATTTATCTTAATACTTGCAAAATCATACAAAGCCTCCTTAAATACACCAGTTTTCAAGGCATTTACTGAGAGCAGCATGTTAGAAGTGAGAATAAAAAAGCTCTCACTAACAAGCCTGGAATTTTTGCACTGACCATGAATTCTTGACACTCATCTCTGTATTCGCCTCACTAGTCTAAACCATTACTGTCTCTCCCAAAACTTTCAAAGTTCTCCCTCCATCCCCATCCCTGCTTAGCACCAGCCTCACTCACTATCCACAGGCATGCGCAATGAACTTCCTGGAAGGTGAAATAGACTTGGTATTACCCGTTTAAAGACTGGCCGCTCCTCACTTCCCCAACTCCATCACTAGACTCCAGGCAGTGTACCACAGCCATCTCCCACCACGCCCGCCCTCTGGGCATGCTGTGGTCTGCTCAAAGGGAATGAATGGCAGCCTCATTCTTATCCTTCAGATGTCAGCTGCGAGTCTCACCTCTGTGGAGAGGTCTTGTCCAAACCCCACACCCAATCAACACCAGCCAGTTGTTCTAGCATTATCACTTTTATCCTTCAGAGCATTTTCCTCTAAGATCATTAGAAACTCTGGTATTTATTTACCATTTCTCTTCCACTGGTAGAGTTTATGTTTATTGCCATCATAGGTAACTAAATTCCTAGCATTCTATGTCACATCAATCCAGAAAAGGCATTCAAAAGATACTTTCTAATGAATAAATACATAAAAGCATTTATTATTTTTTTAATAAATGTTGCTACTCCACTATGACCAGGAGGATCAGGAGGTATGAGAGTTGACATTCTTCTCCTTAAGTTAATATAATTGCAGTGATTCCCTAACACACAACATAGATTCAACATAGATCCCAGAATGGGAAAAGGGGCTGCTGATCTGTTCTAGGGATGAAATACATTGACCAAGATTATGGGGGTCGGGGGGGAGAGCTTGGCATGGTGGCACATGCCTATAATTCCAGCTACTCGGGTGGAAGCAGCAAGACACAAGTTCAAGGCCAGCCTTGGAAACTGGTCAAGACCCTGTCTGGATAATAGAACCTAAAAAGGGCTGAGGATGTAGCTCAGTAGTAGAGTACTTGCCTAGCATGTATGAGGCTCTGGGTTTCATCTCCAGTACTGAAAAAAGAAAGAAAAGAAAAAAAAGGAAAATGAAAACACAGAGACATTAAGGGAAATGAATAATGTTACACCAAGTAGTGTTTACAAATCTAGGTCATAATTTAAAATGTCCCAAAAATGGACCTCATAAGTATTATTATTATTGTACCTTTCACACATATAAAATTTTTAGACAAACTGAGGACCAGGAAATTGTACAGAGTTTTTGCATGGCAGGCAGAAATTTTGCCTTTGAAGAAGGACAAATAGTTCAGGACACTGAAAAGTATATGTTTTAAAAACTGATTTCATAGTAATTATTCTATACATTTGGAGTGATCTTCATGTATTCAATGCATATCAAATCAATTCATTTTTTCCTTGTTAATAAAAAATGTACATTCATAGAATCAGTGCACTTAAAAAGTAAACTGAGAAAACACAATAGAGATCATAACAACATCTTCGAGGACAAGTTTGGTTGTAAAAACACAGATGTTTGCTGGTTTTCAATTCCCTTTCTCACAGTTAATGCTTCATACGTGGCTGGCTCATCAGGCCAGCTTTCCAAGAGGACTTTAAGTGCAGCCCAGCACAGGATCATACAAAACTACGCTGACGCTTCCAGGATGCTGGTGTGGAGTCCATGGAGTTCTGTGGAGACGCTTCCAGTAGTAATGTTCAAAGCCAGGAGGATCCCTCTCCCAGCCCGGTATCAGTCCAGGGCTTTTAAGACTAGATTTCATTAGGCAGCAGAGCACTTTGTTCCTCTTCTGTACCAAGGATGTTTTGAGGTTTAGATCTACATTGAAGGGGAAAAAAAAGAGGAGAATCTCAGTATTTCTTGTCAAAACAAAAACTATCACAAACAAAAAAACCACCCAGTGTCTCTACCAACTATCTCCTTAAACATGTCTACTAAGGAATGAGTCTCAGGATACCCAGAAATCTGCTACCTGGAAGGAGGGATGTAAAATAGTATTTTTCCCCATTCTTATAAGCTGACTTTAAAGAGAGAAAGAAGTCCAAAAGTTGACCATACCTTCTTCTGTTCCTCGAGTGCTCCAGGAGATAAAATAAGCCCATAACTATTCCCTATAACACAATGAAAGATACTGGTTAATACAAACTCTAGATCAAGTATCTCCAAAATGTAAGGAAAATGGAAGAAAAAAAAAGCCACTCACACTTATCAGAGCCCAAAGGCCTTGTATAGCTGCTGCCCACTCAAAACCAATTTTTTCATACAGAAATCCACCCAGCATCGGTCCTATAAAAGCACTAACCATGGAAAGAATATTAAGCAGGGTAGTCAAAGTATTTAGTCAAAGTTCATGATTCCTCGGTCACAAGTTTTTCTTAAGTTATAACCATATATATATATATATACTATAGAAAAAAGTCACTTTTGTGTATAAAAAATATTTCTAAGGCTGACAATGTGGCTCAGTGGTAGAGCATTTGTCTAGAATGTGCAAGGCCCTGGTTCAATCCCTAGCATTGAAATAATAAAAGAAAAATCTACCAGATACTGACGATGTTTAAAAATTTTAAACAATTTTAAAAGTAAAACTGCTTTTGAAATATTGGTAACTTACACATAAAAAATACATGTTGTTATCTTATTTATGTATATATAAATTTATGTATATATAATTACCCACATTATTTATTTTTTGACATATTTGAAAGAATATATTATTCTATTTTCATTATTTGCATCTATATGATTCCATCCAATACATATTTATTGACTGTATATGACATTTACCCTTCTGGTATAGTATGAAGTAAAAAATAAGCAAATGAATGAATAAAGGAATAAATTTTCATAATTTATTTCTCAGGAACTTAGAAATATCACTTGAAGTATATGTGACCTTTCTGATTAAGTTTTAAATCTGCTGATATAATCAGATTTTGATTTAGAACTCTGCCTCTGCCTTGGATAAACTGTCTTTAAGAAACTCATGACTTCTTGGTGTCTCCAGCTCTTCATCTCTGAAGTGGAGACGGTATTTTCCATCTTACAGATACAGATGAAATTCAATGACTACTCACCCCACCGACCACATGGCACCAACGAGACCCGATACGAGTCCCAGCGTACTCAGTCCCTCTTCGAATCCATTTTCACTGCAAAGAGAGACACGAGTGCATCCATTATTAAAGGAAACCTGCATGGAAAAAGAAATTGTAAAATAGCTACATTAAGAGAAACCAGTATAATTTGGGCAAGGCTGACAGCAGAAACATTCCACTTCTAAGATATAAAGTAAATTAGTGGGCTGAGGATGTAGCCCAGTGGTAGGGTGTGTGCTTAGCACGCCCTGCACAGGTCCCTGGGTTCAATCACCACCCCCCCCCAAAAAAGTAAATCTATTTTGAAGGAATTTTCATAAAATATTTTTCTAAAAATAATCTTATCACATGATATTAAGAATCATGACCCATTTGCATTAAATGCTTATAAAAACATACAATTAAATAAGAAAATTTTTAAATGAGCTTAAAGTCCAAACGGGCAGGTCTAAGAAAACACAGAGGCATGCAAGGTGTGGCGGTGCATGCCTGTGATCCTAATACTTGGGAGGATGAGACAGGAGGATCTCAGGTTTGAAAACAGCATCAGCAATTTAGTGACACTCTCCATAACCTGACAAGACTCTGTTTTAAATCAACAAATTCGAAAGGGCTGAGGATGTAGCTTGGAGGTAGAATGACTCTGGGTTTAATTCCCAATACCACACTCACACACAAAGAAAACATAGAGGCAATTCCTTATTCATATGAGAATTACTGAACCAGCACAAACGTTGTACTTAGGGATCTTCATCAACACTCCCATTAAACAAAGGGATAATGGCCAAGTGGCAGATGCCTGGCCACCCTGTGCTCTCATGTGGATCTCCTCCATGACAGAGGGACAATACTCAGGCCTTCCCATTTGACTTTGGCCTTTCAAGATTGCACATGGAATTTATGAGGCATAAAGCCTAACCAAGCATCTGACTATCATCACTTACATAGTTATAGGATTTATACGACATCACAATATTTGCATGCTATGACATGAAGATTTATGTATTTGTTTTTGGTTTTGTTTTTGTGGTACTAGGGATTGAATCTACAGGCCTTCTACCTTCAAGCTACTCACCCAGCCTGGTTTTATTTCTTATCCAGAAACAGGGTCTCTCTAGGTTGATGAGAGTCTCACTATTTGCTGAGGCTTGTCCTTGAACCTGAGATGCTCCTGTCTCCGCCTCCCAAGTGCTGGTATGTACAGGTGTACACCACTACGTCCAGCTTTATGAAGATTTAATAATGGGGGGAAAATATCCGACATCCTGCAAAACTAAATACTCAGGAAATCCCGTGATGCTCACTGCCCTTCACAACAGCTCTTCAAGAGACGAAAGTAACTTACTACGCACAGTCGAGGATCTCTGGGAAAGTTGGGATTATGCTCATCCCGGCAGAGATGCCGTTTATAACCAGTATCAGCACCAGCAGCCAGAGCTGACTACAAAAGAGTTTGAGAAAAACAAAAGTGAAAACGTCAGTACTTGAAATAACAAAAACCTAATACTAAGGAGATCAGGGCCCCGGAGAAGTGAGTTTCACAGATAACATATCTGGTCACATTCTCTTTCCCATCTCACTCCTTTAGGCTACCCTCTGGCTCCTTACTTTCTGAGGAAAATTTTTTTTATCCATCTGACATTTTTTTTTCAAATACTTTATTGATGCACTGTAGTTATACATCACAGTAAGAATCAGAGTGATACATTAATACAGGCACACATCAATCATGTGGCGTATTTCCTCCCGTATTCCAGCTGATATCTTAAACTCTTTAGTTACACATATCATATATGTTTCTCGGAGCCAACCTGCCTTCTCAGCCCACAAAAATCCCGTCAAAAGTAGTTAAACAGCTGGGCATGGTGATGAACTCCAATAATCCCAGTACTTGGGAGCCTAAGACAAGAGGAATCACAGGTTTGAAGCCAGCCCCAAGAACTTAGCAAGGCCCTCAGCAACTTAGTGAGACTCTGTTTCAAAATAAAAAATTAAAATAGCTCTGGATTGTAGCTCAGAGGTAGAATAATCCTGGGTTCAATTCCTAGCATGCCCCACCACACATACACACAAAGTGGTTTAATATCAGTACTAATCCTGTTTTATTCCATCACTTTACGTTGAAATGCAATTAACTGAACAATAGCAAAAAAGAAAAGTGATAAAGGAAGAAACAGGAAACTAACATTTGTTTCACATTGGGCACTATGCCAGTTATTTAATAAACATTTTTCATTTAATCTTTGTGATATAAGTATAATCATTGGCTCTTTTTAGTAAATAAGAAAATTTAAGCTCTGAGAAGTTAAGTGAGTTTGCCACTTATAGTTAAGTAGCAAAGCCAAAATTCAAACCCAAGTCTGACAGAGGGAAATTGCTTTCTTTCCATGATATTATGTTTCTTTCTTTTATTTATTTATTTTTATTTATTTATTTATTTATTTGGTGGTGGTACTAGGGGTAGAACCCAGAGGACCACCTCCAGGCTATATTCTCAGACCTATTTTATATTTTATTTGGAAACAGGGTCTCACTAAGTTGTTGAGAGCCTCACTAAGTAGCTGAGGCTGGCTTCGAACTTGTGCGATCCTCCTGTCTCTGCTTCCCAAGTGCGGGAATTATAAGCCTGCGCCACTACACCTGACTTTTCTTTTATGGTAATAGTAACTGAAACAAAGGGTGTTCTACCTCCAAGCCATACCCCCAGACCTTTTAAAATTGTTTCTATTTGGAAACGGGGTCTCACTAAGTTTCTAAGACTGGCCTCGAACCTGCAAGCCTCCTGTCTCAACATTCCAAGTACTGGGATTGCAGGCGTGTGCCACCGTGCCCAGTCAACGATATCATGTTTCAACCTGGAGGTATCTGAAAAGGTATAAGTTCACCTGACTTTAACACATACATGACATTAAGCAAGCTTTAATGAACAGCTTTAATGAACAGGAGTGAGGAAGAATAGAAAATATATAAAGATATTCTACAAATTATCAAACAAATATGAACAGCAACAAATTCTGCCTTAAAAATGAGTACAAACAAGTGTGCAACTGAACAGAGAGGAGGAAACATTATTCTCATTTGGTGAAGATTTTATGCATTTCTGTTTGCTTAGACCAATGCTAGCTTCTAGCAAAACGAAACACCATCTGTCTAACAAACAATTCAATATAGGCCTAAATCAAAGTAATTATTGAAATATTAAGGCTTGAAATACTAAGCCGTATCAGCATTATGTCAACATTTTTTGAAATAACTCCTAATGCAGTTGCCCAAAATAAAGAAGAAAAAAAATTACCTTTTAATATGCAGGAATGGGACAGGTCCTAAGAGCATGTAGCATCCTGCCGTGATTAAGTTTCCAAAAACCAGAAGCCATTTCCTTAGATGCTGATGAAGAGAAAGAGTCCAAATAAACCCTTAAAGACCCTCCTTAATCAAATACTGTAAAAAAAACTTAACACACACAAGTCACAATGTTCAAAAATCCAAATGCACAAAAGAAAATGAAAGTTTACATTTAAAAGAAAATATGTAGCCAGGCGTGGTGGCGCACGCTTGTAATCCCCGCACTTGGGAGGCAGAGACAGGAGGATCGCGCAGGTTTGCTGGCTTAGGAGACCCTGTTTCCAAATAAAAATGTAAAAATAGGTCTGAGAGTGTAACCCGGAGGTAGAAGGTAGAAGGGCTTCCAGGAACCCCAGTGCCACCAAAAAAAAAAAAAAAAAAATGTAGATGATAAACTCAAAAACAAGGACAATATACGGCAAGCTAGGGAAGGAGCAAAGGACGAGGGGCTCCCAGGAAAGAAGCACACTGCAGATTTTTACCATCATGAGGCTAAGACAGGAGGATCGCAGGTTTGAAGCCAGCCTCAACAACTTAGCGAGACCCTCTGAAACTTAGTGAGACTCTGTTTCCAAATAAGAAATATAATCAGGCTGGGAGTTTAGCTCAGAGGTAAAATGCCTCTGGGTTCAATCCCCAGGGCCACAAATAAAAAAAAAAAAAAATAGAAAATAAGCGCCAAACAATATTCAAGACACTAGCTTCTCGATACATGGGTTACTAAGCAACCTCACAAAATGTAGGCTTTAATATATATGCAAATCTTAAAAAGAGAGAGAAACTGGTGTGGTGGCACCTGCCTGTGGCCCCAACACTTCAGAGGCTGAGGCAGGAGGCTGTAAGTTCAAGGTGGGGCTGGACAATTTTGATGGGATCCTGTCTCAAAATAAAAGTGCTGGGGATGTTGCTCAGTGGTGAGTGGCCCTGGGTTCATTCTCCAATAACAAGAAAGGAAAGAAGGAAGGAAGGGAGGGAGGGAGGGCAGATGGAGAGAGGAAGGAAAGACTTTCTGTTAGGATGGTGGTAGGATAAACAAGTACATTTATGTGGCCAGTCCTTTTACTCCCACAGACATCTAAGTCATGTCCTCATGGGGCTGGGATGTAGCTCAGTGCAAAGCGCCTGCTTTGCAGGTGTGGTGCTCTGGGTTTGATCCCCAGTTCCAAAAACACACACACAAAAGAACCCCTTTTAAAAAAATAAGCTAAATCATGTCCTCTAAAGGACACGTCCCATTAGAACCTCTAAGATCCTGCCCTAATTATTAAGATCAATCTTTTCTTCTTTTCTATTATTATTATTATTATTATTAATACTTCACCAAGAAAGGTTTTCCCTTTAGATAGTCTAATCCAATAGTTTTCAACACAGTGTTAAAACATAAGTCTTTTTTCACAGACGAAGCAATTAAAGGTGAATCTGCTAAGGGTAATGGCTGAGGCTGGAAGACACTGGACACTTAGTTTAATTGAATGTGTCAGTTTTAACCAATGGACCTTTATAGTTCCAGGGGAACCATTGGAAGAACACTGATTTAAACACGCAAAAGCAACTCTAAATTAAGTGTACATACTGGCATTTTATCACTCAGTAGGCCAAAGAGTGGTGAAGAAATGGCATAGGAGAGCGCCAAACCCAGGAAGACCAGTCCCACATATCCGGTTGGTAAATTAAACTGAAAAAGAAACTCGGTATTAAAGTTGCATGATTAAGTCATTTAAAAAATAAGCATCTACCTCTCCCTCCTTCCTTTTCTTCAGCTCTTATTATCATGAGTCTACTAATACCATACAGCATTCTTCATAATTTTTGTCTTACTTTTGTATAAGGGTTATTGGGGAGAGACTAGGGGGACCTAACAAGAAGTCAAAAGACCTACATGTTTTGCTTTGTAACATATGACATTAAACATATTAAATTATTGCTTTTTTTGTTTGTGGTACTGGAGCTGGAACTCAGGGGCATTCTACCTCCGAGATACACACTTAGCCTTATTTTTTTTTTTTAGTCTTTATTTTGAAACATGGTCTCACTGAGTTGCAAAGGGCCTCACTAAGTAGCTGAGGCTGTCCACGAAACATGATCCTCCTGTCTCAGCCTCCCAAATGCTGGGATTACAAGCATGTTCCACCACGCCAGGCTTATCACATTTTTATATTTATAACAGTGTTCCAAAAAATTTTTATGTGCAAAAATATCACCTAGAGAGCTTATTCAAGTTCTTGGATCTCAGCCCTAGGGTTTCTGGTTTAAAGTTCTGGGATGGGGCCTCAGAATTTACATTCTAACAAGCTCCCAGGTGATGCTGACAGTGCAGAGGCTACGCTAAGACGTTCACTGGAATAAAAAACATGGAAGATAATTTATGCCTCCTTTATCCATCTCACAGACAGATTAATATCAAACTAAAGTCGGGAATGAGGGTGCACATCTGTAATCCAAGTACTTGGGAGGCTGAGAGGAAAAAAAAAAAACAAGAAGAAAAGCAAATTTCTAAGACATAAAACTTTTAGAATTGGAGGATTGCAAGTTCTAGGACAGCCTCAGCAATTTAATGGGGACCTCAGCAACTCAACATGACCCTTTATTTTTATTTTATTTTATTTTATTTTATTTTTATTTTATTTTATTTTTTATTTCAAAAAAAAAACATAAAAAGGGCTGGGCCTATAGCTCAAGAGCAGAATGCCCCTTAAGGTATAAAAATATATAAATTTTTTATATCCCTAGTATAAAATAAGACAGATAGATAGATAGATAGATAGATAGATGATAGATAATAGACTGATGATAGATATGTAGCTATAATTAAAAATTAGATGCCATAACACATTTTAAAAGGCTTTTCAAACAATAAGCTCTTATATAACTCTAATACGACTATAATATGTTATAGATGTCTGAGCAAGAGGCAATATCTAAATTATTTTTGTTTTCCTGAGGTAATTTTTTAGCACACAGAATTTATGGGTCAATATACATTTTTATAGTTTGTATGACAAATATTAGCTAATGCTAAGAAATTAATCCTGTGAAGATAGATACAAGACCGTGTGGGCTGCAGTTAGTACATTTTTGCCTCAATATATACATATTAATGCTCTGGGATAATTAACCACCAGACATGGTAGTGAACTTAAGTGCATCATTAACTTAAAAAAAAAAAAAAAGCCGGGCGTGATGGTGCACGCTTGTAATCCCAGCACTTGGGAGGCTGAGACAGGAGGATGGCGCAGGTTCACAGCCAGGCTCAGCTACTTAGTGAGGCTCTCAGTAAGTCAGTGAGACCCTGTTTCCAAATAAAGTATCAAAAAGGTCTGAGAGTATAGCTCAGAGGTAGAAAAGCCCCTGGGTTCCACCCCAGTACCACACACACACACACACACACACAAATATATATATATATAGCCAGGTATGGTGGCACATGCTTGTAATCCCAGTATTTGTGAGGCTGAGACAGGAGAATTGCGGTTCAAGGCCATCCTCAGCTACTTAGTGAGGCTCTTTGCAACTCAGTGAGACCCTGTTTCAAGACATAAAGAATAAAAAATAGGGCTGGAGGTGAAGCTTGGAGGTAGAATGTGCCAGGGTTCCATCCAAAGTACCAAAAAAAAAAAAAAAAAAAAAAGAAAACTATGAACAGGGAGGGGAATATGTAGCTATTTTCTATCCCCAGTAAAATGCACAGATACACACACACACACACACACACACCTGGAAAAGAAAAAGAACAAATTTCTAAGACATCAAACTTTTAGAAGTCAACATTTATTTTGTAGCACTGGAGACTCTTGGTTCCTTTCTCCCATTCCAGCTTAATATAATTCAAGTCATCTTACTATAGCAAATAAAGTAAGAGGATCTGGAGATCTACTGGAGGAGGAAACCTTACAATTACATGAAAAGTAAGACCAGTAATGCCATCTTTATATGGTAATTAAAATAACCACACCTCAAAGTTTGCATGAAATTGGATACTATCTACATTTGCACATTATTCAAGTGTAAAGGTCACTTTCAGTTTTATAAAAATAATTTCCCAAATCTTAAAAAAAAAATCAACAGGAATCAGAGTGTGGAAGATGGGTCTTAGGTTATAAGCTAGAAGAAAAGCCTCCCCTAGAGTGAGTACCCCTAATGCCTCACTGGAACTCAGATAAATAAAGGAAACGTGTCCTCGTGAGCCCCAAGCCCAGATCTACAACATGAGCTAGGTCTTGGAAAGCAGACCAAGGTTCTGGCTGCTCATGCAGGATGCTGAGTCGGATCCCTCATTCAGAGTCTCACTTCTGGTTCGCATCATGGGAGAGAAGACATAGTGTCCACCTCCTTCTTGCAGCCACTCAAAGTTCTTTCCCTAAGGGCCCAGGGTGCAAGCACTACGTCCCCCTACTACAGAGCAGAGCTCTGACAGTCAAGCCCCTTACCTTCTCCAAAACAAAGAGGGACAGAATGGGATCGAGGAAACCGAAGCAGGAGCTGAGCGAGACGATGACAAAGGCAATCAGGCCGACCTTGGGCAAAGTGACGAGTTTCCAGAAGGAGTGTTCACCAGGATCAGACTCTTCGGGGTAAGACAAAGGTGATACACATTAGGTCTTGCAGGATGAGTCAGGGTTAGGAAACGGTGGGGGTGGAGGGAGGAGATTCTAAGAAATAAATCATAGAAATGAACATCTGACTTAACTTTATATTTGGCTTATTTTGAAAGGACTGGTAAGGCCATCTTTATATGGTAATCAAAATAACTGCACCTCAGAGTTTGCATGAAATTGTATATTACCTAGACCTGCATCTTATTCAAATTCAGAGACCACATTCAATTTTATAAAAAATAATTTCCCGCCAGGCATGGTGGCGCACGCTTGTAATCCCCACGCTTGGGAGGCGGAGACAGGAGGATAAGGCAGGTTCAAAGCCAGCCAAGCTGGCTTAAGAGACCCTGTTTCCAAGCAAAAAAAAAAATATAAAAATAGGTCTGGGAGTGTAGCCTGGAGGTAGAGGGTTTCCAGGAACCCCAGTACTACCCCCCCAAAAAAATAATAAATAATAATTCCCCAAATCCCCAAAAAATCAACTGGAATCAGAGGATAGAAGGCGGGGTCTTTAGGTTTTAGGTTATAAACTCGAAGTAAGGTCTCCCCTACATGAGGCAGAGAAAATACAGCTTGATTTAGTGCAGGGAAAAGCATCCCCATTGACTTACCATGGAACACTGTGTGTGTGTGTGTGTGTGTGTGTGTGTGTGTGTGTGTGTGTGTACCACCCATGCTTAAGAATTTGCACTAGTTTTTTTAAAAGCCATAATTTTTTGACAAAATTTTGTTGACAAAACAAACATTGGATTGAGAGAGGTGCGGCTGAACCCCTGTAAATCACTTGCGGCATTCAAGGAGAGCTGAGTTCCAACCTCATTTCCTACCATTGTCCCAATAGTCAGTAACCTGACTTCTTCACTGTCCCAGCATCAGGCATGAGGATCTCTACGCCAGCCATGATACTCCATGACTCCTTTTCTACTTCCCTGCTAAATTTGTGTGTGTGTGTGTGTGTGAGAGAGAGAGAGAGATACTGGGATGGAACCCAGAGGCTTTCTACCTCTAGGCTACACTTGCAGACCTATTTTATATTTTATTTGGAAACAGGGTCTCACTAAGTTGCTGAGAGCCTCAGTAAGTAGCTAAGGCTGGCTTCAAACCTGCAAGATCCTCCTGTCTCAGCCTCTCAAGTGCTGGGATTACAAGCGTGCGCCACTGTGCCCAGCTTCCCTGCCAACTTTTTTAATTATATTCACTCTATATGATCTGGCTCTGGCCCTAGTTTAATTGTAAACTTTACCTTTTTCTGGTTTCCTACAGTACTTCTAATCTATACTACATATCTAACATTGAAATTATATTTCTCTTTGTGTTTTTTCTATGGCTTGAAGGCTTTACATTCTGATTGATTTAATTTTACTTTATTTATTTATCTATTTATTTGTTTTTGTGGTCCTGAAAATTGAATACCCAAGGGCATTCCACCTGCAAGCTACACTCCCAGCCCTTTTTATCTTTTAATCCCAAACAGGACTTTCCAGGGTTGTTGAGACTCATTAAATTGCTGCAGCTGGCCTGGAACCTAGGATCCTCCTGCTTCAGCCTCCCAAGGGCTGGGATTATAGGCACTGCCTTGCCTGGCTTAGCCAAGTATTTCAACAGTGAATAAACCTGAGCAAGGCCACTATGCTCCACTAAGGGAACAGCTTGTAGTTCAATTTACAAGACGGACAAGCACCACCGTGTGGCTTAGTGAGGTACTGCCAACAAGGAGACCACGCAGTATGAATATTATTGAACTGTATATTAAGGATGTTACTTATGCACCCTAAAAATGTCAATGACTAAAGATTCCGATTTTATTTTATTTTATTTTTGGTGGTACTGGGGTTCCTGGAAGCCCTTCTACTTCCGGGTTACACTCCCAGACCTATTTTTACATTTTTATTTGGAAACAGGGTCTCCTAAGCCAGGGCACGCAGCCGGCTTCAAACCTGCGCGATCCTCCTGTCTCTGCCTCCCAAGCGCGGGGATTACAAGCGTGCGCCACCACGCCCGGCAAAGATTCCGATTTTAATTGGCTATATCTATCGCGTTTACAAAACTTATTATGCGTCATAACAAAAACAATTATAACATAAATGGTGCCCTTTAAAAACATCTTTGAAAAGGAACACATAATTAATTCCGTTAAGCTGTTGAAGACCAAGTAACAAAAGCATCAGTTTCAAAGGGACAAAGAGCAGAACCACCTAGGGCGTGTTTCAGAGCTATCTGGGCACGCCCTCCGTGCCTCCGAATTCTAATATATGCTTCTTGGAGGAACCTGAACCCCTGGTTAGCACTGCCTGCTTGGGACGCTGCAGTGGGATGGGGAAGCGGGGTGGTCCTCAGGTGTGAGGGGCAGGGAAAGCCAGCAATAGCTCCTAGTGGCTCTCAGGATAAAGTTTACCTTTCATGAATTTAAAGATTTTATGTTTTTATCTAAATCTTCAAGCAAAAACTATATATATTTGTAGTATAAATATGATGTTCTGATAGTAGAGATATTATGGAATGGCTACATCAAGCTATTGAACATATATACATTCGCTCATGTATAATTCTTTTATGGTGAGAACATTTAAAATATACTCTCTGAGCAGTTTTCACATACAGTAGTTCCCCCTCATTTGTAGTTTTGCTTTCTGAGGTCCCAATTCCCCAAGGTCAACTGTAGACTGAAAATACTATGTAGAAAATCCCAAAATTAATCTGTAAGTTTTAAAGAACCCTTATGACAGCATAGTTATAAGTGCTTTATTTTATTATTGATTATTATTGTTAATTTTTACTGTGTCTCGTTTATAAATTAAACCTCATTATAGGCATGTATGCTTGAAGGAACATAGTATATATACACATAGGTCTTGGTACTATACATGGTTTCAGCATCCACTAGTGGTCTTGGAACATATGCCCATGTAGAAGGAGGGACAACTGTATGCAATATATTACTACTGTATACAACATATTGTTTTAAACTATAATCACATTAGCATGATGTATAATTGATATCTTGAATTTACTAGATTTAAGAATTTTAATAAGAAGATTTGAGACAATCAGTAATCCCCATGTAAAATCACTAAAGGGGGAATGCAATATCAGTTCCCCACCTTGAAAAAGAACAAATGCACTCCAAGGACCTTCCCACACAGCCTGTTAGCTATTAAAGAAAAAGTAGAGCCAGGCATAGTGGTGCACACCTGTAATCCCAGTACTTGAGCAGCTGAGACTATAGGATCGCATATTCAAGGACAGCTTCAACAAGTAGTGAGACGTTCAGTAACCTAGCAAGACCCTATTTCAAAAGTAAAATAAAACAGGGCTAGGGGTATAGCTCAGAGGTAGAATGCCCCTGGGTTCAATCCCTAGTACCACAAAAAGAAAAGAAGTACGAGCCGGACGTGGTGGCACACGTTTGTAATCCCTGCGCTTGGGAGGCTGAGACAGGAGGATCGCACAGGTTCAAAGCCAGCCTCAGCTACTTAGTGAGGCTCTCAACAACTTACTGAGACCCTGTTTCCAAATAAAATATAAAATAGGTCTGGGAGTATAGCCCGGTGGTAGAAACCCCCTGGGTTCCACCCCAGTACCACCATAAAAAAAAAAAAGAAGTATGTGTTTGTCCCTATTCTCTTGCTCGCTCTCCTCTCAGCTCAGAAACCAGGTGCATTATTAAAGCAAGGACCCCCTCACTAGGAATCTCCAGACAAATGGCATAAAGATAAAACTGCCGAGGAGCCACCAAACGGCAAATCCTCTGGGCCCTTAACTTCTTGCTTGCATGATTTGTATTTTCTTCTCTTACTTAAAAATGTTTTATAGCTGGGCGTGGCGGCTCACACCAGTAATCCCAGAACTTGGGAGGCTGAGACAGAAGAATAGCAGATTCAAGGTTGGCCTCAACAATTTAGCAAGATCCTGTTTCAAATAAAAAATCAAATAGGACTAGGGGTGTAGCTTGGACGTAGAATGCCTCTGGGTTCAATCACCAGTATCAAAAAGGAAAACAAAAAGAAAGCGTTTATCCTTTTATTGATGCGTTGTAATTATATAGAATAGTAAGGTGCAGGGGGTACAAACACACCTGCGCACTCACACAGCACTTGCCTTAGCCACAATGACTCATCCTCATCACACGGCAATGACGGCTGCCACGGGGAGATTAACACTGGGCTCCAGACTGACCGCCCACCCTCCAGGTTGAAGCTTGGGTGGACCCACAATGAAGACACCTTGGAAATTCTGCCTGAAGCCAGTAAAATTCCTAGACGCAGCCAGGCATGGTGGCACACGCTTGTCATCCCAGCATTTGGGAAGCAGAGACAGGAGACTCGCGTTTCATGGAAAACCTCTGCTACTTAGTGAGGCCCTATTTCAAAATAAAGAATAAAAATACAGGGCCAAGGGTGTAGCTTGGAGGTAGAATGTCCCTGGGTTCTATCCCCAGTACCACTAAAAAATAAAAAAATTTAAAAAATTAAAAAAAAAAATCCTAGACTCTCGTCTACCACTGCAAGCAGCCCTTTCTCAGGAATACAACTAGCTCTTTCCTTTGCCCAGAGAGCCGGGTGGACACTCTGTCAGTGCTACGTCTCCCTTCTGCTCAAGGGAGTATCCTAATAAAGGGTCTTGTTCCCGTGGCAATTGTGCCTTTAGCTGATCCTACTGATGGAGAGAACACAGGACCCCAAAGAGCTGGTAACAGGCTGACAGGCTAGAGCTATTTCTTTAGAGTACACAGAGCTGGTAGCAGGGTGGTATGCCCATAACTCTAGAGTTATTTCTTTAGAGTATACGGAGGAGGAAGTTGGTGAGAAGATATAAAGGAGGGGTGAGGACTCCTAGCACAAAGCTGAAGCCACATTGTCCATGGGTCTAGAGTGACAGAATACCAAATTCTGTCAATACTGACAAAACAAGAAAAATATGTTTAATTTTCTAGCTTTTGTGTGCAAACTCTCCTAAAACAATTTTTTTTAAGTATTCTTATTGGACATGGTGGCGCACGCTTGTAACCCCTGCACAGCTACTTAGTGAGGCTCTCAGCAACTTAGTGAGACGCTGTTTCCAAATAAAGTATAAAAAATGGGTCTGGGAGTATAGCCTGGAGGTAAAAAGCCCCTGGGTTCTACCCCCAAGTACCACAAAAGAAGAAGAAGAAGGAGGAGGAGGAGGAGGAGGAGGAGGAGGAGGAGGAGGAGGAGAAGAAGAAGAAGAAGAAGAAGAAGAAGAAGAAGAAGAAGAAGAAGAAGAAGAGGAGGAGGAGGAGGAGGAAGAGGAGGAGGAGGAGGAGGAGGAGGAGGAGGAGGAAGGAGAAGAAACTGGGGATGTTTCTTAGAGATAGAATGTAGTCCTAGAGATAGGGCCTAGTACCAAGAAAAAAAAGTACTTTTAAATAGAAACACCTAAATAGACATTTGCACTCAATATTAAATCTTAGGGATTTTTCTTTTAAAATATCATTTTTCCATTCAATTTAAATAAAAGATGCTTCTGTAGAGTAAGAGCAGGTTTATCAACACCCCCCCCCCACTTTGGCTCATAAAAATAAAGCTACCTGGGACTTTAAGTTCAATAAAGATGTGAGAAAATTGAGAAATCACAGAAATGAAGAGAAATATCAAGTAACTTAGCTGGTGGCAATTAAAGGAGGCTGAAACCGACAGCAAGGGTGGATGCGGAGGGGACGTGATGAGGAGCGCAGGCCAGACCTCGAGGAGTAATAGATGCTGAGGCCAGATTAGCATTCATCTCAGATGTCCTAAATATCCAGTTCTGCTATTTAGCAATTAGTCTGTCTTAGCAAAGTCTCTTTCCTTTAGCGAGTGTGATAGTTAGCCAAAGTTTTTCTCCTGCTCCATGAGAATCTAACCTGATATCTATTTCTTAATTACTAGCCAAGTATCTAACAAACAAACCTGAGCACAGCCCAGGATGCTCAACTACAGAACCAAGTGTCAGCACATTTTGAAAGAAGAGAGCACCACCATGTGGCTCAGCGAGGTACTGCCTCTCTGGCCTGTTCTCTAACCCTCTTCTCCAGCTTCCTAGTCAACACTCTAGCTCTGTTCCGAAAGTAACCTGATATAAAATACCCTCTGAAGAGTTCATGTATTAATGTTCAGAATTGATGTAGCTGAGTTTTGAGGACTGTAATATCATCAGTAAATAAATTCATTACGATTAATTACCTGAGGGGAAACCTAGGCAGGTAGGGTGAGTCTAGGGAATATAGGTCCGTGGGTGTGTGGCCTGAGGGACTGACTTTTGACTTTGAATCCCATTGGTGGCCTTCTTCCAGCATCCATGATGTGAGAGCAGAGCTGTGGTCTCTCCATCACTCTACTTCTCACCACCATGCCCTGAACTCTGCAGACCCGGCCTGACAGGGAATGAGTCCTAAAACTTCCAAAAACTGTAAGCAAATCTTCCCTATGTTAAGTTGTATGGTCAGGTTTTTTTTTTTTTTTTTTTTTTTTTATCACAGCAGTGGAGATGTTGACCAAGATATATGAGAAGTAGATAATGCTTACCATGTTGCTAGGCAACCTTGCTTAAATAAAAATAACCCCAACTGATAGACTCCATTTGGACAGAAAGAACTACAGATGAACAATAAGTATCTGATGTTGCCATGTTCTGTGCCTCTCTGAGCATGCTCTTATAGTGCACACAAAGGCAGCACTGCCCAAACCTTGATGCCAGGGCATGAAGCTTTGAAACCAGGGCGATTCTTACTCTGCCTGATATGAACCCAAATCCTGACACCTGGGCTATGCTGCAGACAAAAGAAAGAAATGGCCTTACCATCCTATCTTATAGCCTCCTAAGAGTACCAGGCCCACATGTGGCCCACATCAACCCCTTATAATAAATATTTAGTTCAGTCCAAGAAGACCTCTGGTGGGCACTGCATATGGTGATAGCTTATGGGCAAAAATTAAATTTTTTCTGGTTCTAAAGATTGGAAAGGATTCATTATACAAAAAAACAGAAATTTATATAAACTAACTGCCTACCCCATCTTCCTTCTTTCTTTCTCTCTCTCTCTCTCTCTTTCTTTCTCTCTCTCTCTCTCTCTCTCTCTTTCTTTCTTTCTTTTGGCGTGTGGGTGTGTGCATGTGGTAGGAATACTATGATTGAATCCAGGGGTATTCTACCTCTGAGCTATGCCCCAGCCCTATTTAATTTTTTATTTGGAAACATGGTCTCAGTAAATTGTAGAGGGCCTCACTAAGTTGCTGAGGCTGGCTGTAAAACTATGATCCTTCTGTCTCAGCCTCCCAAATACTGGGACTACAAGAATGTGCCACCATGCCTGGCCACCTGCACCATTTCTGAAAAGAGAATCTGTTCTTTTAGGATGCTCTAATGAGGCATTATTGATTATATAGTATAAAAATAAATATCTGGTCTCTTATAAAAGCATAAAAATAAATTTAAGATTCTACAAATAAGTAATAAGTGTGGACTTACCATAACTGGGTAAAATACATATGTTGAGTGGTATCATCAGCAGAACTATACATCCCAGAAAAATAAAAGGCACCTCATAACCAAAGGATTGATACAAAAAGCCACCTAAAGGAGGACCTATTACTAGTCCCAGTCCAGAGAAAACCTCAAGACTTCCCTTAAAATGGAAAGAGAAAGAAAATTGAGTTAATATATTTCATTTGAAGTATTAACAAGACATTATCTGAAAAAATTCTATCTACTTCATGGTTTCACACACACACTCAAGATGAATCAAACATACTTAGATCCTAAAAGTATTAGAAAAATAAATTATGAGGGGTTTTTTTCTTTCTCTTTTTTTCTCTCTATTTAAGACAAAGTCTCCCTGTATTACCCAGTCTAGATTTGAACTAGACAGGAGGATCCTGTCTCGGCCACCTGAGAAACTGGGACGACAGTGCGCTCACCATGCCTGGCCGCTTTTGATTCTGACGGTGGGGAAGATTTTCCCGTTATGACATAACAGAAGACATTAAGAACTGACATAATTTCACTAAAAATTATGCATGGGAAAAACACATCCAAGGACAAATGAAGAATAGGGAAAAATGCTTAGAACAAATTCCCCAAACATATCCAAAGTTATTAATGATCACTGAGACGAAAATAAACAACCCAGTAAGAAAATGGGCAAATGAAATACAGCTAGCTCTTAGGAGAAGCAGCCACTCAGTTTTTAAGAGAAAGAAACACATTTGAACCTCAAGACACCAATTTTTTCACTGGTCACCTATCAAGTCTCTCTCTTGCCAAGTGTAGGGAAAGAGGCACTCTCATATATTGCTGGTTGAGTGAACGCAGAAGACATTTGGCAAACTACCAACACATACTCTCTGACCTGGAAATTCTACTTTCAGGAATTTAACTTACAGGAACAGCTATAAAGATGTGACATGGTACAGCTATAAGCTTACATAACGTAGCACTCTTTGCAATGACAAAAGATGTACATAATCTAAGTATTCATTAATAATTTAAATAAACTGATTTAAATAAACTGGTTATATCCATGTAGTATACAGCCAGTAAAAAAAAAGTAAAAACGCTTCTCTATGTCATTACAGAAGGACCTCCAATATGACTTCCTCATTGATGTAATTGGCAAGGTGCTAAATGGTGTGTATAGTATTCTATCACTTATATAAAGAAAAAAAGAAGAGGGGAATCTTCTTGCTGTCCCAGTGTGTACACATGTGTGTATATGTGTGTGCTTGTGTATGTGTGCATGTACATACATATATGGAGTCCCTCTGGAAGAAACTTGTAAAATCTGTTGCCTTTCAGAGAGGGGAGAACACTGGACACCTGAACAACAGGCGTGTATACAAAGGCTGGGCAACCACAATATGTCAATTATATCCGAATTCCTCTTGATACTTCTGAATTGTCCACTTTGTAAAATGAAATTTTAGAGTCAAAATAAAAGAGTACTATAGAAGAATCGTTTACTATTAAAGAACTTATTTAATTTTTAATCAGTCTAGTTCTAAGGAGCTTTCATCAGACATCTGTGTCTTGCAACCTTACATTCTTAGGCCTCAAAGAATACACAAAAGTAGTCCAATAATAGCTTTCAATTTTCTATAATTCTACCCTTAATTGCAACAAGGCCCTCCAAACCAACCAGAATGTTAGAGAAATTAGATTTGGGCTGCATATTTATATAGAAAGTTGGTATGATAACACAGATTCCTCCTACTGGTTAGAAAATCTTAGTGGACTATGCCGGGCGTGGTGGCACACGCTTGTAATCCCCGCGCTTGGGAGGCTGAGACAGGAGGATCGCGCAGGTTCGAAGCCAGCCTCAGCTACTTAGCGAGGCTCTCAGCAACTTAGTGAGACCCTGTTTCAAAATAAAATATAAAATAGGGCTGGGAGTATAGCCCAGAGTTAGAAAGCCTCTGGGTTCCACCCCCAGTACCAAAAAAAAAAAAAAGAAAAGAAAATCTTAGTGGACTATTGCTATTAATTTCCTGGGTGGCACTTTCTAGAGTGATCAATAGAACACTGGCTCTTTAAGAGGAGAAGAGGACTTATTTGAAAAAAATAAAAAGATTCCATGGTCAAATAAAGTTGTGGAATAATTAATAAAGTATCTTTACTCCAAGATTTCTTGGAACCTTAAACCACTACTGTGAACCAGACATTTCTAAGAACAGCACACAGCACACTTCAAGTCTGTTTAGCCACAAAACGTTGTTTTACAGAGCATGTCAACAAACTAGTGTTCTCCTGAATCATATGAAATAGGTGTCCAGGAAATATAAATGATTCCTTGTCACTGCAACCACTGCAGCATATCAAATGGCTATAGAACCTAAAATGAACCTATGCGTCTAGAAGCATTGGTACTTAAGTAAAAAACTATTCATGTAGGCAAAGGTTTATTTGATAGTAAAAAAAAAAAAAAAAACTCAAATAACAGTATTAAAAGACTAAGCTAATTAGATTCTGAAGCTAGAAAAGTTATATTCTGTGAGGGTGGCATTTTGGCTGATATGCAGACCAGGGGTCCTGCAGGGATGCCTGGGCCCAGAAAGTAAGCTATGGAGAAGGCTGCTAGGGTCAAAGAGGCAGCTTCCCAGAGCTGGGACATGTCACTAATACCAGGTCTATATGCGTCTAGATGATACACAAGAATGTATGTCACTGTGAAGATACCACTTACTAGATTTTATGTCAACATAAGAGGAGCCTCCTCAGACAGTACAGAAGTACTTAAGGTTCCTCAAGATCATCCCTAAGATTTTTTCCAGCATCCAGGAAAAGTGGAGGATGTACTCTAGTATGAATGAAGTGTCTGAGTGCACTGAATGATTTTTTTTTTCTACAGCAGAAGAGAGTTTCAAGCAGCTCACTACAATCTAGCCACAGGGAGCAAGCAAAATACTAAGCAGGCAATTTTAATCAAAGTGGTAACGAAAGTAGCTGGTTTGGGCCACATTAACCTGTCAAACTGGCTATTCAGAGAATCCTAAGAGCAGGAAGAGCACCTAGGTACCTCTAGTGGTTTATTCTTTGGACAACCTTGCTACTAGAAGTGGACATCATGGTAAAAGGTAACAAAACCACAAAGGTAAAAAAAAAGCAAGTAGAAAGAATGAACCCAAGCCAGGTGTGGTGGCGCACGCTTGTAATCTCAGCATTCAGGAGGCTGAGACTGGAGGATCGCGGTTCGCGGGCAGCCTCAGCTACTTAGTGAGGCCCTCTGCAACTTAGTGAGACCCGGTTTCAAAATAAAGAATAAAAATAGGGCAGGGGCTGTAGCTTGGAGGTTGAATGCCCCTGGGTTCCATCCCCAGACCCGAAAAAAAAAAAAAAAAAAAAAGAACGGACCCTGGCTTTAACTTGAAAAGACTGACAAATATTTCAGGCTATGTCAAAGGAAAAGAAGAAAACTTTGTAAACTCAACATACCAATACTGTAGCCACATGGTTTGGAAAAGCTTTTGCGAGGATGGAACATGATGCAGTTATTACTGCACCAAAGCCTAATGCATCGATTATTCTCACCAGAAAACACATCGTAATAAATATTGGTCCATCTGGAACTTGGTCCAAGATACTAAAAAGGAATAAGACAGTTATTAAATGCCAAGCTCATTTTAATTCTAACTGTACTTGCTAAAAAGGGCAACATTTCACCTATAATTATTAGAATAAATCTCTTTGGAATGTGCTGTTTGTGTGTGGTATTAGGGATTGGACCCAGGGCATTCTACATCTGAGCTACATCCCAGCCCTTTATTTTATTTTATTTTATTTTATTTTATTTTATTTTATTTTAAAACAGGGTCTCACTAAGTTGCAAAGGGCCTTGATAAGTTGCAGAGGCTGACCTTGAACCTGTGGTCCTCCTGTCTTAGCCTCCCAAGGACTACAATTATAAGTGTGCACCATGCCCGGCTAGAATATTAATTTTTTTTATTACAACTTGAGTCATAATGACAGCTTAATTGCCTTTTCTGGTGACAAAACTAGTCCTCTGAATGATAATGCCAAATAATCCTTTTTTTAAATACAGTCATTACTAGGGATCAATGAAGGATTGATTCCAAAACCCTCTGAGAATAATCAAGTCCCTTATATAAGATGGCATAGTATTCGCATATAACTATGCACATTTCCTGTATATATTAAACCATCTGTAGATAACCTATGATACCTAATTCAATGTATAATAGTTAATTATACTGTGAATAATGATGTAATAATTTCCTTTTCTTATAATTGCTATGTTATAGTGTGGAATAATGACCCAAAAAAAGCCTGCACATGTTCAAGACAAACTTTTTTTCAAATATTTTTGATCAGTAATTGGTTAAATTCACCAATGGAGAACCTGTAGATATGGAGGGTTCACTGTGTGTAAAAATCACTCCAATAAGACCTATATAGGAAAAAAAAACTTCTTACAATTAGGTTCATCACATAGGTTAATCCCACTGTGGGACTCAGATGTTCAAACTAAGAAAGAATGCAGAAACCAGAAGACCTTAGCAAGAAAAAAAGAAAAAAAAGAGGGGGAAATAGGAACCATGTAATGGTTTCCCCTAGTTTATTTCCTATGATCATTCCTCTAGGTTCTCCAAGTACTTTCCTGGTACTTTTTTTTTTTACCTCTAGGCTGCTCATTTTAGGATTCTAAGTTTAAGAACTTCATAACTGTTTTGCCTCTGGCACTCATTTTCCCTTTTCCTGGAAGTAGCTCGGTGGTGGGAGAGGGGTGCCTGAAGTGAGCACATGACCTGGCCCGACCAATTGGAATACTGTTTCCCTTGGGCTACAATGGTTGCTCCATCAACAAAGCTGAGGTCAGTGGTGTTCCTTTCTCTGACTCTTACCAGGCTCCCCAGCCCTTTTATCATATTTTGAGACAAGGTCTTGCTAACTTGGCATCCTGAGTAGCTGGGATTACAGCTTTGAGCCACTGGCCCTGGTTGAATTGATTCTTTGGGGGGGAAAAAATCACTTTTTTTGCTTACGCCAAAAACTTTCTGTAACTCAGCAAAGTATGTTAAGTAAGTCCTATCCTGCATGGTGACAGGACTCCCAAGGGCTAGGTGCAGTAGCCAGTTAATGGTGGCCCCTGGAGGATCTCCTTCATGTCAGTGTCATTCTTCTCTGCTCTCTGCTCGCCATCTCCTTCCACCACGAATCACTTGCTACACGTTCAACAGACAGCAGCAGCACTTGATCAGCTCAATGAGCCTTAATGTTTTAAACTGGAGATAGATTATGAAATCTGTTCACACTTCCAAAACAAATCAGAAAACTACTTACCCAAAGAGGACTGTAACTCCTCCGGAGACAAACATTCCTGCTACAAACATAAATTTTGCTCCAATATGTACAAGCTGTAGAGAATGTCAAAGAAGAGCAGTAAATGGATTACTATTACAAGGGCATACTCACATAAAGAAATCCACCATATCAGAAGGTATAAAATTGGGGAAAGAAAACAAATACAACTAACATAATATTAAAATATTTTTTATTTTATTGAATATTTTTAATTTTTTATTTATTTTAATTTTGTTGTTGTTGTTGTTGTTGTGATACTAGGGTTTGAACCTAGGGACATTCTACTTCTGAACTACACTCCCAGCTCTATTTTTTATTCATATTTAAAACAAGGTCTCACTGTTTTGCGGAGGGCCTCACTAGGTAGCTGAGGCTGGCTCTGATCCTCCTGTCTCAGCCTCCCAAGAACTGATTATACAAGTGTGCACTACCATCCTCAGCTTTGTTTTATTTTATTTTATCTTATTTTATTTTACTTTATTTTATTTTAGTACTGGGGGCTGAACCCAAGGGCATTATACAGTCAAGCAAACTCTTAAGATTTTTTTTTTTTTTGGTTACTTATTTTTTCTTGGTTTTCACCAAGTTACTGAGAATCTCACCAAGTATTTGAGGCCAGCTTCAAATCTGCTATCCTCCTGTACCACCATGCCTGGCTAAAATAATTCTTTATTCTTTCTTTCTTTCTTTCTTTCTTTCTTTCTTTCTTTCTTTCTTCCTTTCTTTCTTTATTTATTTATTTTGGTGGTTCTGGGGTTCCTGGAAGCCCTTCTACCTCCGGGCTACACACCCAGACCCATTTTTACATTTTTATTTGGAAACAGGGTCTCCTAAGACGGCGCGCACGGCTGGCTTCGAACCTGCACGATCCTTCTGTCTCTGCCTCCCAAGCACGGGGATTACAAGCGTGTGCCACCACGCCCGGCTTAAAATAATTCTTTAAAAGAATTCCAGTACTTGGGAGGCTGAGGCAGGGGGGTCACAGGTTGGAGGCCAGCCTCAGCAACTTAGTGAGGTTCTCAGTAACTTAGTGAGACCCTGTTTCAAAATTAAAAAAAAAAAAAAAATAGGGCTGAGAGTATAGCTCATAGATAGAATGCCCCTTGGTTCAATCCCCAGTACCACAAAAATAAACAAGTAAATGGCAATATACATGGCTTACAAACATAGAAGAAGTTAAAAGCTAATCAATCCTAAGTATGAAATTGCCAAGTGATACAATTTATAAAACTAAAATGGTGGTTATTTCCATCAAAATTCTAAATGAATAAATTAGATTTTTTTTTTTTTTTTTTTTGGTGCTGGGGATTGATTTACTCTACTTCTGAGCTAAGCTCCCAGCCTGATTATTTTTTATTCTTTATTTGGAAACAGGGTCTCAGGGTCTCACTAAGTTGCAGAGGGCTTCACTAAGTAACTGAGGCTGGCCACGAACCTGTGATCCTCCTGTCTCAGCCTCCCAAATATTGGGATTACAAGTGTGCGCCACCACGCCCGGCTCATCAATTAGAATGTTTTAATATGCAATATATATATTTTTGTTACTGAGGATTGAATCCAGGAGTATTCTTCCTCTAAGCAACACCCCAGCCATTTCTTTCAATTATATTTTTATTCTGAAACAGGGTCTTGCTAAGTTGTTGAGGCTGCCCTTGAACATGCAATCCTCCTGTCTCAGTCTCCCAAGCATTGAGATTACAGGCAAGTAAAAGAATTTTTAAAAATTAAAATATGTAAGTCTGGTGTAGTGGCAAACGCTTGTAATCCCCGCGCTTGGGAGATGGAGACAGGAGGATCGCGCAGGTTTGAAGCCAGCCACACTGGCTTAAGAGACCCTGTTTCCAAATAAAAATATAAAAATGGATATGGGAGTATAGCCCGGAGGTAGAAGGACTTCCAGGAACCCCAGTACCACCAAAAAAAATAAATAAATAAAATATGTATAGGAACTTTTATACTTACATATTTTCCAAATACCAAAGATGCCAGCAAGTCAAATAAAGCGTAACACCCGAAGATCATACCAATCATGGTGTTGCTGGCTCCCTTCTTTTCAGCCTTTGAAGAAACAGAGATGGGAACAAAGTATGAAGAAGCAAATGGCATCAGTATGGGGAAAGAGGAACATGAAATCAGAACATCATCTTCTGTGACCTTTACCTGCAATGTAACCTCAGAGATTATTATCTTAAAATATTGAGGGGGGCGGAAGGAAAACTAGTTTAGGTAGTAAAAACTAATCTCTGGCATGAAAATAATTCACTTACCATGCCTACAAAAAATTATTTCCTGCATTTGGCAAAGATCAGAACTAGAGAATATAAAATAAACTCAAAATACCTCGGATGAGGAAATCTGGGCTCGACTTGGCAGTCATGGGACTGAGGGAACAGCTGACTTGACGCATTTCCTTTACAGTGACCCTAGTCACTAATTATAGGATTGTACTCCACAACACTCACCAGTCAGGAAACTCAAGGACAGGAAATTACTTGAACTGGCATGGGTGACATTACGGTCCACTCAGTCTGGTTCCTGCTTCTGCCATTCTTACCAGTTACTTGACAGTTAGGAGAAAACGATTTTCCTTCCTGACATCCACGACACAGATGAAGGATCATCCCCGACACTCTACATTCTTCTGAAACACCTGAAGTTTATACTTTATGGGATGTGTGTGTATATATATATCATGTATACATGTACATACATATAATTTATACCTAACTGGTGATGGATATGGATTATATACCCTAGGTATATATCAATACCTTATGGATGATGTAGTTTATCATCCATAAATCTAATTATTAATGTTATAGCCTGTTCCATCAGGGAGCTCTGCAATTTGCTACAGATGATGTTGAATTTATCCTAAATCTACTTTTTTTTGAACTTCAAGTGCTGCTATTGTGATGCACAACTAAATTTACATATAGAAATAGAAAGTCTAAAAGAATTTTTCAAACCCTGGAAATATGGCAGATCCTTATACCAGGCTCTTGCTAGAGGAATTTAAGGAGTTAAAACACAAGTTGAATTTTTTTTTTTTTTTTTTGTGGTACTGGGAATGGAACCCTTCTACCTCTGGGCTACACTCCCAGACCTATTTTATATTTTATTTGGAAACAGGGTCTCTTAAGCCAGCGAGGCTGACTTCGAACCTGCGCGATCCTCCTGTCTCCGCCTCTCAAGTGCGGGGATTACAAGCGTGCGCCACCACGCCCGGCCACGTTGAATATTTTTAATATTAGATTGGCAACTTAGCACGTTATGAGGCTCAAAGCCTGAACGATATGCCTCTCAGACAATCAGCAGTCATTTATTGAGCACCTTCTGTGTTTGACATTCTACCAGCAGCAAGTATTTAGGTCAGATGAGTCTGGTTTAGACTCATCCTTTCAACAGAGTTTTAAATAGTTTTACTCTTATATAGAAATTCAACAAACACCTATACCCTTTAAAATCCATTCTTTATAACAGCAATAATTTAATTTCCTTACCTTTCCTTTCTACTTTGTTTTGTTTTTTGGTAATAGAGTTTGAACCTAGAAACATTCTACCTCTCACCTACATCCCAGTACCCCACCCCTCTTTTTTAAATTTTGAAACAGGGTTTTGCTAAATCGTTGAGGGTCTCCCTAAATTACTGACCTCAAACCTCTGATCCTCCTCCTGTCTCAGCCTCCCAAGTATTGGAATTAAAGACATGCACCATCCAGCTCTGACTACAACTTTAAGATAAAGAAATTCTGCCTCCAGTGTAAGATGCCACCATTTAATCTTGTCTTTGGCAAAGATGCTCTTTTCACATGAGACTATACCTCTTTAAATAAACCCCACGTTTCTCATAGCATTGTTGTTCCACAGAAAACCAGAAAGATGAACTGACTTTTCTAAGACAAACCTTGGGAAGGCCTAAATTATCCTTCTAGGAAGGGCTCTAGAAATGTGGTCCCTACATGCGTGGTAATGGGTGAGGGCAGAGGATTAGCCCACAGCACTGCGGTAATTGCTTAGGCAGGACTTGAGCCTATAATTTACAGGCTTCTGACCTGGCCATTCCCTTTCCACACACTAATAACCACTTGAGGCAACGGTGTGGAGACTAGAGAAACCTCATTATTAAGATACTTTTAAGCCAGGCGAGGTGGTGCACGCTTGTAATCCTGGTACTTGGGGGCCTGAGACAGGAGGATCACAGAGGTTCACAGCCAGCCTCAGCTACTTAGTGAGGCTTTTCATAACTTAGTGAGATCCTGTTTCAAAATAAAGAATAAAAAATCAGCCTTGGCATTGAGCTCAGAGGTAGAATGCCTCTGGGTTTTATCCCTAATACCACACACACACTAAAGAAAGATACTTTTAATGGCAGCTTAGCAAAACCTCCTTCTGTATGTGGACTCGAACCTGAAATCTGTATTTCTACTACACAGGGCTCAGGATCTGCAAAGGGAAGCTGTTATCAAAGGAGTTAATTGAGATGTACAACAAAGAACATTCACTGATCAAATTAATAGTGTAATAGATCTGATTCATATTTAATTGTAGAACCCAGTAATATATATAATCATTATATATATAAAATAAAATATAATATATAACATATATATAATGGTTATAGCAACTAATATTTATTGAATCCTCACCATGAGGAGAATCACTACTAAGTGCTGGTTTACATGTATCTAGACACATTTAAACGAGGGGTGTAGTTTTAGCTGGCTCCGTTTATAGAAAAGGACAAGGACTTGCAAAGATCACAGTCTTTGAGCCACTATAGTTTCCATCTTGTGCATGTTCCCACGTCCACGGTGGATGTGGACTGGGGACGGGATGCCCTATAGCCATATGCCACAGCCACAACTAAACACCACTTTTGGAATATGCATCCTGCTTCACAAGAGGGAAGCAACACTAGCTTTTGAAAGCAATTTCTGGTTCACGTGTCATCTAGTCACACAGCAAAGAAGAAGGGTAGCCAAGAAAATGATGGACGGAAGTAGGAATCCTAGAGCAGAAGTAAAGAGTGAGCACGTTTTTCTTTTCCCAGTTAGCTCTGGCTATCAGGAAGGTTTGGTATCAGGAAAACAGAACATGCAAAAGGAAGGGTGAGGCCTTACCAATACATTTGTGACCATGCACTCATGTTAGTATTTGTGTGTATGTGTATGTGTGCATGTGTTTATGTGTGCGTGCGAGCGCACGTGGTGCTGGAGATTGAACCCAGGGACATTCTAACCCAGCTCTTTTTATTTTTTTATTTGGAAACGGGCTTGCTAAGTTACTAAGGGTTTCACTGTGTTGCTGAGGCTGGCCTAGAACTTGCGATCCTTCTATCTCTGCTTCTCAAGTACTGGGATTACAGGTATGCACCACCATCCCTGGCAATGACCACACAATTTTAATAAAAAATGAAAAGGAAGAGTCTGCTCTTTGTGGTTATAATTTTAGAGTAAGAATGATCTCTTTCCTGTATTTTACTTATTTTCTTCAGCCCCCCCTACAATCAAAATTCAATTAAAACCTTAAGAACACACCCACAACCTGGTTTTCCTTTATCCCTGTTCCACTAGGAGAAAACTAATAGCAGTTGTGCTTACTGAGTTCCAACTGGGCTGGGAAAGCCTCTTCTAACTGGCTGATCTGCTAACTCCAGTTTTTCTCCATCTTGATTCCACAGGTTCTGTGATATTATGTACATATATTTTGGTTTTCGCTCATAGAACCCGGCTTATAACCTGACTTGCGTTGTCTGATATAGATCTCAAAACCGTTCTCATTCCCTCCTGCCCTGTTCCCTGAAGGGAGGAATGAATGCTGCCCGAGGAGGCTTGAACTTACAGGCTTTGCAGGGTTTCCCCACCCAGTCTATAAACACTGGTGTCTATGCAATGAAGTATCCATTAAAAACCCAAGAAGACAGGGTCCAGAGAGCTTCCAGACAGCTGAACACATGGAAATTTCCAAAGTGTGGTGCATCAATGCAGGGCATGGAAACTCTGTCCCCCTTCTCCCATACCTTGCCAATGCATCTCTTCCTGGGTATCCTTTATAATAAACTTGTAAACATATGTAAGGGTTTCCCTGAGTTCTGTGGCTGCTTAAGCAAGCTAATCAAACCAAATGAGGGAGTCGTGGGAACCCCAATTTTATAGCCTGTTAGAAGCACAAATAAAAAGACCTGGGGCTGGAGACTGGTGTCTGAAGGGAGGGGCAGGTTGGAGACAGAGTGCTCTACCTGAGGGATCCAGTGCCATCTCCAGGTGGATGCTCTCAGAACTGACTTGGACTAGAGGACAGCTGGCTGGTGACACTGCTGTGGAACTGCTGCAGGGCTGGCAGGGAGAAACATCCACAGCTTCCCAGGCCACATAAGTGATCTGAGTAGTGAAGGCATCGTGGGAGATAGAGTTGGAGTTGGCTTTTCCTGCTCTATCTTCAGAGTCTAGCACCATTACTATTTTCACAAAACCCAAATCTGATGAGACCGCTTTGTTCACACACCTCCAAAGACATCCCAGGGACCAAGTCCAGGTCTGCATTCAAGTGTGCTTGCTTCCCAGTTGCAGCTCTGCCCCCGGATCCTCTGCCCTGTAAGATCTCACTGTGCCCCAGACTGAGCCATCCAAAGCCCTCGGCTGTTTTCCAAGAACACACCACACACTTTGCTCTTCCCACGACTCTGCCTGGAACACCACCATCTCTGTAATTCACTGTAGAAACCACCATCTAAGACTCACCTGAGACACCTCCTAACTGCCACTCCACTCACGGCAGAACTAACCATCAAGTCTCAGAACATTCTAGATATTCTTTTATGAAAGGATATACAAATAGTCTGAAACTTTTTTTCTACTCCAAATGAATAGACAAGAGGGTTACTTTTGGTGCCTGGCATGGTGGCACACCCTTGTAATCCCAGCATTTGGAGGCTGACACAGGAGGATCATGGTTTGCAGACAGCCTCAGCTACTTAGTGAGCCCTTTGCAACTCAGTGAGACCCTGTTTTAAAATAAAGAATAAGGATGGCGCAGGTTCGAAGCCAGCCGCACTGGCTTAAGAGGCCCTGTTTCCAAATAAGAAAAAGTAGAAAATAGCCGGGCATGGTGACGCACGCTTGTAATCCCCGCGCTTGGGAGGCTGAGACAGGAGGATCACGCAGGTTCGAAGCCAGCCTCAGCTACTTAGTGAGGTTCTCAGCAACTTAGCGAGACACTGTTTCCAAATAAAATATAAAATAGGTCTGCGAGTGTAGCCTGGAGGTAGAAAGCCTCTGGGTTCCCTCCCCAGTACCACCAAAAAAAAAAAGAAAAGAAAAAATATAAAATAGGTCTGGGAGTGTAGCCCGGAGGTAGAACGGCTCTAGGAACCCCAGTATCACCACAAAATTAATTAGTTAATTAATTAATAATTAAAAATCGGATTGGGGAAATAGCTTGGAGGTAGGATGCTCCTGGGTTTCATCCCCAGTACCACAAAAAAAAAAGGAGTGCTCGCTTCGGCAGCACATATACTAAAATTGGAACGATACAGAGAAGATTAGCATGGCCCCTGCGCAAGGATGACACGCAAATTCGTGAAGCGTTCCATATTTTTATACCTATGTTCATAGCAGCACAATTTGTAATAGCCAAAATATGGAACCAACCCAGATCACCATCAACAGATGAATGGATAGCAAAACTGTGGGAAATACACACAATGGAATTCTATTCAGCCATAAAGAAGAACAAAATTATATCATTTGCAAGAAGATGGAAAGCCCTGGAGAGCATCATGTTAAGTGAGATCAGCCAAGCACAGAAGGAGAAGATACACATGTTTCCTCTAATATGCCCAAACTAGAAAACACAAAGGATACCAGTGGGACCCCAGATATTAGAGGGGAAATACTAGCTAAGTTTTAATGGAAAGATAGGAGAGGAGAAAGGCCGATCTGGATTAATGAGGGTCTACACCTGAACATGTATAAAATTATGAATAAGACATGGTTAACCTAGACAACCATTGGTGGGGGGGGGGCGGGAGGAAGAGGGCACCAAATATAGTATAAATGTATACTACTTATGTTCAATAAAAAATTGTTAAAATAAATAAATAAATAAAGCCCTTGGTTGCTACTGCAAAAAAAAAAAAAAGGAGTGTTATTTTCCTGATACCCCCCCCCAACAATGCCTAGCACAATTAAAGTAGAAACTCATTAAACCTCTAGTGAATAGGACTGAACTGGGAAAGTCACTTCTGAAACTGTTTATTCATTTGCAACCTGATGAGATTCTTGCTGTTCTGCCCTCCATATGAGGTTGTAGTAGGCACCAAATGGATACATGGGTGGGAATGAGCACAGACGACCAGAGAGCTTTATGGCTACAGAGCTGCATTGTTCCTTAAACAGAGAAGCCACTTCATCCCCTTCTGAAGCACACAGAATGAAGGACTACTTGTCATCAAGGCGGTTAAGAGATCTGAGAAGCTGCTAGCGCGTTATGAACCAAAGGCTTTGGCAAAGAGAACAAAGTGAAATACATGGACATATTGTCTCCACTTGCCCAAGCCAAGCTCCATCCCCTGGTCTACCCCACTGACTCCAGGTGTACGCTGTACTCTTTGTGCCATTATCCATCCTAACACCATATAAAAGGCTATGAAGAGAGGGAACCAGGTAGTATTAAAGAGAATCCTTCCTTTGTGTTTTCACTGCTACTACAACCCATAACAAATTTAAATCAGAAAAGGAAATTTATTGAAACACAATTTCCTAATTGTAAATCATGAGCAAACAACTACACCAGGAGATGGAGTTACTATCTTAACATAGACCTTTTGCAGCAACATTTAATTTTTGTTTTGTCTTGGTACTAGGATTGAACCCAGGGACGTTCTGCCTCTAATCTATACCCCCAGCCCTTGTTATTTTTTATTTTGAAACAGTGTCTTGCTGGGAGTTTTGATCTGTCTCTAAGGCTGTCCTCAAACCTATGATCCTCCTGTCTCATCTTCCTAAATACTGGGATTATAGTCGTGCGCCACCACACCTGGCTTGCAGCAACATTTAAATCCTGGCTATAGTGCACCTTCTTCTTCTTTTTTTTTTTTTTTTTTTTCAGTTGTAGACACCAAATAAAGATTAATCAAACAACATGGTAAAAAAAATATATTCAAAAGGTCAATTATATATATGTGGCAGTGGGGTATTAGGCATTGAACCTAGGGACATTCTACCTCTGAGCTGCACCCCACAGCCATTTTTATTTTTTTATTTTGAAACAGGGTCTTGCTGGGTTGCTGAGAGTGGTCTCCAGCCTGAAATCCTCCTGTCTCAGCCTCCCAGGTACTAGGATTACAGGGGTGCACCACCATGTCCAGTTTATATTTTAGGTCAATTCTCTTCCAAGAGGATATTCTTTATGGATTTTTTTCCTTTGGTATTAAGCATTCTAGAAGAAATATTCTTTGGGCTGAAGTCCTATACATTTTATACTATAAACAGATTTTTATATTTTACATAGTATAAAGTGAAATAATTCAAAAGATTTTTTAAAATTAGAATTCATAAGGATACAAAATTGTCTTACCTCCTTGGGGAAAAATGGTCCAAGGATAGAATAGGCCATCATGGAACTCAAGTTCATGGAAGCTGCAGATATCAGTACAAAAACTTGTTCTCTTGAAAGCCGTCTGGGTGTCTCGCTTGAACTTCCTGCCTGGCCATCACCTTGAATGAAAACATACTGCAATGACAGGCATATCCTTGGGACCATAGAGGAAATATGCAGGTATCATTTCTGTGCAAAGACAATGCACTTTGAAGACACTTGTTGAACTAAATACTATTTTATATATAGCACTTGTGAAAAAATGAAAAAAAAATTCTGGGACTTTGCTGGGATGTTGAAATGCTATCACTTTCATTTATCTACTCTTCCCTATTAAGATTTCAATGCAGACATTACCACAACATCTGATCTGTTTTGTCTTGGCCATAAGACCTATTGACCTAGTCTTTAATAAATCTCTTAAACAAGGATGAGCAGCGAGGTGATCTTCAAAGGGGCCCATTCTCTGAAGTATAATTAATGTCCCTTATTTTGTCAAATATGCTTGCTACATGGACTCAATAATGTTTTAAGGATGTAATGGTAGCTATTTCTTAAGACTTTTAGAACAATACTGAAGTCAAGTAAAGTGTAAGTAGAAAACAAGATAAATAATTAAACCGGTGAATTAATACATAGTACGGTCCTGGAAAGACAACTCCCACAAATTCATAAATCAATCCATTTTTTTAGACTAATTACTGGTCTTTTGCAGCAATTTATTTAAGTCGTCCTCAAAGTTATCATTTACCTTAAAAACACCCAGTCAATCACTCAGTTCCAAACATCCAAGTAAATTACTACCCATTTTTTAATTAAATGGTTCTGAGGGGAAAATATTTAAGATAAATCAATTTGATTTGCTTTATTTTTTTTTTCCAGAGGCCAGCATCGTAGTTCAGACAAAAACAAATCTGTGCAGCATGAGGAAGTCTTAAGAATCCTTGTATAAATTTAGGAACAGATAAAGAAGGAAAATGAGAAAAAAATTAAAAAGAAAGGGGAACCAAAGAGAATATTCAAGAGACAATGTTTTACATTTAATCTAATGGTATACTTATTTAAATGAATTCTTAAACATACACTACTTAACATCAGAGCTATGGTCAGAAAGTCATCAGTGACAGTACTATATCCAGTTCCCCTTCCAGAGAAAGAAGAAATGCTGGGCTGAACCCCATGATCAGGCCCCAGACTTTTCGAATCTCTCAGAAACAAACCAAGCTAAAGCCATTTGGATCCTGGCTAAAGAGACAGGCCCAAGGCCGCGCCGCCACGCTGCTCTCCCTAGGTCACCTCCTGGGTCCCCAGGAGTCTGGGACTCTGACTCGTCCATGCCGGGTGCGTGGACTCCGCCGCTGCTCCCAGGTCCAGGCCCGAGCCCCGATCCCTGGGATTCAAGCTCTCACGCTCCGACCCGCGGGCCTCCGGTGTTCAGCCGGGTCCTGGCATCGCAATTCCTGGCTGGCAGCGAAGGGCCCAGGGCTGCGGAAAACCTCTCTGGGAGGCTGAGCCCAGGGGGCGGGGCGTGGGCGGGGCGGAGATATGGCGGGGCGGGGCCTGTCTACAGCCCTCCCGCTCTTTTAATCCACTGTCTCAATTGCTTTATTGCATTTCTCGTGGGAGGAAATAAAAAGACAAGTCTGAATTTTATATAACTGGGCTTCTACCGTGTGTGTGTGTGTGTGTGTGTGTGTGTGTGTGTGTGTGTGTGTTACTGGGAGTTGAATTCAGAGGCATCTGAGCTACATCCACAGCCCTATTTTATTTGGAAACAGTAATATTAGGTTGCTGCGTCTCACTACTTGCTGAGGCTGTCCTTGAGCCTGTGATTCTCCTGTCTCAGCCTCCCAAGTACTGGGTTTACAAGTGCGCGCCACCAGGCCGGTTTGTCCTCTACCTTAAAGACAGAAAAGAAAAAAAAAAAAAAGAATTAAAAAATGCTCCTACGAAATCTTTTTAAGAGTTCAGTTATTTTTCAATTGTGTGCAAGTTTGTAATCAGTGAAGCCGGACCTTAGTAAACCGGAAATAAACGATGTAAACCCTCCCTCTGGAGAAAAATATACCCCCAAGAATGAAAATGAGCGTCAAGGCCGGGCGTGGTGGCGCACGCTTGTAGTCCCCGCGCTTGGGAGCCTGAGAAAGGAGGATCGCACGGGTTCAAAGCCAGCCTCAGCTACTTAGTGAGGCTTTCAGCAACCTAGTGAGACCCTGTTTCCAAATAAAATATAAAAAAGGTATGGGAGTATAGCCCAGAGGTAGAAAGCCTCTGGGTTCCACCCCCAGTACCACAAAAAAAAAAAAAAAAAAAAAAAAAAAGAGCGTCAAGGAAGCACGGTGGAGTGGCCAGGCTTATCATCTCTGGGCTTCAGTCCATGGCGTTTAGTAGCCATATGTGACCTTGGATAACAAGGTCAGTGCCTCCATCTGTACAACTGAGGTTATAATGTTTACTTATAGGGTTGCTGGAGCAACTGTGATAAGATGTGTAAGTAATGCAGCTGCTACCTTACTCTCTCATTCATGATTATCTCTCTTCTCTCTCTCTCTCTCTCTCTCTCTCTCTCTCTCTCTCTCTCTCTCTCTCTCTCTCTCTCGCACACACGTAGATTTTACTTCTCTTCACCTTATATATTGTTTGGGAAGGGCTAAGACTTGGACACTGGGAAAGTATTGATTTGGGGTCAAGGCAAAACAAGACTACCAAGCTACTGCTTTGTGCCAAGCGTTGTGAACTTCAAGATGAATGACACAAGGCCCTCTGTCCGATGCACAGCACCCAAAACAAAACAAACAAAAACTAAAAGTAAAGTCTGCCATATAAATAATTAAAGATAAAGGAGCCCCATCCAGCCTCTGCCCTCAAACAGCACATCTCCTTCCAGCAGGTGCAATAGACACTAAAGCCTCACCACAATGCAATAGGTTCTACAATAGACACATTGAAGGACTGTGTGCTTTGGCAATTGAGTCCTGAGTGCATTCCAGAGGACATGGCGCTACCTTGGGTTTGAAGGTTATGTGAAAAGTGGGCAAGTGGTAGAGAAATCTATAGATTCCCAAAGTTGGCCATACTATCCCTCCAAGGAAGGGGTGCTGGACCCGTCTAGGGGATAGTAGTAAACTATGATGCCATTGGAGAGCATTGAATAAAAATTAAAGGATGGTGAACCTCCCAGGGGTGTGTTGAATAATTTATTTTCTGAAAAGGGAGAGGTAAATCAGGTTTGGTGGCGCATGCTTGTAATCCCAGTACTTGAGAGGCTGAGACAGGAGGATCACAGGTTCAAAGCCAGCCTCAGCTACTTAGTGAGGCCCTCTGCAACTTAGTGAGACCCTGTTTCCAAGTAAAGAATAAAAAATAGGGCTGGGGGTATAGTTAAGAGGTAGAATGCCCCGGGTTCCATTTTTAGTACCACAAAAAAGAGGGGTAAGCCGTTAAGTTTGGGAATCTATGCTTTAGAACCACCCTAAATGCAAAGCTTAGCTCTAGCAATGGTTTCCCAAAGTGGCTTTATTTAGTCTTTAAGTTCTAACCTGCTCCAGTTCCCCCAATCTCATTTAACTCTATGTCCTCTCTCCAATTTAAGATCAAACTAAAGAGGGACTTTTTTTGGAAAAAATTTTTTTGATGATTTACATTTCCTTGTTTGCCATCTTTCTGGACTGTTCTTTACTGCAGATGTGGGGTCACCCAGATGAATCTTCTTACTCACCGCTCTTTTTCGGTTCTTGTCTTCTCTTTTTTTCTACATTTTAGAGGAAGTTTTCCCAACTTTAATTGACAATCCTTTAAATGAGTTTTTCACTTCTTTTAACATCCATTTCTAGTTATAGTCTCAGTCTCCTCCCCCATCAGCAACCATTCTTGCTTGCTTAATGCAAACCTTTTTGTGTATTTCATAAATATGTATTTTGTTTTGTGACTATTTTTAATTGCATAAAGGGTATTATGATATATATATGTGTGTACATGTATGTATATAAGTGTGCATGTGCATGCACATATGCACATATTCCTATCTTCTTCTCTTCTTCCGATCTCTACTCCCCATCTTCCCTTTAGATGATCAGTCTTAAAATTAAATACATGCTCCTGGACTTATAATGGGCTTACATCCCAATAAATCAATCACAAGTTGAAAATATCATAAGTCAAATATGCATTTAATATGCCTAACCTACAAAACATCATAGCCACACACAACACAAGAGAGTGTCAGCTTCCTGCCCACCAGAGAGCTGCCACCACACCCGAGGGGTTCAGGTGGCCCAACCTTCTACCATTCAGTTGTTTCCATCACATATCAAGACCAGGTGGGTTAAAGATCACGTAGCGAAACGTCTCCAACTTTGTTCAGTTTTTTTTTCTCAAGAGCAGTTTGAATTTTCTAGGTCCTTTGAATTTCCAAAGAAATGACAGACTTAGTCCTCAATTTCTCCAAGACCCCTGGTGGGATTTTTGAGATTTGACTCTGCAGATCAGCTTAGGGAGCGTTAACATCTCGTCACTTTGAGTCTTCTAACCCATGAACATGGTATCTTTCTGTATTTATGTAGACCTTCCTTATTTCAGAAAGGTCTCTCCATATTTATCTATTTACGTATGTATTTATTTATGTATTTATTTATTTTTGCAGGTCTGGGGATGGAACCCAGAAGCATTTGACTTCTGAGCTACAGCCCCTGCCCTATTTTTATTCTTTATTTTGAAACAGGGTCTCACTAAGTTGCAGAGGGCCTCACTAAGTAGCTGAGGCTGTCCGCAAACTGCGATCCTCTGGTCTCAGCTTCCCAAATGCTGGGATTACAAGCACCATTTTTATTGTAGAGGTATTAAATGGCCCATGTTAAGTTTATTCCTAAATATCTTAGATTTATAAGCTATTGATATTGAATTTTTCTACGTCTAAATTTTCAATCATTTCCTCATTGTATATAAAAGTAAATGAGTGTTCACATTACTTTTGTCTTCTGTGAACTTGTTAAATTCCCTCATTAGCCCTAATAGTTGTTTTATAGATGGTTTCTTCATGAACAATGAAGTCATCTTTAAACCAATTTTACTTCTTTCTTTCTGAAATGTGTGCTTTTGTTTCTTTCACTTACTTTATTGCACTATCCAGGATAGCCAGTAAAATGTTGAAAAAATTAGGAGAGAAGGGTGATCTTTGCTTTGTTCGCAATCGTAGAGGGAAAATATTCGGTATTCCACTGTGAAGTATGAGGTTAGCTGTAGACTTTTTATATATGCTGTTTATCAGATTAAGGAAGTGCCCTTCTTAATGTATTAAGAAATTTTAACATGAATTGGTATTGAACAAATGGCATTTCTGTACTTATTGTAAATGTGCTGGTATACTTTATTGTTAGATTCCTTTATTTATTGTAATGCTGTAAGATCTATTGTGATGTTTCCCCTTTATTCCTGGTGTATGTGTGTGGGTATGCTGCTGAGGATTAAACCCAGGGGCATTCTACCTTTAAAATATACTCCCAGCCCTATTTTATTGTTTTATTTAGAAACAGAGTCTCACTAAGTTGTTGAGGGTCTTGCTAGGTTGCTGGGTCGCTGAGACTGGCCTTGAACCTGCAATCCTCTTGTCTCAGCCTCCCAAGGCCTGGAATTATAAGCATGTGCCAGGACGCCTGGCTTATTCATGACAATTTAGCTTATTCATGACCACTCTTTCTTAATGTGCAATGGACTGAATGTTTGTACCCCTCCCCCATGTGCTGAAACCGAAATCTCAAGGGAATTAGAGGTACAGTCTTTGGGATGTGAGTAGGTTTTGAAGGTGGGTCTCTCAAGAAAGGGATCTCTATCCTGAGAAGAAACCAGGAAGCTAGTTAGCTTTTTCCCACTGTAAGATGATGCAATAAGAAGTCAGAAGTGTGCAACCCAGAAGAGGGCCACCACTAAAACTGGGCATCTCAGATTTCCAATCTCTAGAACCATCAGAAATAATTATCTGTTGTTTATAAGACAATGGCATTCCATTATTGCAGGCCCAGCCACCTAGGATGCTCTTAGCTAAGAATAATAAATCTCATGGAACTTTTCAAACAACCAGCCTTTGGCTTTTTAAGTTTTCTTGATTATTTTCCTATTTTCTATGTTAATGATTTCTGCACTTATTTTTATTGTTTTTCTTTCTACTTTCTTTTAGTTTAATTTGTTCTCAAGTTTCAAAGTCTCTTAAGGTGGAATCTTAGATTTTTAACTTTCTTTTTTTTAATATTAGCATTTAAGAGTCTAAATTTCACTATAAACTGGGCATGGTGGTGCACACCTGTAATCCCAGTACTTGGGAGGCTGAGACAAGAGGATTCCAGATTCAAAGCTCACTTCTATAAATGGGACTCTGTTTCAATTTTTTTTTTTTTTTGGTGGTACTGGGGTTCCTGGAAGCCCTTCTACCTAGGGCTACACTCCCAGACCTATTTTATATTTTTTTTATTTGGAAACAGTGTCTCTTAGGCCAGGGAGGCTGGCTTCGAACCAGCGCGATCCTCCTGTCTCCACTTCCCAAGCGCGGGGATGACAAACGTGCACCACCACTCCAGGCCTCCTGTTTCAAAATTTTAAAAAATAAAAATAAGATAGGCTAGGGGTGTAACTCAGACAGAACACCTCTGGGGTCAGTCTCTAGTACCATGCACATACACAAAAGACCAGCCTCAGCAATTTAGTCAGACTGTCAGCAACCTAGGGCGATTGTGCTTCAAAACAAGGCATAGAAGCCTTGCGTGGTGGTGCATGCTTGGAATCCTAGTACTTAAGAAGCTAAGGCAGGAAGATCATAGGTTTGCAGCCAGCCTTAGCTACTTAGTGAGACTGTTTCAAAATAGGGCTGAGGAGTGTATCTTGGAGATAGACTGCCCTTGAGTTCAATCCCTGGTAACACACACACACACACACACACACACACACACACACACACGCGCATTAAAAAAAGGTTGGACAGCTGGGTGTGGTAGTGTACACTTGTAATCCCTGTACTTGGGAGGCTGAGACAGGAGAATTTCACAGGTTCAAAGCCAGCCTCAGCTACTTAGTGAGGCCTTCTACAACTTAGACTCTGTTTCCAAATAAGAAATAAAATTGGGCTGGGGGTTTAGCTCAGACATAGAATGCCTCTGGGTTCAATCTGCAGTGCCACACAAAAAATTCTTTATCATTAGTAATACTCTTGAAGTATATTTTATTTTAGTAGCAGTCACTACAGCCTTTTTGTATTTATTGGTTACATGGTATATCGTTTCCTGTGCTTTTTCTCTTAATTTATCTGTGTTTTTATATCTAAAAATGCATCTCTTATAAACAGAATTTAGTTGCCTTTAAAAAAAATCTTGATAATCTCTGCCTCTTTTTTTTTTTCTTTTTTGGTGGTACTGGGGTTCCTGGAAGCCCTTCTACCTCCGGGCTACACTCCCAGACCTATTTTATACTTGTTTTATTTGGAAACCGGGTCTCTTAAGCCAGCGTGGCTGGCTTTGAACCTGCATGATCCTCCTGTCTCTGCCTCCCAAGCGCAGGGATTACAAGCGTGCGCTACCACAACCGGCTCTCTGCCTCTTAATTTGGGCAATCTATTGACACTTAAAGTGAGTGCTGACACGTTTGTCTAAGTCTTTCACTTTATTGTTTTATAATACTCTTCTGGTTTTTTTTTTTTTTTTATTCACTTGTTTCTTCTTTCCAATCTTCTTTTCGTTACTTTTTTTTTTTTTTTTTTTTTTTTTTTTTGCGGGTCTGGGGATGGAACCCAGGGGCATTCGACCTCTGAGCTACACCCCCTGCCCTAATTTTTTATTCTTTTACTTTGAAACTAGGTCTCAATGAGTTGCAGAGGGCCTCACTAAGTAGCTGAGGCTGTCCGCGAACCACGATCCTCCGGTCTCAGCCTCCTGAATGCTGGGATTACAAATGTGCACTACCACACCAGGCTCCTTTACTTTTAGAAGAGTTCTGAATTCTAATATGCCCAAACTAGGAAACACAGAGGATACCAGTGGGACTCCAGATAATGGAGGGGAAATATTAGCAAAGTTTAAATGGAAAGATAGAAGAGGAGGAAGGCTGATCTTGATTAATGGGGGTCTACATCTGAATATGTGTAAAATTATGAATATGACATGGTTAACTTGGACAACCATTGGTGGGAGGGGGGAAGGGAAAACGGGGGCAGGGGGAGAGGGCACCAAATATAGTTTAAATATATACCATTTATGTTCAATAAAAAATTTGTTTAATAAAAAATAAATAAAGTAAATTCTTACCAAAATAAATAAATAAATAAAATAAAATAGTTCTGAAGCCGGGCATGGTGGTGCACGCTTGTAATCCTAGTACTTGGTAGGCTGAGACAAGAGGATGACAGGTTTGTGGCCAGCCTCAGCTACTTAGTGAGGCCCTCTGCAACTTAGTAAGACCTTGTTTCCAAAAAAAGAATAAAAAATAGGAGCCGGGCATGGTGGCGCATGCCTGTAATCCCAGCATTTGGGAGGCTGAGACAGGAGTATCCTGGTTCTCAGTCAACCTCAGTTACTTAGTGAGGCCCTCTGCAACTCAGTGAGACCCTGTTTCAAAATAAAGAATAAAAAATAGGCCTGAGGTGTAGCTCAGAGGTAGAATCCTTCTGGGTTTAATCCCCAGCACTACACACACACACACACACACACACACACACACACTCACACACACACTTCTAAAATTTTACCTCATCTGTTTTCTTTTTAGCTCTCTTTTTAGCTATCTATCTATAGATTGCTTTCTCTACAGTATGAATCATATTTTCCAATTTCTTAATATCTGTAATAATTTTGGATCATATTTTATATTCTGGACATTGCTAATGATATATTGCTGATCTTTGGGTTTTTTTTTGTGTGTGTGTGTGGTACTGGGGTTCCTGGAAGCCCTTCTACCTCTGGGCTACACTCCCAGACCTATTTTTTTTTTTTTTTTTTTTACACAGGGTCTCTTATGCCAGAGCGTCTGGCTTCGAACCTGCGCGATCCTCCTGTCTCCGCCTCCCAAGCACGGGGATTACAAGCATGCACCACTATGCCCGGCCTATTTGCTGATCTTTGAATCAACTGTTTTCCTTTTATATTCAGTTTGGGGTTAAATCCAGTTCTAATTGGGTTTTTTTTTTAATGTAGCTCTAATTATAAGCACCAGACTGGTACTGGTTTCCCTTTAATGATTCTGTAATAAATGCAGTAATCCAACATATTTTAGAGCATCGGAACTAAATTTCAAAAGAAACTTTACACAGATAACAGCAGAGCGTAACAGGAAGCAGCATTGGGGGCTGGAGGCCCACACTCAGCCCTCCTTGTACCCCAAAGGAATAAATTTCAGGCTAATTTAGCGTTTGCTCTGTTGGTTACTATTCTCCATCCAGTTATAAATTATCATACTGCGGGTTTATAATGAACTTACTTAAGTATCAAGCACTAAGCATCTCTACTTCCCACAGGATGTTTATTTCCCATAGACTCTCACTCGGCCGCACACTTGGCAGCTACAACAGCCACACAGTGCTAGGTGGCTTCTGGTAGCACTAGTAACACACAGAAGAGGGTAAGTTCTTACTGTGAAGAAAATATGAAACTCTTCACAATCGAAATGGAGTTCCTCCTGTCAACCCTCACCAAAAACAAAGAAAGCTGGGAGGTGATGGAGAAAGAGTTCTTGTGCATGATTCCCTGACAGTAATGATCACAAATGACTCTGTCAGAACCACACACTCACATCAAGGTCACGCAAGCTTAGACCACAGGACTTCTACTGAGACATCTGCCCAGTAGCTACCTGCTTAACCTTGGATTGATGCCATTCTTCTTATTAATAATTGTGGACAAAGATTATTGTTTCAAAATATCTGATGTAGCCGGGCATGGTGGCACACGCTTGTAATCTCAGCATCTGGGAGGCTGAGACAGGAGAATCTGGGTTCTCAGAGCCTCAGCTACTTAGTGAGGCCCTTTACAACTCAGTGAGACCCTGATTCAAAATAAAGAATAAAAAATAGGGCTGGGGGTGTAGCTCAGAGGTAGAATGCCCCTGGGTTCCATCCCCAGCACCACCAAATAATAAATAAATAAATAAATAAATTAATTAATTAATTAATTAAACAAAATATCTGATGTCATCCTCCTCATTTGTGTGTTTAAGTCTCTCCCTTACCGCCGCCTTCTTGAATATGCCCACAGTTGACTTTGGTATAAACATTTCCATTGCAATGCACTGCTATTCCTATTGCAAAGCTATTCTCAAGCAAATGATTCTTTGGAAAAATCTCTCTCTGTTTATATTATTTAGTAAGACTTATGAAATTTAGATAAAGATTAAACAAAATCTTCAAAATATATAAGCTAATGGCATATACTACATATGTGGCTATTATGTAGTCTTGTTCTCCCACACCATCTTTTTTTTTTTTTTTTTTTTTTTTTTTGCGGGTCTGGGGATGGAACCCCCTGCCCTATTTTTGATTATTTTATTCCCTGTCCTATTTTTAATTCATTTATTTTGAAACAGGGTCTCACTAAGTTACAGAGGGTCTCAATAAGTAGCTGAGGCTGTCCACAAAGCACAATCCCCACAATCCTCCAGTCTCAGCCTCCTGAATGCTGGGAGCTGGGATTACAAGCGTGTACAATCACGCCTGGCTCACACCATCTTTTTTTTTTTTTTTTTTTTTTGTGGTACTACTGGGATGGAATCAAGAGGCTTTCTACCTCCAGGCCATACTCCCAGACCTATTTTTTTCTATTTTATTTGGAAACAGGGTCTCACTAAGTTACTGAGAGCCTCACTCAGTAGCTGAGGCTGGCTTCGAACCTGTGGGATCCTCCTGTCTCAGCCTCCCAAGTGCAGGGATTACAAGCGTGCACCACTACGCCTGGCCACACCATCTTTTTTTAAAAGGGTTCTTTTTTTTTTTTGTCTTTTTGGAACCAAGGATCAAACCCAGAATCGAACCCAAAGTGCCACACCTGCAAAGCAGGCACTTTGCCACTGAGCTACATCCTGCCCCCCATTTCACACCATCTTTTTATCCTCTTGATAAATGGGGTTTTACAACTAAAGGCCTAACATACTAACTTTACAATCTACAGAACTATCAACAACCTGTATTACTTGACTCCACTTCTATTTATTCTTCCATTTTTATTTCCTCTTATTTTTTTCTTACCAAATTCTCTTTAATTCACCTTAATGGGATTTTATCCAAACTTTCCTTTATCTATGACTAATTTTTCTTTAGTAACTTTATAACAACAGTACATGCTAATAACAATAAGAGGTTAGACATATATGTTCCTCAGCTGCTGCAGGATAGTATCTTTCTTCCTACCTTTCTTTCTTTCCTTTCTTCCTTCCTTCTTTCTTTCTCTTTCTTTTTCTTTTTTTGTGGTACTGGGGATTGAACTCAGGGGCATTCTACCTCCAAGCTACATTTGCAGCCAGATTTTTTATTTTGAAGCAGAGTTGCACAAAATTGTGGAGGGTCTCACTAGGTAGCTGAAGCTGGCCACAAACCTGAAATTCTCCTGTCTCAGCCTTTCAAGTACTGGAATTACAAGTGTGAGCCACCACATCTGGCTGGTTTTTTTCTATTTTTTTTTAACAGTTATCTCTATCCTATTCTGGGATGCCCAAAGCCTCCAACTAACACAACAACTATTAACTTATGATAGTAGTTTTTTTTTCTTTATTTTTTGTTAATGGTACTGGGGTTTGAACCTGGGGATACTCTACTACTGAGCCACACCCCCCAGCTCTTTTTATTTTTTATTTTGAGACATGGTCTTATTAAGTTGCCAAGGCTGGCTTCAAATTTGGGATTCTCCTATCTCAGTCTCCCAAGTACTTAGAATTATAGGCATGCACCACTGCACCTGGCTTAAGATAGTATTTTTCAGTACGGGCTTTCCTTTAGTATGGCAGCTATCAAAATGTTTCCTTAATTTTATTTAATTAAAGGAATGCACTCAGTAGACATTTTATATTGCTTCCAATATGCAAAACACCACACACACACACACACACACACATACACACACACACACACACAACTACACTAATTATGATGGGACAAGTAATATTTAAGAACCATTCTAGCCAGGCATAATGATGCATGCCTATAATTCCAATACTTGGGAGGCTGAGGCAGGAGGATCCCAGGTTTAAGTACAGCCTTAGCAAAGTTATAAGATTCTCAGCAGCTTTGTGAGACCCTGTCTCAAAATAAAAATAAATAGGGCTGGGGATGTAGCTCAGGGGTTAAATGCCCTGGGTTCAATTCCCAGTACCACAAAAATAAAAAAATATATTAAAAAAAACTTTTCCATCTTTCTTTCTTTCTTTCTTTCTTTCTTTCTTTCTTTCTTTCTTTCTTTCTTTCTTTCTTCTTTCCTTCCCTTCCCTTCCCTTTCTTTCCTTCCTTCCCTTTCCTTTCCTTCCTGGAGATTAACCCAGGGGCATTCTACCTCCAATTTATATCCCCTACCCTTTTTATTTGGAAACAGGGTCTCACTAAGTTGCTGAGGCTGGTCGCAACCTTGTGATCCTCCTATCTTAGCCTCCCAAGTACTGGTAATACAGATATATACCACCAGTTCCAAGCAGATTTAAAGTCTTTAATGTGCCTAGGCCCAGCTTCTCTCCCCAGCTTTGGTCTTTTAAATAAGCTTTCTGCAATTTAATTAAAAGACTATTTATTTATTTATTTATTTATTTATGTGGTGCTGGGGATTGAACCCATGATCATTCTACCTCCAAGCAATACTCCCAGCCCTATTTTATTTTTATTCTGAAACAAGGTCTTGTAAGGATGATGAGAGTCTTAGTTGCTGAGCCTAACCTCCAACCTGCCATCCTCCTGTCTCAGCCTCCCAAGTACTGGGATTACAGGCATGAGCCACCACCCAGAGCTCATTCTATCACTTAATCTCTTCTATATCTTCTTCTTTAGCATCTTTTATATATTGAATTGTGTTCCCTCAAAATTGTTGAAATCCTAACATCTAGCACTTCAGAAGAAAACTTTATTTGGAATAGTGTTGTAGATGTAATTAGTTAATGTGAGATCTTACCAGTGGAGTCTGGTGGCACACACCTGTAGTCCCAGTACTTGGGAGGCTGAGTAGGAGGTCACAGGTTCAAGACCAGCCCGAGCAATTAGTGCGACTTTCATCAACCTAGAGAGACTCTATTTCAACATCAAAATAAAATAGGTCTGGGGGTGGATCTTGGAGGTAGAATGCCTCTGGGTTCAATCCTCAGTCCATAAAAAAAAAAAAAAAGAAAAAATCATCCTTGAAGTCACCTCGCTTCCACAGTTGAGCAATCATTCAGAGTGCTGAAGGGTTAGAAGCTTTGACCTTGAAGTCCACTGGGATAAAAGGCCAGCTTCCACATTAACTAGCTATTTGATCGTTGACAACTCTCTCTCTAAGCCTTGGTTTCTTTACTTGTTAAATTTCTTCACTTGTTAATATTGGTGTGCCGGTACTGGGAAATGACTTCAAAATGTATTTGAAAATAGCTTTGGTATTAAAGTGCCCATATTGGGAAATGGCTTTAAAATGTATTTCAAAATGTATTTGAAAGTAGCTTTGGTATTAATGTGCCGGTGTTGGAAAATGGCTTTGGTATTAATGTATTAGAAAATGAATTTGGTATTTATGTATCGAAAATTAGTGTCAAAATGTAAAAAGCAGTCAGGGCCTGGTTACTGCCAGGCACTCAGGCAGTTGTTATAATGCAGAGTCCCTCACTAAAAGTAATTAGCAAGTAGACAGAAGAGTTGGGACTTAGGGCCTTTATATTCTAAAAACAGGTTTATATAATAATTAACTTACAGCAGATAGGCTAGAATCCCCCAAGAATGTGGGAGGAGCTTGTAGGCCTCTGTCAAGAGGGGGCAGATACCACGTGACCCCTGAATTTGTTAATGATTCTGGTCCTAAAAAAGACCTAGGCCTACACCTGCATGAGGCAGGAAGGCTTTTGGGCTGAGCAAAAAATCCCCAGAATCATAAACGAAAGGGCCTGCACCTAGGTCAGAAGATCATTGGTTGAGCAAAATGAAGGCTAACGTATGTTTATAAAAACTGTTCTGTATCCAAAAACTTCAGTAACTAGCCGGGCGTGGTAGCGCACGCTTGTAATCCCAGCATTCCGGAGGCTGAGACCTGGAGGATCGCAGTTCGCAGACAGCCTCAGCTACTTAGTGAGGCCCTCTGCAACTCAGTGAGACCCGGTTCCAAAAATAAAAGAATAAAAAATAAGGCAGGGGGTGTAGCTCGGAGGTCGAATGCCCCTGGATTCCATCCCCAGAACGGCAAAAAACAAAAACAAAAACAAAACTTCAGTAACTTATTTTCAAGTTACTCCCCTGCACTCTCCCCTTTGGGTATAGGGCTTTAATCTAATATCTGTTCCTTCTTTCTGTCTTGGTAATAATAAAATTACTTAAGTTTACAGCAAAAGAGTTTAGGCTATTCTTTTTCTAAAACAGACCAGAACAAGAACCCATGGCTACATTTCACACTGGTATAGTTAATTTAAAGGAAGTAAACTTACAAAAGGTGAGTTGGAAGCCAGAGTATTGGTAAAAGCCAGTACTTGGGCGGCTGAGACAGGACTGCAGATTCAAGACCAGCCTTGGTAATTTAGGGAGACTGTTTCAAAGTTAAAAAAAATATATAGCCAGGTGTGGTGGTGCACACCTGTAATTCTAGTACTTGGGAGGTTGAAATAGGAGGATTGTAGGTTCTTGGACAGCCTCAGCAAGTAGTGAGACTCTCATCAACCTAGTGAGACCTTGTTTCAAAATAAAAATAAAGCCGGGCGTGGTGGTGGCGCACACTTGTAATCCTGGCGCTCAGAAAGTGGAGACAGGAGGATCGCACAGGTTCGAAGCCAGCCTCTCTGGCTTAAGAGACCCTGTTTCCAAATAAAAAATAAAATAGGTCTGGGAGTATAGCCCGGAGATAGAAGGGTTCCATCCCCAGTATCACCAAGATAAATAAATAAATGAATAAATAATAAAGCATAGGTGAGGCCCTATGGTAGCTCGGGGGGGGGGGTAGCTCAGAGGTAAAATGCCCTTGAGTTCAATCCCCGGTACAAAAGAAAAAGTGAATTCAGAGACTATTTTATTTTATTTTATTTTATTTATTTTGCGGGCCTGGGGGTGGAACCCAGGGGCATTCGACCTCCGAGCTATACCCCCTGCCCTATTTTTTATTCTTTATTTTGAAACCGGGTCTCACTGAGTTGCAGAGGGCCTCACTAAGTAGCTGAGGCTGTCCGCGAACCGCGATCCTCCAGGTCTCAGCCTCCCGAATGCTGGGATTATTACAAGCGTGCGCCACCACTCCCGGCAGAGACTATTTTAAAGAATCCTCATATTTCAAGTATGCCATTTAATCTCATTTTGGAAGTTAAAACTGGTTGTGTAAATGGGATGTTTAAAAAGAAAAAGAAAAAAATAGCTCCAGAGAGGTTTGTGGCTGATAGAAAAGGCATTTCTTGAAGTGAAATAGTAGAAGAGAGGCCCATGATATTTGAGTCAACAGAACAGATCAGGAGCTGCTATAGAAGAGAGGAATCAAGTCTGGATTGATTGGGACTATGCTGGGAAGAAAAGCACAAAAAGCACTAGGGTAAGATGCACTTCATCATTTTTTCTTTACATAAATACATTGTTTGGTGACAATTATTTTCCCTATTTACATTTCTCATGTCCCTACCAACAAATCCCTTGTTTCATCTAATCTGCTAACATGTTCACATTGATAAACTTCAAATAATTAAAAAAACACCCAAACACTACAATCTTTCTCAAGTATATGAATGTTTCAAGGTAACTTCCAAAAATGCCAAGACTTCCGTGCCTTTGTTCTTCCTTCTTCTACATTTTTAACACTTTCTCAAGTCTCCTCCTGTTGGGGTGCCAAAGATGTTGGGGTGAGTTCTCGGCTCAGGAACTCGGGGTCTGCAGGGTCCTTGGCTAACGTGACAGAAAAGAATTTCAGCACGCGCCAGTTAGAGACATAGACAGAGGTTTATTGGGGAAAAGGGGAGGAAATACACATTCAAGAGAGAATGCGGGCACCTCAAGATGAGGAAGGCATATTGGAAAATTCAGGGTTCTCTTCTTATAGGGGACTTTCGTGAGGGGTGGGCCAGAGACGGTATGTGAGGATGAGCTCAGTCCGGTAGTCCCGAGGCAATTTATGGTGGGTAGGTGGTCTGGTCGGCCTTAGGGTGGATGATCTTGGGTTGATTGGGGTCCTCATTAGTTGATTGACAGATAAGCTGGGATATCCTAAATTATAGGTTTTCTTGGAAATATTGTTAACTCTAGGATCTTCAGGTTTCCCAGGAATTCATGGTAGAGTCAGGCCTGGGAAAGAGAACTGGTTTGTGGACTAGAGGCAGAAGCACTTCAGCTCCAGGTTCTTATATCAAAGTTATATTTTTACTTTTCCTTCCTGTCTGTCTCCTTTCTACCCACTTATTCCTTCTATCCTACATCACTCCCAGGTTCACTTGTTTGGAACCCTTTGATTTCAATCCCATTCAAAAGCTGCCACAAGCGCTGGGCATGGTGGGGCAGGCTTGTAATCCCAGCATTTGGGAGGCAAAGACAAGAGGATCGACGTTAGTGGACAGCCTCAGCTACTTGGTGAGGCCCTTTGTAACTCAGTGAGACCCTGTTTTAAAGTAAAGAATAAAAAATGGGACTGTCGTGTAGCACAGAGGTGGAATGCTCTGCTGCCCAAAAAACCACCTTATTAAAAAGCTGCCACAAGCCCAAAGTCCTCTTAATTTTTCCCCATAACCTCAATCCCTAACCGTGTGCCACTCTGTACCACACAGAAGGCATTTGCGTATTCTAATCTTTGGCTCAAATCATAATCTCACCACAAAAATGCAGAGCAGCAGGAATATCTGAAATTTTCAATTTTTAAAGCAAAAACTCAATAAATATTTGCATGAGTCACAGAAACAGTATCAGCCTGGGGAGGTGGTACATGCTTGTAGTCCCAGCATTTCGGAGGCTGGGACAGGAGGATCTGGGTTTTCCGGCAGCCCCATCTACTTAGTGAGGCCCTTTGCAACTTAGTGAGACCCTATTTCAAAATAAAGAATAAAAAATAGGGCTGGGAGTATAGCTTGGAGGTAGAATGCCCCTGGGTTCCATTCCCCGTACCGGAAAGAAAAAGAAAAAAGAAAAAAAAGAAACAGGTTCATTATTTTTTATTGTTGTTTGGTACTGGGAATGGAACCCATGAGCATTCTACCTCTGAGCTACACCCCCAGCCCTATTTTTTTATTCTTCATTTTGAAACAGGGTCTCAGTAAGTTGCAGAGGGCCTCATTAAGTAGCTGAGGCTGCCCAAGAACCCAGATCCTCCTGTCTCAGCCTCCCAAGTACTGGGATCAGGCTCAATACTTTTAAGATAACACTGAAAGCATGTTTAAACCTAACCACGAACTCTATCAATAATTTGCTAAAATGTCAGGGTGCCTCTGTCCCGGTGCCTTCTCCCTGCACTCTACCACGTTGGCCATTTTTATTTCTGTCACAGCACCCAGCAGCCTGCCTTCTATAACTGAAACCCCCGGTGCTTGCCCATATACCCAGTCCCTATTTTTCATTTTTTATCCTTTGCAGTACTGGGGACACCCAGCCTCTATCAATTGCTGACTAGCTTGTTAACCTGTCGGGAGAAGTTAAAACAAAAGACCTGTGATTAAACCGTTTCCTGTATTTGCCTTAGAAGTGGGGTGGGGAAACAGGGCAATCACTTTAAAAATGAACATTTTCTTCTGGGAGGGGGGTAAGAGTTTTGAGGTCCTCAAATTCCGCCGCTAACTTCGCCAAGTTCTGGGTGGAAACGCTTGCAATTCTTAAAACCATTTTCTTTTTTTCATTCCTATAGTATCAGATCCTACGCCGGGGTGTTTAGGATGCACCTGACGACGACTCGGAAGCAATCTAGTGTTCGTACGACTCTTGTAGGACCGACTGGAGTTCACACCGGAGCTGGCATCTGCGTGCAGGGTCTACGTTGCTGACACATTGCCAGCAAAGTGGGATTTGCGAAGTGCTTAGCTGCAAAAACGTTTCAGAAGCTCCAGTTTCAGGAAAAAAAGAAGAAAAAAAAGATGAGGATTATCCAGAGTGACACATTCATGGGCACTCAGAATGACTAAGAAACGACACGACAAAGCGTGTCGATTCCGTAAGCTCGGTCTAGAGGAGCCGTCCGGAGATGACAAGAGGATGGGAACCAGGTTAAAATGCGCTCAGAGGGAACTGGAAAACTAGGCATCCGCGCACCACGCGGGAAGCAAGTTTGGCTCTTATCGCGCTCCGTAGCAGGAGTTCTCTGGGCCTCCGCAGGCCACGCCCCCGCAGAGAAGGGCGCCTTGAGGCTGTCCCTCGCAGTGCCTGTTGCGTTCCCCTAAGGCCAGCCCAGTAGACGGAGGGCAGCCTTAAACCGGAAACAGAAACTCCCAAGACCCGGCACCGCGAGAGCCACCTCTTCTCGTGAGTGGGAGTGCACATGCGCATAGGCGCCTGGCAAACCCTTAAATAGCGTCATGCGGACGCGGGCGGTCTCTTTCCCTGCCGCCGCCGGGTCGCGCGGAGGCGGAGGCGCGGGGTGAGTTGGCTCAAGCCGTGTTTAGTGTGGTTGTTGTGGCATAAGGTTTGGTGACTTAGGTGTCGGACCGGTGATAAGTATTTGGGTTTATGCTGATTTTTTCCCTAAGTCATTGTTTTTGCTTTTCAGTGCGTTCAAGATTCGGCTTCACTCGTAACCACCGCCATGGCCGAGGAAGGGTGAGCTCGGGCCCGGGGTGGGTGCGCGTGAGGCGTGGGCCCAGCCCGGCGGGCTCGGCGGGGACACTGTAAGCGTACCTTTTCATCGCCGATGCCTCGGCCTAGGGTTAAATGCTCGGTATAACCGAACGTTGTGGCCTATCACATTTCAGCATTGCTGCTGGAGGTGTAATGGACGTCAATACTGCTCTACAAGAGGTGCTGAAGACCGCCCTCATCCACGATGGCCTAGCACGTGGAATTCGCGAAGCTGCCAAAGCCTTAGACAAGTACGTGTATCGGTAGTACTGTGGGTTGTTGCATCCGGAACAAAACTGCAGCCAAGGGAAGAAAGCATGAAGTTCAAGGTGTTAGCACAAGGTTCTGAATGGCATCCGTTCAACCGGAAACCTAGGAAAAGGTACCAGAACTCAGATCTATATAGCCCACTAGCGTGGGGGGTGCTGTTTGGAGTGGGGATCAGCAGCTGATTACTAAAGCAAAACTACAGTGTTTGAATGATGACTTAAATTGTCGGATACCCCTTCACCCCTTTTATGGGTGAAACACAACAGTCTGACAAACCTGTAGGTTGTGGGGCTAGTTTAATAATTACAGGGTAGACAGCCAATTAACAAATTCTTAGGTAAAACTAATGGGATATAAAGCTGATGTTTGTTGCAGAAGCACCAAGACATTAATTTTGTAAGTGTGAGCTGTAAATATTTACTAAACTCCAAACTCAATTAGGTTTGGCTCAGGTGTTCCTGGGGTTGATTACACGTGTGGCAAAACTGCATTTTTTATTTTCTTTTGGGGGGGGATGGTGATTGAACTCAGGGTGGGTATTCTACCTTTTTGTTTAAGCCCCCAGTCCTATTTCTTTTACCAAGTAATGGTATTAAACTGTGCTTCACCATGCCCGGTTTTGAGCTGAATTTAAGTGCATTGTAAAAGCTTGCAAGTTGTAAATTAGTCTTAAACTGACTACTTGAATGTAGTGAGAATAGCACTCTTAGTTGGCTGTGTATTTCAGGTTCTGGTATTAATCTTATGCATTGCTTATACTTTGGCATTGTACAAAACTTTGTATGTGTGCATCAATGATATGGGCCTGGTTGTGGAGCAGTTTAGGCAGGATTGCATATAAGAACCTGGCTTCAAGAAAAGTTGTCGGTTTTTTAGCACAATTATTTCCCTAAGATTGGTAATGGATGTGCTGCTTATTGTAGTTTGCCAGTGTAGCCAGGCAAAAAAAACCCTAACTGCAATTGTAGTGGATTTAGAACTTATGTTTGGTTTCATTTTAGATGCATTTTTATTCCAGGCGCCAAGCCCATCTTTGTGTGCTTGCATCCAACTGTGATGAACCTATGTATGTCAAATTGGTGGAGGCACTTTGTGCTGAGCACCAAATCAACTTAATTAAGGTAAGTGTCAACAGTCTAAACTGATTTGTTAGCTTATTAGGTTGGCTAAGTCATGAGTCTAGATAAATGGCATTTATAGTGATGCTTATGTCAGTGGCACATTCTGCAGCCTCAGGCTTGTTGCTTTTTGCACATTTTTACACAGGCCTGATTGGTGGCTTTGTTAGGCTAACCATCAGCATTTTATACCTGTTGGAACGACATGCTGATTTTGATGTTGGTATAGAGCAAAAGTGAGGTGAAATGCTTGTTAGTGATCTTGGTGCTGTGCATGATGACAACTGGCTCCCTCTACTGAATTGCCATGAGGAAACTGCCATGTCACCCTTCTGACCACAGCTGCTTCTAGAATTTAATTTATTGTCAAAAGCATTCGTGTGTTAATACAGTGCTGTATTTGTTTTTAATTGCCCGAATAGGTTGATGACAACAAGAAATTGGGGGAATGGGTAGGCCTCTGCAAAATTGACCGAGAGGGAAAACCCCGTAAAGTGGTTGGTTGCAGTTGTGTAGTCGTTAAGGTAAGTCACTATATTTGGGGTAAAGGTACTGTTGGTTAACTAAAACTTGGTGAAAAAATGTGGTTCTCAACAGGTTTTGAAGTACTTTCTGTACTTCAGAAAATAATTTAAAAGCCAGCCAGTAAATCTGCTTACCTGAATGTGTTTCTGCAGAAATTTTAGAAAATGCTGGCAATAATAATGCCATGTTACGAGCCTTAAAGACATTGAAGTCATTAAGGTCCCTGAAAATGGCTACAACAAATTTTAATGGTGGGAAGAATTTTTTATAAGACTTTATTAAGGATTCATTATAATTAGTAGAGCAACATGCTAAAACCTCTAAATGTTACTAAGAAATTGCATGTAATTTTTTTTAAGGACTATGGCAAAGAATCTCAGGCCAAGGATGTCATCGAGGAGTACTTCAAATGCAAGAAATGAGCAAATAAAAATTTTGGTTTACATTTCTCATCTCTGGTTTTTATTGGAGGGGCAGTAAAATAAGATCCTAGGGAAGGATGGCAATCATTACAAGGTAGTACGAACAAATTACCTGGAAGTGTGCTCAGAATTACTTGGCCCTTGTTTCCAAGTGAAGACCTGTTGAGCTGACAGTGTTGGCATTGAAACAAGAGTACCCTGTGTGAAACTCTGCTGCTAAAAAGTATTGGTGGCAACCATTGGTTACTTGGGTGTGCATTTATTGCTAAGACCTGGAGAAAATAGAAAGTGGTGGTTAATTGAAGTCAGAAGCCAATGTCTGGCTAAAGCTAGGCAGGTCATCAAAGTACAGAGCTAGCAGGACAGAACTTAAGTGCTGAGATCACAAATCTACAGTAACAGTGTAGTTTTCATTGATCCTGAGTAATATGAAATCTTAGGGGAAGTGTAAAGTTGGTAACATTTGTGTAGCATTGTCAAAGTTTTGTTACTTGGCTGGTGGGGTACTGGTATTATACAAAGATGGGACATCCATATAGAACTTGGTTAAGAATGGGACAGGCTGGTGGCTGAGATGAGTATTACTCTAGTCAGGCATTTTCAGAAAAGTGGAACAATGAGCTGGACATGAAGATGCATGCATGCCTGTAATCCCATTGGTTGGGAGACAGATTGGCAAATCAGGTTTGTACCTAGCCTGAGCTACTTAAGTTCCTCTATAACTTAGACCCTGTTTTAAAATAAAAATAGATTTGGAGATGAAGCTCTGGTAGAATGCCCCTGGGTTCCATCCAGCCACAGTATGTACCATCACCACACACAAAAACCCTCGAACTATGCAAGAACATCCAGTGGTAAATTCAAGTGAGGCAGGAAAGCACCATGGTGGTGGGCTTAGATGCCCAAGGAGGCATGCAGGCTCTCCTGTCTTCAGCATCTGTTGGGTGAAGTGTGCCTGCTGGTATGTGCTGGGAGTGGAGGGTCCTTTACTTTTAAGCAGATCTTTTAAAAATCAGGTATTTAGGGTTAGGGGTATAGAAGTATGAACAGCAAGAATTCACTTAGAAGTACTGGGACAGATCTTTTCAGGCAAAAATTAAGTCTGGTAATCTTTTTAAATTATTTTTTGTATTTTGTGGTAATTTTTTTGAGATGGGATCTTCCTATATTACCCAGGCTAGTCTCCAATTTGGGATCCTACCTTAATCCAGGTCTCTAGCATTACAGGTGTGAACATGTATGAACATCTGGCACAGGTCCTTTTTTAATCTTGGCAAACACTTCAAACATAGCAGTAGCACATCTACATTGAAATTGCTTTGTTGCAAGTGAAGTGTGTATTTCCCTCCTAGAGCATAGAGTCTAGCCTTAATCTACCCATTAAAGTTGCATTGGGACTATAGGTGCCTCTAATCCCAGCTACTTGGGGGAATTGAGGACAGTCTAGTTGGTTTATGCCCTATCTCAAAATACAAAATAAAAAGGGCAGAGGGTGCATTAAGTACTAAATATTGCAGTAGATAAAGGCTGAGTTGAATACCACTCTGTTGAACACTACTGCAATAAATAGGGAAAAGGTTGCATTGCCATCTGGTTTTTCTTGAAAAGATTTAGATATCAGGAATGTATGAATCCTTAAGTTATATACATCAACGGCTTTAAAGGTTCTCTTAGGCATGAAACATCCAGCCTAGAAGAGCATTGCTTTTGTTTCATGCTCAATAATCATCACATTCCTAGTTTGGTTTCTACAGTGCCCTGGCTTTGGGAAGGAGATGTGCCAGAGAAGAGGTGTTTTGTAGATAGAGATTATTTTTTGTGTGGTACTAAGGATTGAACCCAAGGGTATTCTGCCTCTGAGATGCACCCTTTCAACCCTTTTGATTTTTTTTTTTTTTTTTTTTTAAACAGGGCCTAAGTTGCTGAGGCTAGTCTTGGACCTGTGGTCATCTGGTCAGCCTCCCAAGTACAAGGATTATTGGTGTGTGCCACCACACCTGGCCAGAAGTATTTTTTATAGTGTTTTTTTCGGTCTCTCTTAAGTCATGTAGTAACTAAGCTGACTATGAAATGTGTAAAGTATCCTAGCGATCCCTCTGTGGCATTGCCAATCCATGAGGTTCTATTGACTTCTTTGAAGCTGTAAGGAGAAAAAGGATTTAAAATTTCTTTGGTTGAGCCAGGCGTGGTGGTGCACGCTTGTAATCCCCGCACTGCTTGTAATCCCCGCACTTGGGAGGCAGAGACGGGAGGATCACACAGGTTTGAAGCCAGCCGCGCTGGTTTAAGAGACCCTGTTTCCAAATAAAGTATGTACATAAAAAAATTGGTCTGGGAGTGTAGCCCAGAGGTAGAAGGGTTTCCAGGAACCCCAGTACCATCACACACACACACACACACACACACACACTTTGGTTGAGAGAATATATTTACTAATTATTAATAAAAAGAGCAAGAATAGCTAGACGTATACCCCTTTCAAAACTATTAGTAATACTTTTTTGTGTGTGTGGTACTGAGGATGAAACCCAGGGGCATTCTACCTCAGAGCTACACCCACTACCCTATTTTTTAAAATTCTTTATTTTGAAACGGTCTCGCTGAGTTGCAAAGGGCCTCACTAAGTAGCCAAGGCTTTCCTTAAACTGCTGCGATTCTGCTGTCTCAGCCTCCCAAATGCTGGGATTATAAGCATGTGCCACCATGTCTGGCTATTAGTAATACCTTTTTTTGGTTGAAAGATGAGAAGAATCATATAAACTATCCGTGGAATGGTATGATGCTGTAAAAACAAGGAGTATGGAAAGACATTAATATGAATATTTTTAAAGCACTTCAAAACATACAATAGCATAACACTTTGAAAATACAAAAAAGGAGATGAAAGAATATAAAGGTACATGCCAATAGAGAAGAAGATGCTGAAGAACATACATCAAGATGTTAGCACTTGTTTCTGGAAAGGTAGGTTTTTGAGTTTTCCATTTTTGCATTTGTTTTTCTTTTGAATCAACTTTTTTTTTTTTAGCAATAACTACTACGTGTGTGTGTGTGTGTGTGTGTGTGTGTGTGTTACTAGGGATGAAACACAGGGGCCTTCTATCTTTGGGCCATACTCCCAGGCCTATTGTATTTTTTATTTGGAACAGGGTTTCACTAAGTTACTGAGAACCTCACTAAGTTCCTGAGGCTGACTTTGGACCTGTGATCCTCCTGTCTCAGCCTCCCAAGAATTGAGATTAGAAGTGTGTGCCATCATGCCTGGCTGTAGCAATAACATTTTTAGTTAATGAAATAATAGTACAGTACACTCTTTCGGTTAATTTTAAGTACCATTAACTTTTTTTTTTTTTTTTTTGGTGGTACTGGGGTTCCTGGAAGCCCTTCTACCTCCGGGCTACACTCCCAGACCTATTTTTACATTTTTATTTGGAAACAGGGTCTCTAAGCCAGCGCGCGCGGCTGGCTTCGAACCTGCGCAATCCTCCTGTCTCTGCCTCCCAAGCGTGGGGATCACAAGCGTGCGCCACCACGCCCGGCCACCATTAACATTTTAAAATGTTTTGTGAATCAATTTTATCTACCCATCTAGTAAAATCTTACTTGGATAGAACAGCTTAAAAGGACTGAATTCATACTAAGCCAGCAGGGGGCATTGTGAGGCTGGTACAAGATACAGGACCCATTTGTGAGAAACAGATAAAAAGTACAAGCTGGTGCCGGCATGTGGTGGCACACACTTGTAATCCCCACGCTTGGATTAAGAGACACCGTTTCCAAATTTAATATATATATATATATATATAAAATAGGTGTCTGGGAGTGTAGCCCGGAGGTAGAAGGGTTTCCAGGAACCCCAGTACCACCAAAAAAAAAAAGTACAAGTTGAACATGGTGCTGCACCCTTCTAATCCCAATACTTGGGAGTCTGAGACAGGAGGATAGCAGGTTCACATCCAGTCTCAGCTCCTTAGACCTTGTTTCAAAATAATAAAATAGGGCTGGGGTTGTAGCTTGGAGGTAGAATGCTTCTGGGTTCAATCCCCAGTACTTAAAAAAAAAAAAAAAAAAGGACAGACGACTGCACGACTGCAGTTCTTCCTAGGAAGATACTGAGGATTTCTGGAATTTTCTGGTAGGATGAGAGAATGTAGGGCATTGTTGAGCTTTAGTTCACTACTTTTGGGTCCATTTGCTTTTTACAAATGGTATATTCAAAATGAATTTAATAAAAGCTCCTAAAAAGTAATTATATCTTGAAATAGATCTAATAGAGGCTAGGGTATCTCAGTGATTAGCTTGTCTACCACACACAACTTCCTGGGTGGATCCTGGCACTGCCAAAAATAACACATAATTAGACATGCTGTCAGACCTTCAGATTTTAAACATTTAAGTATTAAATAATAGTGGGGTGTGGTGGCACATACCTGTAATCCCATACTTGGGAGGCTGAGCCAGGAAGATCACAGGTTTGAGGACATCCTCAGCAACTAAACAAGGCCCTCAGCAATTTAGACCCTGTTTCAAACAGAGTTGGGATTATAGCTCAGAGGCAGAATGTCCCTGGGTTAAACCCTTGGAAACACACACACACACACACACACACACACACACACACACACACACACACATTCACTCTCTCTAAAGGACATTGGAGCCTGGTATGGTGGCACTCCCTGTAATCCCAGTCCTTGAGGGGCTGAGACAGGAGGAAAACAGGTTTGAGGCCAGCCTCAGCAGCTTAGCAAGACCCTGATTAAACAACAGCAACAAACCACCCCCCAAATGAGGGAGTGTGGGGAGCCATTAAGGTTTTCCCCTAAAAGAATATTTCTGACTCAGCTGACTGTCCTTCGCCCAGAGTCAACAAGGTGTGGGGTTATGGAAAGTTCAAAATAAAAGTTCTGAGAGAAGATCAGGTGGTGATGGCAGGAGGGTACTGATTAACTTACCTGTAATGTATGTGCTTTGGATTGGTCTTTATTGTATTCTGGTGGTGATAGCATGAGGATATTGATTGACCTGTAACTGTATAAATACCTCAAGAAAAATAAACCCATTGTTGGCCAGTAGTTCGGCCAGTAAGTCGGCCCAATAGAGAATACTGACCCAGGAGTAGTTGTTGACCAGTAGAGATATTGACCCAGGAGCAGGGGTCGGCCAGTAGAGATAGTAAGCTGGCGGCCCCCCAGGTTAGAATGAAAAATTCTTCATCCTCACGCCTCTCTTCAGAACCTGTACTTTTGCCAGCTGGCTCCAGCAAGGGGGAAGATACAGAGGGTGTAGCTCAGAGTTAGAATACTTTCGTGATTAAAAAAATACTAGAATTTTAAATTTGCATATCACTGTCAATTTCTTTTTTATACTTTTATGGGGCATTATAGTCTCACATTGTAAGGTAGTTCCTAGTGATGGTGACATCCGTGCACACGCACTTGGTGGGCTTTCCCCTGGCTCCCTCCCCACTATCCCGTTCTTCATACAGGATACTGAGATCAATATTGATATTTTCTCATATATATATATATATATATATATATATATATATATATATATATATGATGTCGATGGAAGTGATTCCTTCATTGATTCTCCCTCTCCTCCCTTCCCTTCCCCTAGACCACCTCTCTGGCTACACCGGAGATTTTTCTTCTTCATTATCTAAAATTTTTCTAGTATCTCAATTACTCCATAGCTTCTTAATATGAACGAAAACATGACCCTTCACTTTCTTTGACTGGTTAATCTCACTTAACATAAGGCTCTCCAGGTCCATCCATTTTCCTGCAAGTGACATTATATTGTTCTTCTTGACTGCTGAGAATTCCACTGTGTATATATCCCATAATTTGGTAATCCATTCATCTGTTGATAGACATGTAGGTTGATTACATAATTTGGCTATTGTGACTTGTACTGCTATATACATGGATATGCATAGATGACTATGATATTCTGACTTCAGTCCTTTTGGAAAGATACCCAGGAGTGGTATAGCTGAATTTCTATTTTTTTAATTTTTAGTGTTGGGATTGAACCCACTGCCTTGCATACACTAAGCAAGCACTCTTAACACTGTATGTATCCACAGTCCTACATTGTCAATTTCTATTTGTGATTTTAAGTAGTTTAAAGATACTTTATAAATAAAATTACCTTGATAATAATACCAATTAGAATTCAAGATACTCCTGATGGACATGGTTTTTTGTTTTCTTTCAAAGGTTACTCATTTTGTACAATTGAAATATATCTGTAAGAAATGCAAATCAAATTTTTTCTTTTTCTTTTTGCAGTACTGGGAATTGAACTCAGTGGCATGTACCTCTGCACCCCACCCCTATTTTTTTTTTTTTTATTCTTCATTTTGAAACACGATCTCACTAAGTTGCAGAGGGCCTCCCTAAGTAGCTGAGGCTGGCCACGAACCTGCAATTCTGTTTCAGCCTCCCAAGTACTGGGATTACAAGTGTTTACCACCATGCCCAGCACAAATCAGAAATTTTAAATGGATGATTTTCAGTGGATGCCTACAATAAACCATATAGTGACAAAAATTGCTTTGACTTTCCTTCACTTGGGCAGTATTTATAATTTTCCATTTCTTGTCCTAATTTAGGAGTATTTCTCATTATGAGATGCCTTTGGTCAACTATTTTACTTAAACTTGTATAGTTCTTAACCCTTTTAAAGACCAATAGTCATACTTTAAAGCATCAACAAATGCTAATTGACTAAACAGTATGTAGCTTTATTTTTCACTAGTAAGTATTCTTCCTTTAATATTCTTTAAAATAATCTCAACATATTTGTAGAATTAAAAAAAAAACAAGAAAAGAGTGAAATTATGTTTAGATAGTGTCAGGTAACTTGTTTTCCATTTGACAACATATCATGGGTATTTTTCCTTGTCATTGTATATTTTTAAATCACATTTTAGATAGTTTAAACTTTTGTTTGTCATAAAAATGCAAGCCAGGTGTAGTGTCTTCTAATCCCAGCATTTGGGGGCCTGAGACAGGAGGATTGTGGTTTGCAGACAGCCTCAGCTACTTAGTAAGACTCTCTGCAACTCAGTGAAATCCTGTTTCAAAATAACGAATGAAAAATAGGGCTGAGGGTGTAGCTCAGAGGTAGAATGCTCCAGGGTTTCATCCCTAGTACTGAAAATAAAAAATAAAAAAAGCAAGAGTATTGAAGACTTATTTCATACACAGAATAAGGACATTTTAGATTGAACATTTTTGCCTTTTTTTTTTTTAAACAAAATCCACACTCTATAGCTGTGGGGTGCCGGGCGTGGTGGCGCATGCTTGTAATCCCTGCTCTTGAGAGGCAGAGACAGGAGGATCGCGCAGGTTCAAAGCCAGCCTCGCTGGCTTAAGAGACCCTGTTTCCAAAAATAAAATAGATCTGGGAGTGTAGCTCAGAGGTAGAAGGGCTTCCAGGAACCCCAGTACCACACACACACAAAAAATTATATATATATATCTGTGGGGTCACTGGAGAGTGGCATTTTTTATGTGCTTTGGTAGACCATCAGCCCATCAGCTGAGGTTACTGTACTTATTTATTTCTCCGGGCCTCTTGAGTGCCAGGCAAGCACCCTGCCATTGAGCTACCTCCCCAACCCTACTATAATTACCTCATACACAACTAGGAAATTGAAATTCTAAGGCATATTTGTGGAAGAAAAGATCTTTGATCTGCAGTAGTGGATTGTATGTTTTTGTTAAGATTTTTTTTTTTCTTTCACTGTCTTGAGAATAAGCCTGGAGCTACTTGGAGAACAAAAGGTTCCAAAGAATTCCTATTTTGGAAAAATAGGCATTTGGAGAGCATCAAGGCAAGGAATGTGCTTTGGAGATTATAATCTCCACATCGTGGTAGTTTGCAGCCCCACTCCGTTCTGTGCCGTATCACTGGTACCTACAAGTGTTCGATATGGTAGGCATGAAAGTCTTTTTTGTAGCATGAATAGGTTTAACCTGTTTATTTGTGGCTGAAGCTCCCCAGCTCTCTTTTGACCCTTTACTTTCTCAAGTTCCTTTCTCTCTGGCAACCAGAGTGAATCGCTCAGGTTGGGCCTCTTTTCAGACTAGCATGGTGCCAAGCTGTCTCAACTTCTTGTCTCTCCACTCTAGGGAGCAGGGCAAAGAAATACAACCTATCACAATATGGGGCACATGGCTCTAAGAGTCTGAAAAAAATAAGTTTAAAAGCCATTTTGCAACGTGGGAACAGTAAAAGAGCACGTGAATTCAGGGAAACTATTTTTACACTGCAATAATTTCTTTTTGAAGCCTATTTATTGGGACATATGCCAACAGCACTGTATTGTACAAGTGATGTGAATTAAACATTACACAAATGTAGTATTTGTCCATTTTATTTTCCTTTTTTAAACGCAACCACCCCCTCACTAAAATTTACAAACGGATATAAAAATCCTGTTTGTACCTGGTTGGCTTGTTAGAGAAATTCTGAGTACAAGGCCTGTGATATTTCACAGTGCTACCACCAGGTTAAAAGGAGCAAAATGCACATAAAAATAAATAAATATGAGATCCATAAGGGGAAAATAAAATATTAACATACAAAGTGGTATAGATTTAAAGCCCTGTCTTCCCTTTTGGATTTGGTGCTGGATAAACTTGGTCAAGTCCAGGGGTCAGCACACACTAAACAGGTCCACATTGAGTCTTGCTGGGAGGCACTGACCATGCTGGGGGCATAATGTGATGTAGTTGGCCATTATGTCAGAAGGGAATACACATATAATCTTTGGGGAGAAATGACAAAAGCTGCATTTTGAAATAAAAGCATCCAGTTCAAAATACATGATGTCATTTCTTTTTGTCCTGTAGAGTCTAGAAATTTTTTCCTGTAGTCTGTAAAATAATAAAAAATGATAACATAAAATGAAAGATACTATGGTATAAATATTCAGAGCCCAGTGTGAAGAGAAAATGATATATATTAAATCTTTTTGTTTTAATAGATGTTTAAATACCTTGGTCAAGGCAGCAAAAGCATCCTTAATACCTTGCCTGCTGCCTGGTGCTGGCTTGGAATCAGGTCTCCTTCAGAGCATCTGTGGCTGTTGCATTTTTGCATCATTGCTGTTGGGAAGTGCTGGGGAATGGAATGTGGGCAGAGTATTAGTTGAATTAACAGTCACTCACAGTTTGAAACTATTATGAAAAGTTGCAGCAAAAATAAAGCAGGTAAGAAATGAGGTGGTCTTCTAAGAAATTTCTCTGTTGTGATAAAACTGCTGAGATGTATCTCTGGCATAGCAATGGGTATTATACGCAGGGGCATTTACCTACAAGCTACACCCACAGCCCTATTTTTATTTTTTATGTTGAGATAGGTTTTCAAATAGTTGCTGAGGGCCTTGCTAAGTTTCTGAGGCTAGCCTCAAACCTGTGATCCTTCTGTGTCAGCCTCCCAAGTACTGGAATCATGGGTGTAGGCCATTATACCTAGTGCAACAGGACCTTTGATGAAACAGAAACTAACTTGCTTGATCAATGAGTCCAGAACCTTCTAGCTAATGGCACTGTTTGCGTTTGTGTGTGTGTGTGTTGTGTGTGTGTGTGTGTGTGTGTGTGTGTGTATGAGAGAGAGAGAGAGAGAGAGACAGACAGACAGACAGACAGACTGACTGATGATTGAACTGAGGGACATTCTACTTTTGAGCTATACCTCAAGCCCTATTTTATTTCTTATTTGGAAACAAGGTCTCAGTAGGTTAATGAGTCTTACTACTTTCTGAGGCTGTTCTCTAACCTGTGATCCTCCTGTCTCAGCCTCCCAGGTATTGGGATTGTAAGTGTGCACCACCATGCCTATTTCATAATGGCACTTTTGAAGTCAGTATTCAAGGTTTATTTATAGCAAATAAAGGTAACTTTTTAAAATAAGCAAGCAATATTTCTGTGAGAGAGAAAAAAGAAAGAGAGAAAAACTAGGGGGGGTGGAATAAAAGGAAAAGTAGAGAGGAAGGGGAGAAGAGAGAAAACTTAGGTAATTAAAGCAGACTATTATAGTATGCTTCATAATAGGTATAAGTAATATTGTTTAATACTGTCACTTAAATTATTAATGACAAATGTGGTCATTTTGTTCCTCAAAGTCAATAGCCACCTTGTCTGTATTGTCATCATTGTTTGTGTTATTTTCTAGAAATAATTATGTGGACTTTATGTTTCTTCCTGAATTTCTAGAGAATATGTCCATTCTTGCTAGAGAAAAGTTAGTGTTGACGTGACAGTATTTTCCCATTACAGACTCTATCTGCAGTTAGAATTCATTTTTAAGGCGGGAGAGAGCCTAGAAATGATCTAGTTTCATTACTTGCTCTTTCTCAGAAAACAGAGTCCCAAGACCTAGGACATACCCCAAGAAGCCCTTGAACAAGTAGGAAAGCTAACTATAGGATTTGACAGTATAATGAAGGTTATAATATTCTGTATTTCATCTATGTAGAAGCATTACATTGTCCATTGATGTTGGTGAAAAACACCAGGAACAGACTGTAAACATGCTCTGGATATATAAGTGCTTTTCAGTGCTTGAAAAATAAGCTAAATGTCAGGTGTGATGGCACATGCTTATCATCCCAGTACCTGGGAGGTTGAGACAGGAGGATCATAGGTTCATGCCAGCCGCAGCTAGTTAGTGAGGCCCTCTACAACTTATGAGAACCTGTTTCAAAATAAAAAGTAAAATAGGGCTGAGGTGTAGCTCAGAGGTAGAATGCCCCTGAGTTCAATCTCTACACACACAAAACAAAGAAACAAAAAACTAAAACTGTCAATTCATTTGGCTTCCCTAAGAGACATATACAGATTTAGAAGAATACTTATACAAAGACAAAATGTACAAACACATTCTTCCGCAGGCCCTCTCTTTGCAAGGCTGAGCCCTTTGAGTTTTACTGGGCAATATTTTCCTGAGCTGCAGTATTTTCTTGAGCTGCACGTGTTCTGTATCATCCAGGCCAACAGCAGTGGCTGAGAATGGCGAAGCCTGCAGAGAGAGAGACCCATCTGCAACACAGGCAGCGACATAGGTGAATTAATGGGGCCAAAGAGGGGACTTGAAAGAAAAAGGAAGAAGAGGTAAGCTATTCGTCCAGAAAAGAGTGATTCAGAGGAAACTTGTCCTGGAGTATATAATGAATATATGTTTCATGAACAATTATAGCTAGCTCTTTAAATAAAGTAAATAAATTAGTCTTAATTTCCAGAAGAGTTTATAAATACTTTCACTGAGGAAGGTTAGCACTTAAAGTTTGATTGGTAGGGGAATCCGACTTTTCTTTTTTTTTTTTTATACATATAGGTATGCATTCTTCTGTAGCACCCTCAGCAAAATGTTGCTAATGTTTGTAATGAGAGAAGAAAAACGTCTCTTAATTGTTCTTTAATGAATAGACATTCTAGACTAGAATGCAATTCCTATTCACAAAAAACCTATGGAGCATGATTGCATCAATACCTAGTGATTAAATATATTTCCATATATATAATATATATTTTATAGCAATAACAAGAGCAAAGGGAAAGCGTGTGTGTGTGTGTGTTACTGGGAATTGAACCCAGAGGTATTCTACCTTCAAGCTATACCCCTAGTCTGATTTTATTTATTTGGAAACAGAGTCTTGCTAGGTTAATAAGAGTCTCACTACTTGACTATTTGCTGAAGCTGTCCTCAAACATGTGATTTTCCTGTCTCAGCCTCCTAAGTACTGGGATTACAAACATGTACCGCCATACCTGGATAACACTCTGATTTGAACACAGGAACTTCTAGTGGGTGTGTCTTTAAATTGTAAGATTTTTAGAGATGAAAAAAATTTTGAAAAGCGATTTTAATTATTTTTTTGTATCTGCTTTGTACAATTCCAAGATAAGACAGCAATTTCTATTGCTCTTGTTATATTTACTATACTTGTCTCTGTGAGTATTTATAGATTTGGAATTGTAGGAGTGAAAGAAATTTCCTGAGAACACTTAGGCTTATCTTAAAATCAATGAACATGATTATTACTTTTAATGTTTTATGCTTATAAAAGTAGATGGCTGGAACTTTGGTAATATCAAAAAAATATTCAGATAAACCAGGACCACAAGTTTGTTTAGATAAAAATTCTAGAACTCCTTTAGAAAAACTTCTATTAGAACACATAAAATTTAGCTGGGTGTGTGGTGGTGCACAACAGTAATCCTAGTATTTGGGAGGCTGATAATGGAAGATCGCAAGTTCAAAGCCATCCTCAGCCACTTAGCAAGGCCCTCAACAACTTAGTGAGACCCTGTTTCCAAATAAAAAAAATGAAATAGTTCTGGGGGTGTATCAAGGAGGTAGAATGCTCCTGGGTTCAATCCGCTGGATCTCATACACGCACACATGCGCACATACACACATTCAAACATGTACACACACACCAAATTTAAAACAAAATTATTATGCATTGTCATTTTGAATAAAATTGTTTTAAAGCTTTGCTCCATTCTCTTTGAGGGTGATTTCATTACATTCTGCGCAGTGAACAGGAGAGGGCAGCATTACTTCGGTAGTTCAGAAAAGGGCTCAAATCATTTCCTTCCAGAAGGAGAAGGTCCAAGCTGACAGAGCAGAGTTGCAGCAGCAGGTGCTACTGTGTGGAGGACCTAGGAGTGTGTTTCCTGTGTAGAAGACATAGGAAACAAATGCAAAGTAAGACCGTTTAATGCCTCTGAATGCTGCAGATTTTTACACAAATTTTTTAGGGTAATAGTCCTTTCCTGTAAAAGTGAAATGGGTCAGATGTTGAGATTTTTTATGGGATTTTAGAAAGCTGCACATGGGCAACAAAGAACTTAGCTTTACAGCTGTGGGATTTTTAATCTCTATTTTTTATGGAGTAGTAATTTTCTAAGAATACTATATACTCATCTTTATTTCTTCCCAAATTTCTAAAGTATATCTTAATAATGAGGAACTTGGATCTCAGGTCAATAAAAATATATATTTTTATTTTTGGTCAACATTAATGCAGGAGAAGAAATGATAGACCAGCTAATCTGTGGGCCTTAAGGTCTCGGCTCCTTTTTAGTATCCAGTTTGATATCTCTCCTTGTGGAGGCAACATCTAAGGAATACAGAGCTAGATACAAAACCGGGCAGCTTTTGCTGACATACTTTGAGAATATATCTGTACAAGCAGGGCATAGTTGTGCATGCTTGTAATCCAAATACTTGGGAGGCTGAGACAGGAGGATAACAGGTTTAAGGATACCTCAGCAATTTAGTGTGGCCCCTCAGCAACTTAGTGAGACCCTGTTTCCAGATAAAAAATAAAATAGGTCTGTGGGTGTAACTCAGAGGTAGAATACCTCTGGGTTCAACCTCTAGTACAAAAAAAATATCTTTACACAAGTTTTTGTGTTTCATTTGTAAAGATTTAATCATCTTACTTAGCTTCCTTCAAGAAGCATAACCAGCTATTTGAAGACTACCTGAAAAATTTAAAAAAAAATTAAGAAAAAGAGGAGAAAGTGAAGGCCTCCATAGACAGTCTTGATGCCTATGTGAGATCTTCACCCTGTACCTAAGGGATGGGGTAAAAGGCTTGCTTTGAACTGGAGGCTGGAAGCCCAGCCTTCATCTTTGTTTAACATTCTACATGCTTACACGTCTGGTTTAGATGATACTTTCCCAAACCCCACCTTTCTACATGGATTTCTGTTGCTCATTTTAATTAACCTTTGAGCTTTAATTTCCTCATGTCTGCATATAATCTGCTTTGGGTAATGATTGCTTTTTGACATTCTATTTTGAGAAACTAACCCTTTTATAGTGGCATGCATTTGACTTGTGTGTACTAAACAGAACATTTTATTAATATGCTAACTCTTTTTCCATTAAAATCTGAGGCTATCAAATACATAAATATAGCTTTTATGAGTTCACCAGAGACCCAAAGGTGAACCTGAAATTTAGTCTACTACTTGGCAGCTTAGATCATGGGCAGGGTTACTATATCAGAAATAATGAGTTGAGTGTGAGTTTGAATAAATGAAAACCATGGATGTTTAATCATAATGCAGTCAGGAGATTTATTCTGGGCTCCATAAATAGTGGAGAGGGCATATATAAACTTAAAACCTATTTTACCTTTCTTTTTCCTCAGTAATTCTGAACAAAGATACTGGTAATAATTTTAATCTCTTATGATATATTAAGGATATTAAAGTAGAATGTTTGACAGCTATTATTAGTGTATTTGTAGAGCTAACCACTGGTCAGTATGAGATTGCTTAGTAAGATATGGTGTCCATATCAATCCTTTTGAAAAATGATAATTTGGAGAAGAGAATAAATTGGCTTTAAAAATCTATGTCTATTTGTCTGTCTGTCTATCTATCTATCAATCACTTATCTATCTAGTATTTTTGAGCACACACTGGCTTTATAGTCGGGGGATTGGATGTAAATCCCAGCTATGCCCTTTAATGATTGCGAAGTTATGAGAAGTAATTTAGCTTTTATAAACCTCAATTCTTTTTCTCCAAAATAGGAATAATGCTATCTATCTTATAATGTTTTTGTAAGAATTAACTGAGATGATGTGTATAAAGTGCTTAGCCCCATGTCTGGAACATAAAGGGTAATGAATATTATTATGATGATAGAGAATTATAATAACATTTAAATATATATCTACCTGTATAATATTTTAAAATAATATAATTGGATTACTTTTTGTTGTTGTTTTCCAAGACCCTAACTCACATAAAGATAGTTTTAAGATCTGTTAAAACTCAGATATCCTCTAAGGAGTAAGTTATAACTTTTAGTTACACAGTGCCTGAGACAATATATTTGTATAACCTTCTCAGAAAAGTTTTATAAATAGCTTTCATAGGCTATTCACTTTATTAGGGTCCCAGTCCTACGGGGTCCATAGAAGCTGGTCTTAAGATTATTTAGAAAGATTATAGAAAGCCGTTCTGCCCCATGGGAGTTCATGACTGTTCAGATTCCTGCTCTTGGCTTCAGCCCTTAGCTGTGGCTTCATGCCCCTAGAGATAGCATGCTTGTTAAGAGCACTGGTTGTGACCATGCAGAGCGGTTGTTGTTCTAAACAGCAGTTTTCAAGTAGAGCACCCGCTTTTTGTACACTACTTGCATACTTAGTATTTAACACAATGTTTTACTTTTTATTTCTGAAGTTGATTTTTGTTATCAAAGAAACAATTAGTTTAAATATTTCATTTAAATATTTTCAAAGTCTAGGCTTTGTGCCTTCAGAGTTCTTTGCCATTGGGTTCTTTTTGTTTTCTCTCAATTACAATGTAAATCTTTGAGCAATGAGGTCCAGATAATGCTGTCCTTTGTTCTGGTCTCTTTCTCTCTGTCCTTCCTTCCCTCCTCTGGCTCTTCATCTGTTCGTCTCACATCAACCTATAGATTGCATATTTGATCTTAATCAAACTCTTACGTTTCTTCAAGGTGGAGGACTTTCTTCTTCTATGCTCCCATGGCTAATATGATGTGAATATGATGTTTTGTTCAAAAGGTGCTTAAGGAGTGAGGACGTGAATATAAACTGTAATCATATTTTGAGTGTCAGGGATGCCAGATGTGCTTTGCACTGTCAAGCATCATTAGGCTAAAATAGGGGCTTTTCATTCTGGAAAGATGATAATGGAGTACTATGACAGGGATCATGAATGGTACGTATTGAGCAAACAGTCTTCTTCCCATTATATTTAAGGCTAACTCATGAAAGACTTAAATAAAACAAAAAGCTACTTTACATATTGGAACAATAGCTCATTACTCCAAAGGTTGATATGGACTGAAAAGAGAAATGTTTGGGTAAGTACAGAGGCTAGATGTAGAATAAATAATGGAGGGAAGCTTCATAATTTAAGTCCATCACTCAGGTTTAAGGATGATGGAGCTGCTGCCTCTGGGGATCTCTGCCAAGTCTGTCATTCTACTAGCCTGGCAGGACCCTGGCTTTGACAGAAGGGCAGTTGTTATGCCCTCTGGAGGCATGTATCACAGTTTTAATTGTGATACATTTTGTCTTTGTCTCCAATATCCTTAATTTTCTTTAACACCTTCAGTCCAGGTTAATATAGTACTTCTCCTTGTCCATTCTGTACTGCATAGCTGAACACCATTGAAGAAAAGCTCAAGACCAAGCCAACTTGTTTGATGTCAAATATATAAGGAAGTGGGTAGGTTGGAAATGATACTAGAACATGAGATAGTACTTTCTTATTGTTTCCATTTTCTCTCAGTCAAATTAAGAATCAGGATGAGAGAAGTTGAGAGGGCATGTTTAAGAGAATAACAGAGTGAACAGAAAAGTTGTGTGATCCCACACCCCTTAAGCTACCACCCCACTTCTTGGATCTTATTTATGGCAGAACTCCTTAAAAGACTTGTCTGTTCTTTTTGTCTTTAGTTCTGCTTCCAGCTGATCTTGAAATCACTCCAATAGAGTAGTTACCCTCGACTTCAAGACCACTGGTGCTTAATGTTGCTAAATTTAATGGCTAATCAGTCCTTAACTTTCTTGACTCTTCAACAGCAATTGACAATTTGTCATTCCCTTTTCTGCAAAACATTTTCTTTACTTGACTTTTAAGTAGAAATGTTAAGTAAACTCTGTGTGTGTGTGTGTGTGTGTGTGTGTGTGTGTGTGTGTATGTGTGTGTGTAAAATCTGGAATTAAGGAGAAAGATTGGAACAAAGATAAAAATTTGGTAATTCTTCATGTAAATATGGATGGCATCACTGAGAGAGTCAGTGTAGCTAGTAAAGAGAAGAGGGCCAGTGAATTAAGCCTAAGAACTGAAATATTTAGGCAAGAGAAGAGAAAAAGAATCAGTAGACTGAGAAGGAGTTACAGATACATTTATTAATCATTAATATGTAGCCATTATAAATTATGCATATAAACATACAAAGCAGATGATGATGTTGTTAAGTTACTGCTTCTTTTTAATTTGGGTCCTCAGTTTCCTTGGCTACTTTAACCTGAACAAAGGCATGGATGACACAGCAGTGAAAACCTAGTGCTTCTACTGGATGAACCAAGTACCAAATGCAGCACTAGATGAAGGATCTCTGCCATCATCTTCATGTGTTTATGAATTTACATTTTAGACAATTCAGTCTTAAGTGGTTGTCAGTTTTGTGTCATTTGTAGTCTTCAGGTAAGAGGAAAAATGAGAAAAGGCATGTAGAGAATAGATCCATATGCAAATGCAGGTACAACTTGAGGCTTAGAATGAAAAACTGGGCTCCTATAGGTTTCATTTTATTAATTATTTACTTTTATTTTTTTGTGGTACTAGAGATTGAACCCAGGGGTATTATACCTCTGAGCTACACTTCCAGCTCTATTTTTTAAAATTTTATTTTGAAATAGAGTTTTACTAAGTTTCAGAAGGCCTAAGTAGCCGAGGCTGGCCATGAACCCACAATCCTCCTGTCTCAGCCTCCAAAGTACTGAGATTACAAGTGTGCACCACCATGGCTGGCTCAGATTTTTTTTCATATTGTATAATAAAAGTCTGTAGTCTGAAACCTCACACATCTCCATTAACCTCTGACATTGAATCTATTCTATTCTCATTGCTTTTTCATTGATAAAATTGTTTAGTGAGGAGTTAAGGAGCTTTCCTTCACACATGTTTCGTTTGATTTTCAGCATTTTGGGCTGAGATATTCCTGGTTAGAATACATTACTGTTGAAGTCTTTTTTGTGTGTGTGGTGCTGGGAATTGAACCCTGAGGCATTCTACCTCCGGACTATACTCCCAGACCTATTTTGTATTTTATTTGAAAACAGGGTCTCACTAAGTTGCTGAGAGCCTCACTAAGTAGCTGAGGCTGTCTTCAAACCTGCACGATCCTCCTGTCTCAGCCTCCCAAGCGCGTGGATTACAAGCATGCGCCACCACACCTGGCTCTGTTGAAGTCTTTAATAAAAACATTAAATGAATTATCAAAGGATAATGTGCAACAGTTCTATCTTAAGATCTCTATTCATATATATATCATTCAAGCCTCCCAATTGTGTTTTTACTAACCTATTAGTAGGTTCAAGCAGTATGTGCACAGTATAAACCATTTGAAAATGCTTCTAAGATGCGCTTCTCCACTGGGCAGTTTCCTTTCTTTGTAAAGGTCTTTCTGTTCAACACGCTTTTGTCTTGTGGGCTTCTGAAAGGTGAGCATGAACTCTGGTCAACTCCAATTTTAGACTTTAAAATTGAAAGAGCATGGCAGACAACTCTTTATTCTTGTCTACTAAGAGTTCTTGAATGTTCTCCCCTTTTGATGCATGTACATCAGTTTCATTTGTTTTATTTTTAATACATGTATATGCTCCCTTAACTCATAGTTAAGAAACTTGGCAGTTAAGTATCATATCCATCCATGCTCTTACATTCTTTTTGATTTTCCTAATTATCTCCCTCCTAAGCAGTAAGTGATGGTGAACCTCTAAAATGCAGTACCATTAGAGAGGCAGCCTACATCCCTAGGATAGTCTCCCCCTGTGCACACTCACTCTGCCCTTCATGATAAAGTAGCCAGTGGCCATGTGTGACCGCTGAGTACCTGGCAGTGTTTGGGTAGGCTCAAATTGAAATGTACTACATGTGTTAAATATGCCCCTCAGAAATTTAGTATGAGTTAAAAGGATGCAGAATAGCTCATTAATAATTTTTATATTGACTATATGTTAAAATTATAGTACTTGGGGTTTATAGATTTAAAAAAATGTCTTGCTAAGAAATAAAAATGTACGTACATTTTTTCTTATAATTTTTTAAAAATAAAATGATGCTACTAGAAACTGGCTCCCATTTGTGGCTTGAATTAAGTTTGATTAGGCAGCACTGCTCAATATTGATCGTTTTCAAACCTATTTATCTGTTAGATGCACCTACAATTCTTCTATTCTGTATGGCTGTTTTTTTGCTACCCCATGTCAATAATTTTTGATTATGGATCCCATGTTCTACAAAAAGTACTCTTGTATATCACTGAACATGGTTGTGGGTAAGGCACTCACACACACACACACACACACACACACACACACACACACACACACACATCCCTACCTGCTTACTAAAGTCATTCCTGTCTCTTAACCTATTAAAAATTTATGGTATATAATATGATGCTTTGATATATGTATAACTTTGTGAAACAGCTAGATCAAGCTAACTAATAAACACATTACCTCACAAATTACTATTATGTCTGTAGTTCCAGTACTTAGGAGACAGACAGACAGGAGGATTGCAGGTTCGAGGCCACCCTCAGCAATTTAGTGAGACTCTAAGCAACTTAGACCATATTTCAAAATAAAAAATTAACATGGCTGAGGGGGGATAGCTTGGAAGTAGACTACTCTTGGGTTCAATTCCTAGTATCAAAACAAAAAAGAAATAGAGAATAAAACTTTAATATAAATGCCTAGTTCTAAAGTTCCTTGTATCTTTATTCCCCCAAACCTCTTTCCCAGGCCTAACTCTTCCAAATTCCTGGAAAGTCTATAATTTTTAAAGTTAACAAACAAACAACAAAAAGCTCTAATTATCTGTGTACTGTTAACAAGACAGATAGAGTATCTTGAGAAGCCTGTAATTTATTTATTTATTTTTTATTAAAAAATTTTTTTTATTGGTGCATTATATTCCTACAACTTATTGGGGTAAAAAACTTGTGTGTACAAACATGTACTCATCGCTGATTTAACCCCTAACCAAATCCCACCCCATTCCCTCCCCGTCCCTCCCTCCCTTGCTTGGCTTAGTGATTGACTTCGATATGTTTAAGTACATTGTGAGCTTTAGAGATTTTCCTCTTCCCCCTCATTTCTCCTCCTTTAGGTTGTCTTGTTTGCTCCTCTTTTCTCCCTAACTCTCACATATTAGGGAAAGCATCTGATTTCTTATTTTTTGTGCCTGACTAATCTCACTTAGCATAATGTCCTCCAGTTCCATCCATTTCCCTGAAAATGATGTAATTGAGTTTTTTTTTTTGATGGCTGAGTAAAATTCCATTGTGTACATATCCCACAGTTTTGTAATCCATTCATCTGTTGATGGACATCTTGGCTGGTTCCATAGTTTGGCTATGGTGAATTGTGCAGCTATGAACATAGATACACATGCATTAGTTTGGTAGTTTGGTTTCTTTTCTTTTGGGTAGATACCAAACAGTGGTATTGCTGGATCAAATGGTAGATTTGTTCCCATTCTTCTGAGGATTCTCCATACTGTTTTCCAAAGTGGTTGCACTAATTTGCAATCCCACCAACAATGTCTTAGAGTTCCCACTTCTCCACATCCTCGCCAGCATCTGTTGTTGTTTGTGTTTTGAATGATGGCCATTCTAGTTGGAGTTAGGTGAAATTTCAGGGTAGTTTTGATTTGCATCTCTCTGATTGCCAGTGATGTTGAGCATTTTTTCATGCATTTATTGGCCATTTGAATTTCTTCTTTTGTGAAGTGTCTATTTAGTTCATTTGCCCATTTTGTTATTGGATGCTTTGTTTTCTTAGTGTTGAGTTTCTTGAGTTCTCTGTATATTCTAGATATTAGTCCTCTATCAGTGGTATAGGTGGCAAAAATCTTCTCCCATTCTGTTGGCTCTCGATTGAGGTTCTTGATAGTTTCCTTTGCTGAACAAAAGCTCTTCAGTTTCATGCAATCCCATGTATTGATTCTCCTTTTAATTTGTTGTGCCTTTGGGGTCTTGTTGAGGAAATGTTTGTCTGTGCCTATGTGTTGTAGTGTTGGACCTATGCCCTCTTCAAGGAGCTTCAAAGTCTCTGGTTTAATTTCCAAGTCTTTGATCCATTGTGAGTTGACTTTTGTACAGGGTGAAAAAGTGGGATTAACATCCAATTTTCTGCATATGGTTAACCAGTTTTGCCAACACCATTTGTTGAAGAGGCTATCTTTTTTCCACTGTATGTTTTTGGCCTCTTTGTCAAAAATCAATTGGCTGAACGTGTGTGGACTTATTTCTGGGTCTTCTATTCTGCTCCATTGGTCTATATATCTGTTCTTTTGCCAGTACCATGCTGTTTTTATTACAATGGCTTTGTAGTATAGTTTAAAGTCAGGTATTGTGATTCCTCCTGTGTGGTTTTTGTTGCTGAGAACTACCTTGGCTATTCTAGGCTTTTTGTTATTCCAGATAAATTTAAGGACCGATTTTTCTATGTCTGTGAGGAATGATCTTGGTAGTTTAATGGGCATTGCATTAAATCTGTAGATCACTTTTGGGAGGATGGCCATTTTAATGATATTTATTCTGCCAATCCATGAACATGGAAGGTCTTTCCATCTTCTAAGATCTTCTTCGATTTCTTTTTTCAGTGTTTTATAATTTTCTTTGTAGAGATCTTTTACCTCCTTGGCCAAGTTTATTCCTAGGTATTTTATTTTTTTGTGGGAGATCCTGAGTGGAAGTGTTTTCTGAATTTCTTTTTCAGTGGATTTATGGTTGGTGTACAGGAAAGCTTCTGATTTTTTAAGATTGATTTTGTATCCAGATACCTTGCTGAATTTGTTGATCAGTTCTATAAGCCTTTTGGTTGAGTTTGTTGGGTTTTCTAAATATAGTATCATGTCATCTGCAAATAGTGAAAGCTTAAGTTCCTCTTTTCCTATTTGTACTCCTTTGATTTCCTTTTCTTGCCTTATTGCTCTGGCTAGAGTCTCTAGTACTATATTGAAGAGAAGTGGTGATAGTGGACATCCTTGTCTCATTCTAGTTTTTAGGGGGAATTCTTGAAGTTTTTCCCCATTTAATATGATGTTGGCAGTGGGCTTATTGTAGATTGCCTTAATAATGTTGAGATATGTTCCTTCTATTCCAATACTCTGCAGTGTTTTTATCATAAATGGATGTTGAATTTTATCAAATGCTTTTTAAGCATCTATTGAGATGATCATGTGGTTTTTGTCTTTGATTCTGTTTATATGATGAATTACATGGATTGATTTTTGTATATTGAACCAGCCTTGCATCCCTGGGATGAACCCTACCTGGTCATGGTGAATGATTTTCTTGATGTGGTTTTGAATGCGTGTTGCTAGTATTTTGTTTAATAGTTTTGCATCCAAGTTCATCAGAGATATAGGCCTATAGTTTTCCTTCCTTGAACTGTCTTTATTCGGTTTGGGTATTAGTGTGATGTTGGCTTCATAGAATGTATTTGGGAGAGTCCCGGTTTTTTCTATTTCCCGAAATAGTTTGAGTAGTATTGGGATTAGTTCTCCTATAAAGGTTTTATAGAATTCACTTGGGAAACCATCTGGTCCTGGGCTTTTCATTGATGGTAAGCTCTTTATTGCTATGTAATTTATAATTGAAAAGAATCTCCATCTTTTGTGTTGGTCAGATGATGGAGACCTATGATCATTCTAAGAACTCTACAGGCGAGCAGAGCTGTGGTCATTGGGCTGAGGTTGCCCCTAAACACTTTCCCATCCTCAGTCCTCACAAGCTTTGAAAAGAAGGGCCACGGACTCCCACATGTGTCTCTCTCACTCTGGAGATGGCCCACATTGTCCCTTGAATATGTGTTTCCCAAATAAACATATCTGTCCCTAGCACATACTGAAAATCTCTTCTGTAAGTGAAGCCAAGGACCCACCCTCAGGGACTGAGCTGCGCTCGATGGCTGGGAACTCTTCTGGACTCTTCACAGATTCAGCCTTCTCCTGTGACATCTTTACCATCTCCACGTGGGGTTTCTTTAAAATATGGAGAGGTCTTAAAATGCTTATGAGGCCAGCTGAGTGTGTAGTACTTTCTAGATTCATGTGATTTCCCTTTGACTTTCTAGTTTTGTTATCTAACTTGATTTTTTTTGACTTATCTTTTCAAGGCATTTAACATACTTTTCATGAGATAAATTTTTGGTTTCACTTTTATTTCATAGCTTTACATATTGTTTGTTAAGTTGTGAAAGTCTAATAATAATTACAATGGTTGTAAACAGAAGTGGAAATGAAGCTCTTTGACCTTTCTTAAGCGTAAAACTTCACTGGCAGGGGGCTCCATTGAACAGACCTTGTTGGGAACATCTAGAATGCAAAAGGCATCAGTCTCTGTTTAAGAGGGTGAAGTGCTCTGTGAGTGAATTTGGCAAATAAGCTCATGGAAGGTCATTTGAGAGAGCTCTACTATAAAATATAACAGTGTTGTAAGAACCTCATACTTCTTGACTCTCACTAGTGCCACCCAAACTCTTTATATAACATCTCACATGTGACTCACAATCATCCTTGGGGGCATGGTTTATAATTAGTTTCATTTTATGCTTGAGGAAATTGAGGTTTCCAGAGGTTAAGTCACTTAAGGTCACATAACTTTGCATTTGCTTATAAAATTGAAACCCTGGCCAGTCTGATCCCAGAATCCAGAATCAACTATTAGCTTTGAAAGCCTAACCTTGAGGAGAGGGTTCACGTTGTCCTTGCTGGAGATCTTCCTTGGCATGACATTGATCTATGGGGCTGGGTCAAGGGCATGTGCTCTGCAAAGCAAGTAATCACCATCACAAACAGCTTGCATGTGTATCCTGGCCGAGTGGACAACTCTATCAACCCTTTGAGCACGGGGTGAAGTATCATGTAATTAATATATTTAACATCTTAAATCACTGACTGGGTTAAATATTTGGAGGCAATCTTTGCTAAGAATATTATTTAAGCTAGACTCCAGGCTTCAAGGAAGTCAATACATTCTTATCCTCATTTCTGGACACTCTATCATGGGATCCTGAAACCAGGGATTTATCATGCTGTCCCCTTTGTGAGGCTTTTCCTTGGGGTGATGAATGTGGCTTCCTGACAAGCTTTTTTACCCCAGCCTCAAGGCAGAGTCCTTTCAGCTCAAAGAAAAATAAATTGGCTTCAAAAGAAAAACAGAAAAAAACCCTGCTGTCAACCTTTTAATGTTTCCTTTTCCATCTCTCCACCCCAAACCCTCCAAGGTGCCAGGTGGACTTCAGTCTTTAGGGATCCATTGTTCATTTCTGGACGCTCATGAGGTGAACCAGTTGTGCACTCTAAGTGCCTTTTATATGCTTTGTTACACCTAGTGGTGTGTGTGTGTGTGTGTGTGTGTGTGTGTGTGTGTGTGTAAGATCATATACATGATAATCACCTCAGGGTCAATACCCTAGAAAACTATCCCAGGCTATCTATGCCTATACCACAATTTTCCTCCAGCAGGAAAGCTGGGTTAGTATCTCTGCCTCGTTGTCATTTAGTAATAAAATATTTTTTCTAAGAAATTTTCCAATAAAACTATGAAATACAATGATTTACACCTATTTTCTTGTCTTTACAGATGAACAATGACATTTACTTTCTTTGAGGCATAATTATTCCCATAGAAGTCAGTCTGTTTATTGGTGGTTATAGATTTTCTGAGACTTTACTATTAAGCCTGCCACATTTAAAATATTTTTTTGTAACGATAATTTTGATCTGAGTGTTAAAAGAATCAAGTTGCATAGCTTCTTTTTTGTACTAGTAAGAGAAATAAAAAATTATTCTGTGAAGTTTTCATTACATTATGACTTGCTTCCAGGCAAGTGAGGAACTTTCTAAGAGCCTTAAATTCAGTTGGACTTAGACTGGCTATGCCATGTCATGTCATTTGAAATAGAAAATCTCTGCCTGTCAGAAAATAAGCACTTGCCCTGAGTCCAGTGGAGCTAGGGATGCTGAAAGTTTTCTTTTGTGAGGGCAGTTTCTCAGTGTCTGTGAGAAAACATTAAATGTGAGTTCCATATAATTAAAAAAACTGAATTTTTGGTTAAATAAGTTTCACAGTAGAAAAAAATTCTTGTTTCTTCCTAGAAGATCTGCATTTTCGTTGGGAATAAAATGACTACCAAGAGTGGATGGGAGAACAGGGACTGGTGGCTCACGGCCTGTAATCTCAGTACTTGAGAGGCTGAGACAAGAGAATTGTATGTTTGAGGATACCCTCAGCAACAGGTGAGACCCTGTTTCCAAATTTAAAAAAGGGCTGGAGATGTGGCTCAGAGGCACAATGCTTCTGGGTTCAATCCCCAATAACAAAACAAACACATACATACATACATACATACATACATACATACATATATATAAGAGTAGATGGGAACATAAACATATCCTTACAGAGAGATGAACTCAAATTATTTGTAGAGAGCTCTGAAATTTATTTATTTATTGGTGGTACTGAGGTTCCTGGAAGCTCTTCTACCTCCGGGCTATACTCCCAGACCTATTTTATACTTTTTATTTGGAAACAGGGTCTCTTAAGCCAGTGCGGCTGGCTTCGAACCTGCGTGATCCTCCTGTCTCTGACTCCCAAGCACGGGGATTACAAGTGTGCGCCACCACGCCCGGCCCTGAAATTTAAATAATGAGTCACAGATGCCTTTTAAAATAGATACTGCTAATGTCGGAGGTCAGTGGTTCTTGAACTGTGGTTCTAAAGCAGCAGCATTAGTGAAATTGCCTGTTTTGTATCTGACTGGGCCATGAGGCGTCCAGATATGATGGGTAAACATTTTTCTGGGTGTATCTAAGAGGGCGTTTCTGGATGAAATTAAAATTTTAATCATTAAATTGACTGGAGCAGATTGACCTTCTTGATCTGGGCCTTATCCAGTCTGTTAGAGGACTGAATGGAACATAAAGAGTGGTAAAAGAAAAACCCCTTAGATCTCTGCCTAGTGATCTATGGTCTGGAACAATGGTTTTCTCATGCCTTTACTCTTGGACTGCAATTTACACCTTCAGCCTTTCTGGTTCCTAGGCCCTGAGAATACAGATTAATGGATTTCTCAGCCTCGATAGTGAACCAATTCCTTCCAATCACTTTCCCCATTCCCTCTCCATAAAGGTGTATATCCTATCAGTCCTGTTTCTGTGGGAGAACTACTAATATACTAATATACTGTATACTAGTCTCCCAAATCTTCAGTCAAAAACTTGGAAAGTGGAGTCCAGCAGTCCACGTTCTAACAACTCTTCTAGATTCATGACTCATGGCTATATACACACATACTTTCTTTTACTTTTTTGAGGAACTAGGGATTGAATTCAGGGGCGTTCTACCTCTGAGCTATACCCCCAGCCCTATTTTTTATTCTTTATTTGAAAACAGGGTCTCACTAAGTTATGGAGGACCTTGCTTAGTAGCTGAGGCTGGCCACAAACCTGCGATCCTCCTGCCTCAGCCTCCCAAGTACTGGGATTATAAGCATGTGCCACCACACCCAGGCCACATTTATTTTAGTGAAAAAAAATTGACACCATCTCTTCAACTTCATAATTTCATATGTGAAGTATTGAGGCTCAGGGAAGTTTCATGATTTCTTTAAGGTATTAGTTGTTTAGTGTTGCAAGGGGAAAAGCCATATAATAACTACGTAGTTAACGGAAGTTTATCATAAGGATGTGTAGGGTGTCACTGATAGTGAATCCTAGACTTTTCTTGTTGTGTAGATGCAAGCATGAATCTTTTGTGATTTCTGTTGTTTCTAATGGTTTAAACAAATGACCTCTTCTTTCCTTCCACTACCTGGCTTCTGCTTTCTTACATCTCTTACTGCCTCATTACTTTTGCTTACTGCCTTTTGTCCCCATGAATAGTTTAGTTTGTCTTGTTTTTTATTTTCTGATTGGTCCATAGCCTAAAACTACTCTGCATTTTACTATTTAAGGTCTCTAAGATGAAGGATCTGGCATAAAATATGCAGTTTCCTTGTTAAGTAGAACTCTGATGACAGGCATTCATTCATTCATTCATTCATTCATTTATTAATTCATTCTTTCATTCACCCAATAGCTACTTATTAACACTTTGTTCCTTCCATCATTCTAGACTTTGAATGCATCCAACATTCACATACCTGTGGCGCTTAATTTCCAGAGAGAGGAACAGAAAATAGACAAAGAGTACATATTTACAGATTCACAATCTCTTATCTATGATTCTGAGATTCAAAAAGCTCTTCAAGCCCAAGAGTATTTCCTGACTCATTTGGCAGCAAAACTGACCTGATGTGAACTCATCTGGCAATAAAATGTGACCTGAAAAAAGGTGAAGCTATTTGTAGATTTTATTTCTCTCACTTAGAATTAATTTTAATGCATAACCCTAAAGAAGTATTAATGTTTGATTATGAAGACCTGCTACAGACCCTATTGAGAGTATATCATGGAGTTTTATAAAAAATCCTAAAAAATTGAATTCTAAAATTCAAAATCCTCAGGGTTTTGCATATGAGAGGTGGACCTGCTGCAAAGTATCAGGGAGTGCTAAGTGCTGTGAAGAAAAATTAATCAAGGTAAGGGGATAGAGAAACATGGGAAACGCTTTAAGGATCCTAAACAAAGAAATTGTATGGTTCTCAGAACACATCTAACTCTTGGAGCAGTGGCTACAATACAAGGATGAGAAAATACAGCCATTAGTAGAATTTACAGGTATTTTAATTAAAAAGTCATCCCTAAAGAACTCGAAGTCTTTTAATGAATTTTCATCAAGTAATTACTTGAATGAAATGGAAAGTATCAAAATTATATTCGAATGTTAATTATTTTAAAGCATATAGAATGCAAAGAGACAGATTTAAGCAGAGAGAGTTTACACCCTCCTATACTGAAGACATTAATCTGTGCTTTAGATAAATTATGATTAGGTGGATTAATTAGTGACACTGAGAAGAGAGTCTAAGGTTCAGGAGAATCCAGATTATCCCTCCGGGTTATGTGGTCTAATCTAAGCACATGACCCTTTTTATATATAAAAATGGAATATGGAACTCTTCTATGAAATGTTAGTGATAGCATCAACCTCACCAACTTCAAATTTTGGTGCTGCTTAAAATTCTTCTCTGCTGTTATATTTCATGTAATATAGTCTTCACCTGTTGGAAAATATTATTGCTAAGCTATTATTAAGAGGTTCAGTGACTGACTCTATTGCCTTTCCTTATTATTTTAAGTATATGATTTTTTATAATACTTAGTGTGCACTAAACTGTCATAAACGCAGGCTAACCTTAGGGAATAATAAAGGATGGATATGCATCTCTGTCATATGCTAAATTTAAACTTTTAAATGATTTCAGGCTTTTTGATCTCTAAATTTTTAAAACAAAAAGTTATGTTTGGCAAAGGATCATGCGCTGATATGTATGAAATCATAGAGCTGGTGAAGAGTTAAGACTCTCTCTTTCTCCCTGGCACATGATCACACGACCCCTGCCTGGATTCTTGAATACTTGGCCACCTCTCTTTCTTGTTACCACACCAATTTTGCTCTATGTGGAGTAAAATATTGTATTAGCAAAACTGCCTGGTTGTGTTTTCTGAAATTGCAGAGATTAGTCTTATTCTTCCAATCTTTGACATATACTATCATATACTACCGTCACGTTTTCTTTCTCAGGTTGTCTCAGAAATTAGTTTTTGCAACTTATCCTCATGTTTTCTAACCCAATTGCCTTCCATTAAACACCATCCTATTTTGTATTATTCACTTAAGCTAGATGGCATCACAACAATTTATCTAATAATATAATAATCTGACACTAAAAGTTCTCCAAATGCTGTTATTCTTGCAATTGGGCCGTATGTGTTCTTATATGTTTACCTAGTCAAAGGTGTTGTCTCTGGCACTTTTCTGGCACTTGGGCTACTCTGTCTACTCTGGTTTTTATATCCTGGTCTAAGGATTTTTGCTTGCTTGTGAAAGTTATATGCAGAAACCAGCCTATGTACTGGTAAGCTTGTGGATGGATGTAAATACTACATAGAGGAATAGTTCAAGATAACTGGAAAAACTCGATTACATTACTTGGAATTTTAAAAGCAGAATTTCCTTTGATTAAGATTGTGAGGTGGCAACTGAATTATTAATCCTATTGTTAAAAATATTCTTGTTACTTTACATCCTCCTTGTATTGATTTTGGAAAATGTCAGTGGGGACTCACATTCAAGATACTGAGCTCTGAATTAACAAGTAATTGTATTACTTGTTAATTAACACTGTATATAAATTTTCTGAGAAAAAAGAAAAAAAGCACCATGTCTTGGTATTTCATTTCTAGAGTTGACCATGAAACTACTAAAGGTTTGTTTTATTTTTTCCTCATGTGGGTAAAGATTGGTTTGCAGTGTTGATTACAGGTCTTCATTGCAGACCTTCAGTTTATGAGGTTAGAGTGATTTATAATGTTGACTATAGGTCACATTGTCTCTGTGAAAGCTGTGCTTTCAACACCACCGGATTAAAAAGAAAAACCCAAAGAAAAAACACTATAAACACTATATTAAAAACAACCCCTTCTCCATCTCCCATACTCAAGCCCCCCTTTCCTTCTCCTATATTCTGGTTCATAAACCAGTACAGAACTGATGCCAGTGCCTGATGGTCTCTGTCTGTGTGCCAAGCTTCCTCCCTACCATTTATGTTTTTCTCAGCCTCTCTGTCTATACTCATAACCTTTACTCACTCTGTTTCATATCAGAATTGTGAAACTGTTTGGGTCTAATTTGTGATCGTTAAAAGGAAACACAGCCACAGGCACAGATGATGGAGGAAATTTTTCTTTTCTGGTCTAAGAACCATATTGCTAAGGGAATTAGTCATGTTGTATCATGAAAAATTGGTTGGATCCCAGATTTCAAAGACCTCCCTTGTGGATATAATCCGTATGAAATATCAACAGAAGCAAGAATCCAATAAAGCCATGCTCAGCTCCCCAAAGGGAGTTATGTTTTCAAGGTACTAGATTTTAAAATGTGTTATGTGTGAGCCTTTCAAATGTTAAAGCTGATATTCAAGTTATGATTGATATGTAAACAACGAAGTGGTCAAAAACATAAATAAATGAAAATATAGAAAATAATGTCTTGGGGAAATTTTCATCTAAGTATATATACTGGCTATGGCAATAATATTATAGCATATTTTCATGCATCTATTAGGTATTTATTTTAGATTCTACATCGTCTTACTTTTATTTTCATCTTTTCCTCCATGTAGATTTCACAAACTGACAAAAACTTTCTTAATTGAATTTTTCCCTAACATGAGTAGTTTAGAAATTCTAACTCATCTGATACCTTGACAATAGAACCAAGTTACTAACAGAAATGTGTGATATTATTTTTCATAAAGATTGTTCTCTCAGGGAAACCAACTGACAATGATAAACTGGCCAGGTTTTTACCTTGTATGGGTAATCAGAAAGACATTGGGGGAGTCAAGTCCTTAATAAATGTATAATATTTCTTTGGAGGAATCTAATTATTGACAAATTATAGGGGTCTTTAAATGTGCCCCACTTGTACATAGAGACTGTAGTCTCACTGAACTTGCCTAATGACCTTGTAAATTAAAAGAGCAACAGTCAAGTGGTTTATCAATGTCAATAGCCCCCAGCTGGATGAAATTTGAGTTGCATAAACACTCTTTGAATGTATATATGTTTTTCATTATAATAATTTGCTTTTAAAAATATATACTTGCATTAAATGTATATGTGAAACAGAATTATCTTCTGGGATGAGATAATCAATTACTGAAATGTGGGCCAGGGAATATCTTAGAATACAAATAGGGGACAATTTCCAGAAAGCTAAAGTGTTCTCTCTTATTCTTGTTGACTGTCCCTCTAAACAGCTTTTAGTTTTTCTGGTTCACTAAGTAATAGAGTAAAAATTTAAAATCTAGACTAGGAATAGAAAATCTGTAGCAATTCAAACATGGCCTAAATTTTTGTTAATATTTGCTCTATCTATGAAAAATAACTTGTTAAAACAGTGAACAGAATTGTAATGGGAAAGAAGAGTTTAGAATCGGACTAAAAATGTGTAGGCAACTCAGTGAACCTTTCCAGATCTGGATATGGCTATATATTTACTTATAACACTTGTCATCCAATTGGATTATTTTCTTTCTTTCTTTCTTTTTATTTTTTGCAGGTCTGGAGATGAAATCCAGGGGCATTCGACCTCCAAGCTGCAACCCCTGCCCCATTTTTTATTCTTTATTTTGAAACAGGGTCTCACTAAGTTGTGAAGGGCCTCACTAAGTAGCTGAGGCTGTCCTTGAACTGCGATCCTCCTGTGTCAGCCTCCAGAATGTTGGGATTACAAGTGTGCGCCACCATGCCCGGCTTTCTGGATTTTTTTTTTTTTTTTGAATCTCTGCTTTCACTCTTGCCACCTCCAAAAACAAGACAACTCTTTCTTTCTTCTTCTTCTTTTTTTTTGGTGCTGGAGATTGAACTCAGAGGTAGTCTGCCTTCAAATTATACCCCCAACCCTTCTTATTCTTTCTTTGAAAAAGGGTCTCAAGTTGCCGAGGCCAGCCACAAACCTGCAAGCTTCCTGTCTCAGCTTCTTAAGTATTGGGATTGATTACAGGCATACACCACCACACCCCGATAAGACAAACCATTCTTACACACACACACACACACCCCTTATATAATTTTGATATTTGCTTATACCAATTTAATGTACCGACTTCAATGACTCCCACATTCAGGTTCTCTATTTACATGAGCTGCCCTCTTTTCCATACTGGCTTAGATTGCAGTTCTAGGGTGCACAGATGCCAAAGCTAGATGGGAAACAAACAGTGGGTTCTGAGGGTGAGCGCCTGGTTGTGAGCAAGGGAGGTTCATACACAGGCTAGCAGAAAGTTAATGGGCTCTCAGGTCAAAATGAAATTAGGAGAGTAATCCTAACTTTTATTTCTTCAAACTTCATTCTTTCCCCTACCCCAAACTCTATTCTTACTAGTAATTCTTTCATTCTAGAAGAGGGCCAATTGTTTTTTATGTGCTTTTATTGGTGCATTATAGTCACATCATAATGTAAATTTCACTGACAGTGACATGCATGCACACAGCACTTGATGTCACCCCTCTCATTTCCCCATTTCACACATGTACACCTAGTTGATGGTAGTATTTTTTATTAATGAATCTCAGTCTTCCTCCTTTTTCCCTTAGACCTCCTCCCTGGCTCTACTGGGGTTTCTCCTTCAATGTCTGGAGTTCCTCTTGTATCCCAGTTACTCCCTAGCTTGTGAGAAAACATATGACCCTTCATTTTCTGTGACTGGCTAATTTCACTCAACACAATGCTCTCCAGGTTCTTCCATTTTCTTGCAAACGACTAATTTTCTCTTCTTTATTGCTGAGTAGAATACCATTGTGTGTATTTTTAATAAATTTTTTTGGTGGTACTGGGGTTCCTGGAAGCCCTTCTACCTCCGGGCTACACTCCCAGACCTATTTTATATTTTTATTTAGAAACAGGGTCTCCTAAGCCAGCGCGCACGGCTGGCTTCGAACCTGCTCGATCCTCCTGTCTCTGCCTCCCAAGCGCGGGGATTACAAGCGTGCGCCACCATGCCCGGCTAATTTTGTAATCTGTTCATCTGTTGATGGACACCTAGATTGGTTCCATAATTTGACTATTGTGAATTGTGCTGCTATGAACATGGATATGCACATATTACCATAGTTCTTTGGTTTTAACCTCTTTGCAAAGATATCCAGGAATAGTATAGCTAGATCATATGGTAGATTTATTCCCAGTTTTCTAAGGAATCTTCACACTGATCTCCATAGTGGTTGGACTGGTTTGCAACCCCACCAACAGTGTAGAAAAGTTCCTATTTCCGTACATCCTCACCAACAATTACTCTTATTTGACTTTATGATTGCCATTTTGATTTGATGGAATCTCAGTGTAGTTTTGATTTGCATCTCCCTGATTGCTAATGATGTTGAACATTTTCTCATATATTTATTGATATGTGTACTCTTATTTTGTGAAATATCTTTTCAATTCGACTGCTTATTTCTTGATTTTTTTTTAGTGTAGTCTTTGAAGTTCTTTGCATATCCTAGATATTAGTCTTCTGTCAGAGGAAAAGATAGTAAAGATCTTCTCCCATTCCATAGGCTTTCCCTTTAGATTCCTGATGGTTTCCTTTAATGTACAGAAACTTTTTAGTTTAATGCCATCCAATTTATTAATTCTTGTTTTAATTTCCTGAGCTTTGGGGTCTTGTTTAGGAAGTATCTATCTGTGCCTATATTTTGGAGTGCTGAACCTATGGGAGAGGTCCAATTATAAGAGACCAAGTCCAAACACATTTAAATAAATACAATCCAGGTCAAGTCCAGGCACATGAGAAACAATGGGAAATCTCATTGGAGTAGGATGGAGCTATAGAGGATTAAGCAGAGGAGTAGAGTGGCAGCGGCAAAGCTACATCTTTCAACCATTTCTTTAAAAAAAACTGAAGCAAAAATAAGAACAGGCCCTAATCATGAGAATTTGCAACTCAGCTCAGAATATAGGACCTATAGGATGGAAAGGAAAAATATGTGGCTTCCTGGAATAGTTATAAGGACGTTTACCAAGGCCACCAGTGCTGGTCTGCAGGTGGCACACCTCCTTCATGTCTCACTGCAACACTGGAGAGCACCCAGAGCATTATTCTATGCATTGATTTCTGGACATTTTCTGTGAGATAGATGCCAAGATGTTGTTTTTCATTAAAGGAATTAGAGTAAACAAATGTGTTCAGATTTTCCTATAAATATAGATACTTTTAAAGGTAGCGAAAACAGAAAGAGACAATTTTGGATCTATTACAAGTTAAATGACACCTACCCAGTATAATGGCACTTCAGTACTGGACTGAGCACTCTGTGACGCGTGTGGGCAGGTCAGCTACAAATCAGTGCAGAATATAATCAACATCAAAATGGGACTCGATCAAAGGGTGGGTATAAGTGTGTTGGGAGTTCAGAAAAGAGAGAGAACCATATGGACTTGAGTGGTCAGGGGGCCTCTAGGGGAGAAGTATCACTACTGGCCCTTAGGTTGTCCAGACAGAGAGAACCATTTGTGTTCCCTGAAGGGAATTGAGGAAGAGTAACTAAAATAGCTAAAATAAATGGGATCACAGTGGCCTCTCTTTGTTCAACCCAGCATATACACATTGAAGTTTTTGCCACATCTTTGGGTCCTCCTTTTTCTTGGAGGGTTACCATGCACATGTCAATGATCTGTATGCTTTTCTCCTGTTAACCTGTCTCGTGCCAGCTTATTTCTGAAGGCCAGCCAGAGACTTCAAGGATAGAAGTGAAGTTTTGCCTCCCTTCCAGAGGGTTTTTTTTACAAGATCATTTACCTAGCAGAGAGGCACTTTAGTTTGGAGAGCAGCAACGTTGTAGTTAAGGGAGTCTTGAGCAGAGATGTAGGTGAGGCTGACAGACTTAGTAAAGGGAAGAAGGATAAGCACGTGTCATGCAGTGTCATGACAGTTATGAAAAGTTCAAGATGGGGCCACAATTGAGAATGGTTGCAGTGGCACCGAGTGACATTCACAGTGCTCCAACCTAGGAGAAGAAACCAACTTGCTAGAGTGGAGAAAGAGGGTGAGTGTTTTGATATTGTCTGGAGGGTCTGCAGGACACAACCAGTTTTGATACTGAGGCTGTGAGCTCCATTAACAGGCATTCTTTTCTGAGAAACAAATCCATGAACTGTGGAGGCCTAATGCCTCCCTGTCCATTCTGACCTTTCTGTACAGCTTTACTGGCCAAGAGCATGCATGTCACCTTCACTTTCATCACTCAAATGAAAATACCTGGAGCAGAAAAGCAGATTCCATGGCTGGTGCTTTTTAAGTCTTGGATTTAGTGGCTTTAGATGGTTACAGTGTCTCAATTCTTGCAGATCTCCCAAGCTCTTTATCTTTTTTTTTTTTAAAGGAGACTCTTAGAACCCAAATGAAGCAAGCAGTCAGCTAGCCTCCTACCCTTCCACTACACTTGATCCTAAACTGAGTTTGTGTGATCTTATTCTCTAAACACTTATTATGTGTGGAGTTTGAGCCCGTAGAGATCAGTGAAGTGGGAAAGCCAAATAACCAGATGGGCCATTAAAATAAAGACTCAGATATACCATTCTGAGGGCAGTGTAGGACTGTGGATTCTAGTGCACACACTGGTGTGTGATGTTGGGAAAATGACTCAACATTTCTATATTGGTTTTGTCATTTGAAAAATAATCATAGCACTTAATTTAGAGTATTATCTTGGAAGTTTATTGAGATGATAAGAAACGCATATAGAACAATGCCTGGAACAAAGAAAGTGCTCAGTATCATCCAGTATATTCTGACTCTGAGGAAGAAGAGCCAGGATAGAGGCATCTGATTAATATTAGTTCACACTTGCACATGCTAGTGCATATCAGAGATGGACAGTTGGAGTTCATTCTCTCTGGCCATGATATCTGTTGGAATTGGTCCAATTGGTTACTGTGTCCATGTTGAGTGGTTGATGACTATACTGTGTGAGTTGCTTTATATTTTTTTTATCTCGGAGTCCAAGTCAGTGGTTATGAAATATGTGTGTCCCACTGGGTATAAAATTGCAGTTTTTTAGGCCCTAGCCTCTAAAATTCTGATTCAGCTAATATGGGCCTAGAAGTACTTTTTTTCCCCTGTGGTACTAGAAACTGAACCCAGAGGCATTCTACCTCTGAGCTACACCCCTAGACTGATTTTATTTCTTATTTGGAAACAAGGTCTCACTAGGTTGATGAGAGTCTCACTACTTGTTGAGGCTGTCTTCAAAGCTTCGATCTTTCTGTCTCAGCCTCCCGAGTACTAGGATTACAAGCATGAGCCATCATGCCTTGCCTAGAAACACTTTATTTATAATTTTATTTTTTGGTGGTACAGGAGGTGGAACCCAGAGGCTTCCTACCTCCTGGCTATACTCCCAGACCTTTTTATTTGGAAACAGGGTCTCATTAAGTTGCTGAGAGCCTAAGTAGCTGAGGCTGGCTTCGAAGCTGTGCAATCCTCCTGTCTCAGCCTCCCAAGTGGGGGGATTACAAGTGTGTACCACCACACCCGGCTAGAAACACTTTAAACAAGCACTTCAGGCCAACCCTCTGAGAAGCTGACTTAGAGAGTTAGAGAAGGTCATCTGGAAGAGGTAACTTGTAAACCAAGACCTGAAGTTCTAGCAGCTTTAGCAGGGAGGCGGGGAGAACAGGATGGAATAGGAGCTTATTCTTCTCAAAGGAAACAGCACGGGGAAATGCCAGAAGTTCTGAGAGAAACATTCAGAAGGCTGGAGTCTGAGTACAAGGCAAAAGGTAGCAAGAGATGGAAAATGCCCTGGTATAAGGGACCTGCATGCCGTCTTTCCATTTATCTTTGGGATAGGAAATGGGACGTCACTTAAAGTGCCTTAGGAGCTCAGGCACAGGATCCTATTTACATGCTGGAAGATCTCTGGCTTTGTGCCAAGGGAAGAGGGTGAGCAAGCCAGAGGCAGAGGCTACCAGTGAGTCCTCTGGTGAGAATGGCTAGCATGGCAGCCAGTCATCTCTCCTCACTCTTGACCTTGGTACCTCTCCTGACTCTTTCCCTGGCTACTTGCCATCTGGGTCTCCTTTGTGTGGTCAGGACTACTGTCTTCCTTCATGGCCGGTGTGGCTGCCTGCTCCAGCCTCAGACCTGACGGCTGTCAGCTATCTTAATGTTCTGGGCTCAGTGCTTGGCCATTCTGCTATCCAGGGTAGAGAAGGAAGTGGGTGGGGCGACTAGAATTAAGTAAAAGAAGACAAGGATCTGTCTGTCTTGTTCACTTCTCTGAGCCTAAGAAAGTAGCAAGAGTATAGCAATAGTGTCCAGGGGAGTAGCACAGAGTAAGTGCTCAGGAAATATTTGCCAAGAATGAGTGCTCTGTCTCCGACTGTGGATCAATTCACAAATATCAGAGGGCAATTCTAACTCCTACAGATAGTGTGGAGTGGGTGATGATGCTGACTCACCCTGTCCTTGTTGATCAGGGGTTACTTTTCTTCATCCTTTGGACCATACCTCCATTTCTTGCTTCCATTTTATTCTCTGAATAGTTTCAACAGAGAAAGAGGATTGGCATCATTATCTTTTTTAAATTACTCATCTTCAAACTACTGTATTTTAGCTATTATGCAAGGTATCATGCTGTGGCATTTTGGGCTTATTTGGCTTTCCTTTTGGATTGTTTTGCCAAAGCAGAACAAGTACAAATCCTGTTTCTCACTAAACTCATTTCATAAAGCCATCAGGGTTTTTTTTTTACAATGAAATTGAAAAGATCAGGCAGTAATCAGTTGTAGTACTTACAGGCTTACCCTTAGATTTCAACTTTAGGTGCAGGAGTGTGAGAAATCGAGAGAAGGGATTAAATAAGCCTCTAAAATGGTCATAATTTCCCAAAGACCATGCTTTAAATCCTAGGATTAGTTCCCAGAAAACCATTTATTCAATTATTAAAAGAAAGTTAATGGATAATGCTTCCCCTCCCCCTCCAATGGACTGGATATTTGTCAAGACTGAGTTGTACCCATTGGTAACAGGGATTAGAAAGGAGCTGCAGTTAGGGGGAACTGTATGCCTAATTGTTACTGTAAAAAAAAAATCACTTACTGGTAAACTGCAGAATATGAAACAAAGTGCCCTTTTTCCTTTTGTAGGAATGTGGATGCTAACCAAACGTGTCTGCATGGTTTCAATTAAGCACAGGAATGTTAAATGTAAAGCTGAATTGATGAAAATAACCAAACTTTCTGACAAACCAATAAATTGGAGTCTAGAACTCATTGCCCATACTGTATGGCAGCCAGCGAAACACTGCTACATCATCAATTTTTACTTAATTTTTGAGTTAGTTTATACTTGAAAAGAAAAAAAGCAATGCTAGGAAAGTAATTTAAATTCTTCTCAGCTATAAACAGAGACTATGCACGTTGGACGTGGACCGTATTCTTCACTGTATGCAAGTGAACGGGTTGTTTATTCTTTTAGCAATTTCCTCATTGAATTTTTGGAAACTTAAGACAAAGTTTTCAGGGAACTCTCATGTCAACATTTTGGCAAATGATCTGGCAAAATGTTAGTCGTTGAACTCTATCTCTAAACTATTCAGAATGACTCCATGGCAATCCTTATTCTTTTTAAATGATGTTTTAATTTTCCTTCCCTCAGATTTTTTATTCCTTCAAGTTGCTGTCGTAGGTTAATGTGGAGATGGCTGCAGACTATAAAAATTATGACTCTGGAGAAAAAAATTTTAATTTCTTGCCGAAAACAGAGGGTAAAATTACATAGCCAGAAAGCTGACTCTCTGCACATTTCTGCTTATGTCAAAAATTTCCATTTCTAATATAGAAATGTACCTCTGAATAGGTCTTTTTACTTTGTGGGAAATGACAAGAAATAAGCCTTCAAACCAAAAAAAAAGGGGAAAGCTGAAGTCATCATCTCTACCATTGTGACCTTCGTGTGACATGGAATGGGCACTCTCTGCTGAAAGATCTCCCAGGAACCTCGCCAGACACATCTGGCCCCTCTTCCTATGGGTCCAGAGCTCTCCTGAGACCCCCGTGCTTAGAAAGTAGAATTGCTGTCAAATGTGAGATGAGGTCTTTCAGACTGTGCCAGAGAGACTCTTTTCCTAATTTAGCCCAAATTTAGATCCAGCCAATGGCCTATTTCAAGTTACTAATGCTATATAATTTCTTTTCTGACAACATTGGAGAATGATCAGTTTTTTAATAAGGTGGTCACTCAACACCTTTTGTTTGGTGGCTATTGAACAAATATTATTTCAAAACTGTTTTTTTAGTACTGTCATAAAATACTTCTTTTTGTGGGAAAAACCTGTTACTTTTTAATTTAGACAAAATTATTTTTAGAATTTTGTTGGTACAAAGCTTGGTGTGTTGCACATGTTTACAATCCCAGTACTTGGGAGGCTGAGACAGGTGGATTGCAGATTCAAGGACAGCCACAGCAAGTAGTGAGACATCAACCCAGTGAGACCCTGTTTCCAAATAAAATAAAATAGGGTCAGGGGTGTAGCTCAGAGTTAGAATGCCTCTGGGTTCAATCCCCAGTACCAAAAAAAAAAAAAAAAAAGAAAAAAAATTTAGTTGGTGCAGTCCCAGTGTGGTCGTACATGCCTGTAATCCCAGCACTTGGGCGCCTGAGACAGGAGGATCGCAGGTTCAAGACCAGCCCCAGCAATTTAGCAAGACTCTCAGCGATTTAGGTTTTCCCTAACTTTCCCTTTGTATTCAATTGTTTCCAGTGTTGCCAACTTTATATAAAGGCTCAGTTTTGCTTCTGTAGTTTCCATTAACTGCTATATTTAAGATGAATGGTGGTACTTTATTGATCAATTAAGAATTAAAGCGTCATATCCAAGCTTTGCATTATCCACATATTTAATTAGCTTAAATAAAGATAAAGATTTGAATAGCTGAATTGAGTGTGATAAACCATTGAATATATCTACAAGTTTAGTAGACCAGCAAATATTTGACCTACAATTCTGTGTAATGAAATAATAATATTATTCAGATTCAACAATTACTTATTATTAAGGGTCAATTATAATAATATTCAGATTCAACAATTACTTGTTATTAAGGGTCAATTGTATGTAGGTACTTTCACAATAAATTGATATTCCTCAGTTTAACTAATATATATCCTGAGAACTCACTATGTGCTGGGTTTGTGTATTATATGGAAGATTTGATATTTGATTTAATGTCTTGGTAAAAGTACATTGAGATAAAATGTGAAATTAAAGCATCTCAGAAAGTTCTTTGTATTTATTTTATCAAAGTAATTGTCAGAGCCAGGCGTGGTGGCACACGCTTGTAATCCCCGCGCTTGGGAGGCCGAGACAGGAGGATCGCACAGGTTCGGAGCCAGCCTTAGCTACTTAGTGAGGCTCTCAGCAACTTAGTGAGATCCTGTTTCCCAATAAAATATAAAATAGGTCTGGGAGTATAGCCTGGAGGTAGAAAGCCCCTGGTTTCCACCCCCAGTACCACAAAAAATAAAAAATCTCTAGCTTACAAGTCACAACAATATATACTGAATATGTTTGCAATATATGTAATACTTTTGTACTTTTTGAAGAATTTTATTGTGTATACTCAAGTTCAAATGGAATGAAATGAATCTAATTCATGATAATTTTAGTTACTAGGAAACCTGTGTTACCTACATGTCAGTGGATTCCTCGTAGATAGATTGAGGAGTGGTAGACTGGGTCATGTGGTGGGTCCATTCCTAGTTGTCTGAAGAACATCCATATTGACCTCCAAAGTTGTTGTACTCATTTACAATTCTTCCAACAGTGTATAAGAATTCTTATTTCCCTGCATTCTGAAAAACATTTATTATTCTTTGTATCTTGATGACTGCCATTCTAATTGGAGTTAGATAGATTCTAAGGGTCATTTTCATATCCCTGATTGTTAATGATGCTGAACATTTAGCAAGTTTTCTTAGTTCTAATTTGGGCTGTGACGTTGGCTGTGTTCCTCTGCTTCTCCACATTTAGCATTGGTAAATATTTTCAATCAACTTTAAGAATCATTTCAATTTTAAGGGCTTTAACAATAGTAATAGTCATAAAAGCAATAACAGCAACATCAATAATGGTACTAGGATTATAATGCCAAGTTTTTAAGATATATCCTTTTATGATTCATATACCTCTCTGTGCTTTAGGTTCTAGCATTGTTCTGTACCTCCATTTTTTCAGCCGAGGAAACTGAAGTTTCAAGAGGTTAAGAATTAAAAATAAGTTCTCCACACTCTGGATTTGTTTCTCTCACATTTTGGTCTTTGTCCTGTATAAATAACACAGTGATAATTGGTTTATCTATATATCCAAAGCTAGTGCCCATCATATTGTTTGAATGACTTTGTGAAAATGTATGTGGTATGTTTATGTATGTGTGTGTGTGTGTGTGTGTGTGTGTGTGTGTGTATATAGATATAGATATAGATATATACCCCATATACATTCTTACCTAGATACAATGCATACAGTCTGCTATAATATGTTAAGGTAATAAATACTAAATTTAAATTAGGTACTTAAGATAAATATTGTTCATTTATTAGTAGCATCTGAGAAATATTTGAAAATACTATAATAGTAGGTTAGTAAATGGGAGGGGAATAAAATGAAATACCAATCCCTGAGATTTAGTGAGAAACCAGTAGGGGTAGTCTTTTAAAAATTGTTTTGCCAGCCGGGTGTGGTGGCGCACGCTTGTAATCGCCGCGCTTGGGAGGCTGAGACAGGAGGATCGCACAGCTTCGAAGCCAGCTTCAGCTACTTAGTGAGACCCTCACCAACTTAGTGAGACCCTGTTTCCAAATAAAATATAAAAGAGGTCTGGGAGTATAGCCCGGAGGTAGAAAATCCCCTGGGTTCCACCCCCAGTACCACCAAAAGAAAAGTTATTTTGCCAGGCGTGATGGTGCACACTTGTAACCCCGGCGCTTGGGAGGCTGAGACAGAAGGATCGCACAGGTTCGAAGCCAGCCTCAGCTACTTAGGCTCTCAGCAACTTAGTGAGATTCTGTTTCCAAAAACATTATAAAATAGAGCTGGGGGTATAGGCCGGAGGTAGAAAGTCCCTGGGTTCCACCTCCCCAGTACCGCAAAGAAAAAAAAAATATTTTTGCTACTGGTTACTTTTTTTCTTTGAGGTTGTAATGAAGGGTATTTTGTTAATAGAGCAATTTATGTCAAATCCCCGTGTGAGCCCAAGAAAACCTGGACTCATGCTTCCAGGCTGTATTTCTCTCATTCTTCCAAGGCCAAGGTTTGCACAACTCTAAGAGCAGGATTCCACGAACACACGAGCTTGCTAGGCATCCTTAGCCGCTTGGCCTCGTGACTGCACATATCATTCACTTGAGCAGAACCCAAGGGCTTTCATTTCCCGTTATGGGAAATACAATCTGGGCGAGATGGAGAATGCTCTTTAAAGAGCGAAGTTTGTGGGTCACTTCAAAGTTACGCATGCTTACCTAGGGCTCTCCTTGAGGAAACTTTGTCAGATCAGCATCCATGTTTCCGTTTTTAGTTCAGAATGTACATTTCTCCTCCCACCCACCTTCCTTTCCTGTTTTTTTTTTTTTTTTTGGTGTGTGTGTAGCCTGCTGATTCAAAATGCCTTTCTCCAGAGTAGAGGCCAGAGATGTGATACAAAACAACTGTGCCATGATTTAAAATAATGGAGGCCCTTGGAAGTATTTTCTACTTTACTAGCAGTATGATAACTAAGGACTATAAACTTTGACTAATGAGTCTAAGTCCCTGGAGACTGTTTGGTTCATAATTCAACTCCCACACTCTTTTATAAAAAAATAACATCGCCCTTTGCCTTTTAAAAAGTAATTTCTCGTTCTTCAGATATATTGAAGCATGATATTTTCCCAGTGCTGAGAAACTGTGGTGGAGGAAAAGACTAAGTGGATAGTATATTTATGCATTTTTTTTCTTTTTTTAGGAATGGCTTTCCCTATTATCACCTATGATAGCAACTAATCAGCCCAAATTAGTTATTTGAACATATATATTCATTGCACAAAACCATTTTGGAACTCTTGGTGTCCTTTTTGTGTAAAGGATATATAAGAAAAAGGGTTCTATTTTGATTGTTAAAAATTTAGCAAACATTTTCTGAGAGTTGGCTAAGTGCCTTTCAGTGCGCGACCAGCTGATGGGTAAAAATAGCACAGTTCTGCAGTCTAGGACAGTACTCTTCCATAAATTCATAAATGCATGCTATGCCATTCTCTGCTGCATTTGTCGAGGTTACTTTAGATCTTGTAAGCAAAAAAGACAATACTTTTCAATGTATTTTCTTGGTGCAACTACCGTTTAAACTATAGTATATCAATAAACAATATAGCAAGAAAGTGTCCTGCAGTCAGGTGAGCTTGGGAAATGCTTGCTTAGGCAAAGTTAAATAGGATGTTTTCCCATGGTCCTTCAGGAGGAGGATGGCATGCTACAGCTCTCAAACTTACCTGGTCTCAGAACTTTTTTCTTAAACACCTTCAGGGGCAATGTCTTATGGGACATGCTTTTTTTGTTTTGTTTTTTGCAAAAGTGTCATACTAACTTGTAATAACTTTGAAATGCTACTTAAAGGAGCAAGTTCCATGGTTCTTGCAGAGATGAGAGATCTACTATGGGGCACGGTGCTTCCACTGCTGGAAATCACCTAGAGCCCACCATTCTCTTACCTGACAGGTTTATCCCCATGAAATCCTACTTCCCATCCTGCCTCGGTTGCTCAGCCTCCCCACCATCCTCTGCTGAGTCAGCAAGAACATCACAGATTGCTTTGGTCAGTGAACAGCAAACATCATCTTTGAGTCTTTTGGACAACCCAGATTCATAACACTTTAGTAGAATGGAGCATTTAAGAGCTGGGCGTAGCGGTGCACATTTGTAATCCCAGCGCTTGGGAGGCTGAGACAGGAGGATCGCACAGGTTCAAAGCCAGCTTCAGCTACTTAGTGAAGCTCTCAGCAACTTGGTGAGACCCTGTTTCCAAATAAAGTATAAAACAGGTCTGGGAGTGTAGCCCAGAGGTAGAAAGCCCCAAAAAGAAAAAAATAAAAAGTAATCTTGAAACTATTTTTCTGTAGTCATGTCTGAAATCCAGAGAGGATGTAGCTTTACCTCTATTGTACCTTCTGCCACTAACAAAGTGTCAGTGTCTCGGGTTTGTTTGATCACTCAAAGCCTCTTTCTCTAACTTAAGCAGCAGTTGCTGAGTGGGGCATGGGGAGGGAGTGCGTGAGTGTGAGAAAAGTGGCTGTAGGACAAGTTCCTGGATTATGTGTGCAAATCTGGGCCATGAAGAAGGTGCTGGATATGGGGAGTTCCTAGGGAGGGAGAGACACTAACAGAAAACAAAAGCTGAGAGGACAGCACAGATGTTGTGTATTAAGGAAATCAAAGAGCCTGGCTTGTTTTAAGTGGACTGTCTATGGAATAGAGTAGAGAAAGATAAATACGATGAAACAAGTAAGGCTGGATTAGTAAACTCTCTTGTGGTGAAGGGATTTGAACATCCTGTTAAAAGTTTGGATTTTATTTTAGGCTTGTTAATTTAGTGATATTATTCAGGCATTTGAGTGTGCAGAATGACTTGGATTCAGGAGATGGAAAGCAGAAAGTCAACTGAGTCAATGCAGGTGTGAACTGAGAAGTGGTACCCTAGAGGAATAGCCATGGTGATAGGGCAGGTAAGAGAGAAGCAGCAATTTCATTAAAATAACCAGACCACCCGGATGTCTGTTTGCATTTGAAGAAATAACAGAATGGGAGAAGTTTATCCTAATCCTGGGAGGATGCAGGCCCAGGGAACTGGCTGAAGAGTATCACAAATGGCAAAGCCAAGAGATGATTTCTCTGACTTTACATATGTTGCTCAGAGATAATTCCAGAACCTTTGAATGGAGATGCTCTGTTGTTAACTGCAAATTTATTACATAAGTGGGGCAGGAAGTAAAATTGAAACATTTTAAGAGTGGTAGTAGAAATATATAACCACATAAATTTTCCACTGAGTAACTTGAAAAGAAGATAAAAATGAGAGATAGGACTAAAATTATGAGCAGGGTGTGGTACCTTGTACCTGTAATCTCAGTACTTGAAAGGCTGGGACAGGAAGGTGACAGGTTTGAGGCCAGACTCAGCAACTCAGCAAGATCCCGTTTTAAAAAGGGATGAGCTGGAAATGCAGCTTGGAGGTAGAACACCCCTGGGCTCGATTCCCAGTCCTTCTCACAAAAAGAATGAAATCATGGAAAGAGGTAACAAATTAGTTGGTGACAGAGAAGAAAGGATAATTGAGGTAAGAAAAAAAATCAGAGGGAAAAATGGGGTTCTTTCTTGAAGGCTGAATACCTTGGTCCATTTCCTATTGCTATAGCTGAATATCCCAGACAGGGTGATTGCTCATGGTTCTAGAGGCTGCAAGTCCAAGAGCATGGTGCCGCCATTTCATGAAGATCCTGTTGCTGTATAACATGATGGAGGGCATCACATGGTAAGCGAATGTGCCAGAAGGAGTCTCTCTTCCTCCTCTTTAGAACCACTGGTTCCAGCCAGGGCTTCCCACCCTCCTGACCAAAAGTCCCACAT
>NC_137794.1:86232863-86310363 GCF_963383645.1 Muscardinus avellanarius
TGCTACATGCTGAAGCTGTCCTCAAACCTTCCTATCTCAAGCTTCCTATCCAAGCACTGCGATGACAAGTGTGCGCCACCATGCCCAGCTCAGATTCCCAATGACTCATTCCCATCAAGACATAAACTTATTATTCTTCAACTTTAACCTATTAAGAAAATCTTTCTCAACTCCATTTGCTTTCTCTAACTTTGTCTCCCTTTCCTATTTATAGCAAAATTTCTCAAAAAAAGTTAAATTTGCCTGTTCCTCCAATTTCTCTCACCATCTCATCTTGACCCAACTTTTCAGTTCTTGCTCCCATTCTTTAACTTGACCACAACGTCGTCTGTCAAGGTCAACCATGACTTCCATGTTGCTAAATCCATAGTTAACCTGTCTTCACTCCTCAGCCAGTCAGTAGCTTTAGACATAGGTGATCACTCCTATGAAATATTTTCTTCATGTACCTACTGCTCCAGTCTGAACTCCTGAGCTTTCAAATATGTTCCTCACATGGTAAATGGCAACTCCATTTTTCCTATTGTTTGAAATAGATCTTATTGTCATCTTGAGCTTCTTTCTCTCAAACCTCACTTCTGATCTGTTAGCAAACTCTTCTGTCTCTTCAGTGAAAATATCCCCACAAGTATGGCACTTTCGTTCCAAGATGGAAGATGCCAGCATCTTCCACCTCAGTTATTTTTAAGTTTCCTGACACATCTCCCCATTTCTAAGCTGTGCTTTGCTGTGGTCCATTCTCCACACAATATCCAGGGATCTTTTCAAGATGTTAAGTCAAAACAGAATTTTATTGTTCGGATTTTACAGTGACTTCTCTTGTAGCTCAGAATGTAAAATAAATGTCTCATGATAGCCTAGTAGGTCCTACATAATTGGGTGCCTGCTATTTCTTTGATCCTGAGGCCCAGGAGAGGCTCAGTGTACTTACTCCAGCAATACTGAACTTGATGTGTCTTGAGTAGCCATGTGCCTCATTCTGTAAATTCCTTTGGAATTTGCTCCATTTCAATTAAACCTGTTTTAGTCCATTCAGGCTGCTGTTACAAAATGCTTTAGGCTAGATAATTTACAAATAGCAGCAACTTATTACTCATAGTTCTAGAGCCTTGGAAATCCATGACCCAGGTACAGTATATTGTGTGTCTGCTGAAGCCTATTCCTCACAGATGGTGCTTTTGTATGGGTCCTCATAAGGCAGAAGGGACAAGCAAGCACGTCCAAGGTTTTTTTTAAGGGTTCTAATCCTGATAGTGAGGGTTCAACCTTCACGACCTAATCACCTTCCTAAAGGTTCAATTCTTAATACTATCACATTAGGGAGCAAATATGGCTTTGGTGTGGGAGAGGAGACCATAGCACCTTTCTCCCCCCCCCCTCCTCTTGCGGTACTGAGGATGAAACCCAGGGTTATTCTACTTCTGAGCTACACCCCCAGCCCTAATTTTTATTCTTTATTTTTGAAATAAAGAATACTAATTAGTGGCTGAGGCTGTTTGGGAACCGTGATCTTCCTGTCTCAGCCTCCCAAATGCTGGGATTAGGAGCATGTGCCACCACACCCAACCAGCACCTACCTACTTTCCTTCCTTCCTTCCTTCCTTCCTTCCTTCCTTCCTCCCTCCCTCCCTCCCTCTTTCTTTCTTTCTTTCAGTGGTACTGGGGTTCTACCTCCGGGCTACACTCCCAGACACCTATTTTTTATATTTTTATTTGGAAACAGGGTCTCTTAAGCCAGCGAGGCTGGCTTCAAACCTGCGCGATCCTCCTGTCTCCACCTCCCAAGCGCGCTGGGATTACAAGTGTGTGCCACCACGCCGGCTTTGATCTGCCTATTTAAAATGGTAAATCCTGACCCTTTAGATCCCCCGTCCTCTTCCAAGTTCTGTTTTTCTTTGTTGCAACTGTGGCCATATGATGACTCAATATATCCTTTATGTGAATGCCATCTTAATATAGTTTTTTTGTTTGTTTTATTACTGTATTTTAGCACCTGGAACTAGTTTGGGCACCCAATTTTTGATTTCTATATATGAATAAATAAAAAATAAAAACAGCATCAGCCTAATTTGTTTTAATAAAATTGCTTGCATTCACTTCATATAAAATATCTGGAAAGTTGTTTATATCGATCATAGAGTATTTTAGATTCCAACCCAGTGGTAAGCCAATGATAAATTTCAAATATTTTCTAAATATTTTAGGAAATTCTTGTTTCAATGGGAGCATTATTTTATGGGAAGTAAACCACATTTGTAGCAAATTCCCCAAGGAACTAGTATATGTGAGAAGGTCCTGGCATGGATTATCAGTGATTATCAGCTTCTCAACAGGGTTCTCCTGGCTATAAATATGTCTCACTTTTCATAGTCAATGATTTAACGAGCAGCAGTATAGTCAGATGGAAAGAGCTACAGATTTTAGGCCAGTGGTCTCATCAGTTGTATGACTCTGAGTAAATCATTTGATCTCTTGGCAGTATTTTCTTCCTCAAAATTGTAGTAAAAACAGTGAATTAATTATGAGGATTAAATGAAGTCTAAGAAATTTGAGGGGATTAGGTGCTGTTTTGCTCATTGTTAGATATTCAGTAAGCATCAAGAGTAGTGGTGAGTATTATATACTCTGCTAAGTAAAATAAATATTTGTTGAAAGAATCAATGAATAATGCGTGGAATACACTTAAACCTCTGCCCTGTGCAATGTAGCCACTCAATAAATGACAACTATTATATTAGTTATTAGAAAATTAATTATACTTCTTAATTTATACAAAGCATATAGAGGTTCAAGATCATATAGTAGGTCCCCACTGACCTCTACTGTTTATGCCTCTTTGGCTAGAACTGGAGATGTTTGGGGCTGGAGGTGGGTAGTTCAGTGGTCAAGAACTTGTCAGGTATGTTCTGGAGTCTGAGTTCTACAGCAGCATTAAAAAAAGAAAAAGAATAAAATTAGAAGTATTCAAACTTACAGAATATTTTTAATACTGGAATTAGGAAGTATTTTCATTGGCTTTTCATTTGGTGAAAAGAACCATTCAACACTGAAACCATAGCTGTAGTTAAAATGGAAGCTGTAATAAATTTTGGTTAACTGTTAATGTCAAAACAGTTTGCTTGGATTTTTTTTTTTTTTTTTTTTTTTTTTTTACAAATTTGATGGTAGAAGTACAAGTAAGTGTTTCTGATACTTTTAGCTGAATTGTTCACACATTATCTCCTTGCACATTGCTACCAAGGTAGAATCCAGATACAGCAATGACCCAGTTGTATCATTTTCTAAATGGATTTCTGCAGATGTGTTCATTGGCTACTAGAATAGGGTTATAACTTGGATTAAAATGTCCCCAAGAGAAGTTCATGTGTTAGGATCTGTAGCCAGGTTTGGAGCTACGGCATAGCTGGAAGACATGGATCCCTGGGGGCATGGCCTTGGGGATAATATCTTTACCTGGTTCCCCCCACCCCTCTTTGCTGCCTGGCTGTCAGAAGATGAGAGTAGGTTTTCCTCCTCTGCCATGCTCTAAAGACCTGCCTCCAAGCAGTTTGCCTTGGAACCAGCCAGCCATTGATTAAAACCTTTGAAATCTCTAAAACTGTGAGCCAATAAATCTTTCTTCCTCTAAGTTGTGCTTGTCAGGTATTTTGGTCAGAGCAAAGAAAAAGCCGACTGAAACAGTGTTGCCCATGTTTACCTCTGAACACAGAAGAATTAAGAGCAACTGGAGTCAGAAGACTTACGTCCTGGTCCCACAGCTTTAGTAGCTGGCCATGTAGTCTGAAATTATTCATTTCCTTATCTATTAAAAATGGGTTAAAAATACACACATTGACAGGAGTTAGGCGTGGTGGTACACGCCTGTAATCCCAGCATTTGGGAGGCCGAGACGGGAGGATTGCGTGATTCACGGTTAGCCTCAGATACTTAGTGAGGCCCTTTGCAACTCAGTGAGACCCTGTTTCCAATTAAAGAATAATTAAAAAAAAAAAAGGTTTTGGGGTGTACCTTGGAGGTAAAATGTCCCTGGATTCTATCTCTAGTACCACACAAACACACAAAAAATACACACATTGACTACATGATTTAGTGCGTGCATTTTATGTGATGGCTGATCTGGATTTTCGATTAGATTAGACTGAGAGCTTCAGAGGATGAAGAGACTTTGGAGTGTGTTGATAAGATTGGCTGGTGGGGCAGCAAATTGAAGGGGAAGCTCTGCTCTGAATGTGGGCGGTACTGTTCAATAGGCTGGGGCTCCAGATGGGACGAAGGGTGGAAAGAGGAAATGGGATGAAAGCAAGCTCACTCCTCCCTGAGCGGGTGTGTCTGTTGCTGCTGCTCTCACCTGCGCACAGCAGACTCGATCCTTCCGTCTCCCAGTGTGGGCTCTCGCCAGCAACTCTCGATGGAGCGTCCGGGCCTCTCTGTCTTGGACTTGGGATGCATCATGTTCTTCTTGGAGTTGGCCAACAATGGAGCGAACCTCTGAAATTGTGAGTCCCAAGAGACCTGTCCTCTGCTAAGTTGTTCATGTCGGGGATTTTGGTTACAGCAATGAAAAAAGCAAACTTAAACCAATTAGAAAGGAAAAGTGCTTATTTTGCCCAAGATGCTGCTGCAGGCTGATTGTGTTCCCCTAAATATATATGTTGAACTTCCCACCCGCAAGGTGGTGGTATTTGGAGGTGGGGCCATTGGAAGGTGATTAGATCATGAGGATAGAGCTTTCATGAGTGGAATTGGGGCTTTTATAAAAGATACTCCCCATATCTACCTCTACCTTGTCTCCTTCGCCATATTAGGGCACAGTTAGGAGATGGCTATGAAAAAGGAAATGAGCCCTCATCAGATATCAGCTCTGCCTTGATCTTGGACTTTCTGTGAGAAATAGCTTCCCTTGTCCATGAGCTTCTCAGCTCTGGTGTTTTCTGTTAGCAGCCTAATCAGACTAAAACAGATCTTTGGGTTGCAAGTAACAAAACAGCAGCTGAAGCTGATTCAAATAAAGGGAAAATTTTAAGGAGACATCAGGCCTATCTTATAAAACCAAAGGTAGAATGTGTGTGTAGGCCTACGATGCTGGACTAGAGAACTAGAAAACCCTCAGGAACCACAGCTCCTTAATACACTCACTTTTCTCTGCACCATTTATGTTATATTTCATTATGTTTCTCATAGTGTTGTGTGATTACTTTCTTTTCTTGGTTTCCCCCTACCAGCTCTGTGGGTTGGCTCATTAACACAGTCTTCACTTGGTAATCTCAGCCATTACTTTATTTACTTGAAAAAGTTAACAATGCTTTTGGAAAATAAATTCAGTCTTCATTGTTTTAACTACAAATACCCAGAAGAGAGAGTCTCAGAGACCTGGCCTAGTTTAGCCGTCCTTCCAGTGCAGTCAACCCTGGTCCAGGCCTTGCTGGCCATTCAGTTGGTCCTGTGGGAACTTTCTTTTTAAAAGGGCAGGAATGGATAGATTCCTTAAAAAGTGTTAGCATGGGGAAATTATGGATTAATACAACAGCTAGCTTTTCTAGTTTAGGGCTTTAAGCCTAATTAGAGATTAAAAAATTTTCTGTGAAAAATCTAAATTGCTCATCTCTGTTTTCCCTAGTATGTGGATTTTTATGTGAAGCAGATTAATATTGACTCAATTATCTTTGCCTTTAAAAGGTGGATTTAACTCATTGAGGCATCTCGTTTCCCAGTGTGGGTTGTTCGGGGAGTGCGCAGAGTACTCCTCTTGGCTCCAGTACTGCAGCTGCCTGCTCTCCTGTCCGCGGGGCCCTCTCACTTCCCTTGCAATTCTTTTATCTGAGATTAAGAAGAATATGCAGTGGAACATACAGGAACTGAGAAAGTTAGACAATTGCCTAGATCTTTAGGAAACAGAAAAACAGTTGCTTGCAATGTTTTAAAAATTATATTTGGTCCCTCAGGTATATGGTCTATTCCAAAGGATTTGCTATTGCTGTATATATATACAGCTTTGGACTGACTCCGGTGTGCTTTTGATTATCAGAATACTTTGGAGAGCGTTTCCTTCCTTCCTTCCTTCCTTCCTTCCTTCCTTCCTTCCTTTTTTCCTTTCTTCCTTGTACTGAATATTGAACCCTTTTTATTTTGAAGTAGGTTTCACTAAGTTGCCTAGACTGGTCACAAAATTTCAATCCTCCTTTCTCAGCCTCCCAAGTACTGGAATTACAGGTATGCACCAACGTGCTTGGCTGGAGTCTCTTGTAAATAAACAGAAATTCCTACTTAAAGTAGAGGAAAATAGAATTTTTTTTAATGACTATGAGGTTGACCTTTTTTCTTACTAGTCATCTGAAGCTTTCCTGAGAAGCATCTATCTGTATCCTTTGCTAGTTTTTTTTCTTTTGGGGTCATAATATTTTCCTTAATTTTCATGAAACTTTTGTTTATTAAAATAATAACCATTTGCTATATAATTTAGATGTATTATTTTTTGCATGTAATTACTTTATATTTCTAACTTGTTAACTATATTATTATTTTGTATGCTCGTATGTTTGTGTGGTATGTGAACCCAAGGGCATGTTACCACTGAACTACATCCCTAGATATTTTTTATTTTGGAATAGGGTCTTGCTAAGTTTCCCAGGCTGGGCTCAAACCTCAGATCCTGCCGGGCGTGGTGGCGCATGCTTGTAATCCCAGCACTTGGGAGGCTGAGACAGGAGGATCGCACAGGTTCGAAGCCAGCCTCAGCTACTTAGTGAAGCCCTCTGCAACTCAGTGAGACCCTGTTTCAAAATAAAGAATAAAAAATAGGGCTGGAGGTGTAGCTCAGCGGTAGAATGCCCCTGGGTTCCAACCTAAGTTCTGTCAAAACAAACAAACAAACAAACAAAGAAACAACCCCCAAACCTCAGATCCTTTTGTCTCATCCTCTCAAGTACTGGGATTACACCTCACCTGGCTTAAATTCTTTTTTTTTTTTTTTACTAGAACTTTTTTCTTTCAACATTTCTTAAAATTCAAAATTATAGAAAATCTGAAAGGCAATCCAGTGATCTTTGTATATTCTTCACTTAGATTCATTAGCTGATAATACTTAGTCACTCCCCCACTCATACATATGATATGTATTATTTTACTTTTACTTTTTTTTTGTGGTACTGGGGATGGAACCCAGGGGCATTGCACCTCTGAGCTACACCCCTAGCCCTATTTTTTATTTTCTTTCTTTCTTTCTTTCTTTCTTTCTTTCTTTCTTTCTTTCTTTCTTTCTTTCCTTCTTTCTTTCTTTTGGTGGTACTGGGGTTCCTGGAAACCCTTCTACTTCTGGGCTATACTCCCAGACCTATTTTATACTTTTTATTTGGAAAATTTGGAAACAGGGTCTCTTAAGCCAGCATGGCTGGCTTTGAACCTGCGGAATCCTCCCGTCTCCACCTCCCAAGAGCAGGGATTGCGTGCGCCACCACGCCGGGCTTTATTCTTTATTTTTGAAACAAGTTCTCACTAAATTGTGGAGAGCCTCACTAAGTAGAACTGTGATCCTCCTGTCTTAGCCTCCCAAGTACTAGACTTACAAGCATTTTGCCACCACACCCAACTATATGACTCATATTATGCGAGAGAGAGAGAGAGAGAGAGAGAGAGAGAGAGAGAGAGAGAGAGATTGAGATTACAGTTGAACTATTTGGAAGTAAGCTTTAGACATCATAACACTTGATGTCAAATTCTTCATTGTGTATCTCTTAAGAATAAGGAATAAGCCCAGCGTGGTGGGTGGCGCACACTTGTAATTCCAGCATTTGAGAGGCTAAGACAGGAGGATCTAGGTTCACGGACAGGCTCAGCTACTACTTAGTGAGGCCCTTTGTAACTCAGTGGTGAAAGCCTGTTTCAAAATAAATACTAAAATAATAATAATAATAATAATAATAATAATAATAATAATAAGGCTGGGATTGTAGTTCGAAGGTAGAATGCTTCTGGGTTCCATCCCCAATACTGAAAAAAAAACAAAAACCACGAATAAGGAATAAAGAATTTTTTTTTTTCAGGTGTGGTGACACACAATCCCAGCTACTTGGGAGGCTGAGGCAGGAGGATCTCAAGTTCAAGGCCAGGCTGTGAAACTAAGTGAGACCCCGTTTCAAAAACAATAACAAAAAAGGACTGGGGATGTAGCTCAGTGGTAAAGAAGCCCTGGGTTTGACCTTCAGTATTGCAAAGAAGTAAAAAAAAAAAAAAAAAAAAAAAAAAAAAAAGGACACACGTGTATACTATAATACTATTAAAACATCTAAGACAACAAAAATTTCATCGTATATAACATTTAGCTATATTTGAATTTTTCACACTATTTCTAAGTGAATGTTTTCTAAGCCTTTTATTAATTTATTCAAAATTCAGTCAGGTTTCATCATTGCATTTTTTATGTATCTCATTTATTACAGATTATTCTTAAATTTTGTTTAAGAAAGTCTTTTCCTAGAGAAGAGATTAAATGGGCTTCACCTAGATTTTGTAGTCATTTGTTAATTCTTTTTTTTCTAATGGCAAAATTTATGTCTTACCAGATTTGTCTGAGTTATGATTTCAGAGAAATTCTTCTGATTCTTTTTCTTTCTAAATAGCTTATTTTGTTTCAGCAAATTTTTATAAACATTTAAAAAATTACCTTAAATTTATTAGAACTTATTCGTCATTTATTAAGTACCTATATGTATTAGGTAGGATCTGTTTTAGGATTTATTCCATTGATCTTATACAGTTCCACATAAATTTTTATCATTGAAGATTTCTAATCGGTTTTACTCTATGTTGCATCTACCATACACATTTTCCATTGTGTTTCCTTTCTAAGTAGTTAAATATTATTATTATTATTATTATTATTATTATTATTATTATTATTATTATTTTGGTGTTACTGGGGTTCCTGGAAGCCCTTCTACCTCCGGGCTATACTCCCAGACCTATTTTTACATTTTTACTTGGAAACAGGGTCTCCTAAGACAGCGCGCGAGGCTGGCTTCGAACCTGCGTGATCCTCCTCTCTCTGCCTCCCAAGCGCGGGGATTATAAGCGTGCACCACCACGCCCGGCAGTTAAATATTATTTCTTAAATGAACGTTACTATCCTTTGTTATCTTTCTCCCTCCACTATATAAACAATATTACATTGATATTTTTATTGGAATTTGAATAATTTTATAAAACCATCTTTTACCAATGTTATATATTTCTCTTGCTTGATAACTCTTAGTACTTGATAAAAATTTTTATTTATATATGAATAGTACCTAATAGCTTTTAAAAGCTTAAGTAAATATATATTGATACTTTCTGAAATATATCTTGTTCACTCATTAATAGATATTCTAAATTATATTCTAAAATGAAGCCACAGAAAGCCACCTCTCCTGTCTCCCCAGACTTAATTCCATTGCTTTTATGGAATTATTCTTGGCATGAGGTCATAGCTTTGATTATAACTCCTATTAAGTCTGTTTATTTTAAGGTTGTTGTTTGTTACATTGTACACGCAAGAACTTGTAGGAACCAATGGGTAATCTCTTGACCTTCACTATAGAGAGTGCCTTTTTCAAATCATTATTATGTTTTAACCCAATATACTGAATCTTATAATCTGTTATGTTTGAATTTATGCCTTTGCAGTTTAAAATCATAGAGCCACAGATAATAGGTGTATAGAACCTTATTCGTTCCTTTATTCCTTCAGATTTCCAAGTACCATCAATGAAAGATTAGCAATTTTTCAATTGTTCTTCTTTTCTTCTGTGATGACATACTTGCCTCCAAACTTTGTTTGCTACTTGTTTAAATTGTTGCTTTAATGGACTTATTTGAGATTTTTTCTTTTCTTTTAAAAATATTGCAAATTCACTCATAAACTGAAGGAATGGTTCCAGGGAGCAGTAAAGGTATGGAAGGAATACCCACCATGGTAATAATGAGCTCAAGTCTCATACTTTAACAGGACCGTAAGTTTGGCTTAGGTCTGTCACTGGAGCAGAAGTGTTGTAAACACTTGAAAATCACTGCATCCAGGTCTAGGCTGCCTCTGCTCCATCTCCTTCCATAAACCTTCATGCATGCCCTTCAAAATATGAGAGAATTGACCTCATTACTATTTATAGAGACTTTGCTTCCACAAAAGCTCAAGACTCTTCGGGGACTCTTAATATTACAGCACCTATTGCAACAATTTAAATCAGGGCAATATTATGTATTCCTAAATATCCTTGTAAAGAGCTTTGCTGCATTCCCTCTTTTCAGCTCAAGGAGGAGGAAGAGTTCTTAATCCACACTTGAACAGCTGCATGGAAGGAAAAAATATTATTATCATGTTGAGCAGATCCTCCTGGCATGCTACAGACCATTCTGCCTTCAGACAGACTGCCCACATACATCCAGTACACAGGAGAAAGGCTGTATGCTCTCTTCCTCTGACTTTCTGTTTGGACAGATAGTTTTCTTTAAAAGTGAATCCTTTCATTGTAATGCAAGCTGCTGTAAAATACTGGTATGTGAACATGCATATATGTAACCCTTTTCTTCTTGGTTTTATATTGCGGGCTAAGTCATATTTATATGGCACCCCTTTATGAAGAACAAAGGATCTAGGCAATTTTTGCTATTAATAGGTAGTACAATTGTTATACTTTGTGTGCATGTATTAAATTATCAAAAATTTAAAAATTAAAATAGAAAAGTAGAATAGCTTTAGGAAGGAAAAGCAAATATATTTTCACACGCTAAAGTAATAGGATGATGAGTTCAGGACCAGGGGTCATGAAAGCAAAGGTTTGGTTCTGTTTCTAAAAGGGTTATCAGATCTCATACCATTTTGATAGAGACGGAGTCAATTTCTGGGAAGAGCTGGCAGACATTTTCTTTTATACCTAGGGGTTAGGCCTCTGTCTGGACTTTCTGTTCTTTGTATATTTTAGATTTTGTGTATGTGCAGCTGAGCTTTGAAATTTACTCAGAGAAATCATCAATGAAACTACACAGAGTTTTGAGTTAAAGTTATGATTATTCAGTTGTTTAGCTTCCTTACAGATAAAAATGGTAACAAACTGACCAAGCTCAAAAATTTCTGAACAGAACTTGGCTTATACACATGCTAATTTAATATCCTGCAAGTTTTAAATAAGAAATTCATAGAAACACAAGAACAGAAGTCTTTTTTGGCAGACCAGTTAAAAGACAGGCAGTATTTTACAATTCTTAAAAAACAAACCTGGAGTCTCATCTCTATCACCTTATTTTATTTTGAATAGGAATAAACACTTATTGTTTTAAAGTGATACATGAGCCGGGCGTGGTGGCGCACGCTTGTAATCACAGCATTTGGGAGGCTGAGACCTGGAGGATCGCGGTTCGCGGACAGCCTCAGCTACTTAGTGAGGCCCTCTGCAACTCAGTGAGACCTGGTTTCAAAATAAAGAATAAAAAATAGGGCAGGGGGTGTAGCTCGGAGGTCAAATGCCCCTGGGTTCCATCCCCAGACCCGAAAAATAAAAAAATAAAAAAAAAATTAAAGTGATACATGTAGCCAGGCGTGATGGTGCACGCTTGTAATCCCCGCAATTGGGAGGCGGAGACAGGAGGATCACGCAGGTTCAAAGCCAGCCTCAGCTGGCTTAAGAGACCCTGTTTCCAAATAAAATATAAAATAGGTCTGGGTGTAGCCTGGAGGTAGAAGGCCTCTCAGTTCCATCCCCAGTACCACCAAATAAATAAATAAATAAATAAATAAATAAATAAATAGTAAAGTGATACATGTGCCGGGCATGGTGGCACATGCTTGTAATCCCAGTGCTTGGGAGGCTGAGACAAGAGGATCACACAGTTTTGAAGCCAGCCTCAGCTACTTAGTGAGTCTCTCAGCAATTTAGTGAGACCCTGTTTTCAAATAAGATATAAAATAGGTCTAGTACCCTGGGTCCCAGGCAGGGGTCACGCGGGGCATGACAGCCAGGGCCTGGGTCGCGGGACTCTGGGTCCCGGGCTGGACCGCGCGTAGCATGCCAGACCCCTGGAGAAACCGGGCCCAGTAAGACCCTGGGTCCTGGGCAGGGGTCGGGTGGGGCACGCTGGACCCTGGAACAGCCAGGGCCTGGGTCACAGGACTCTGGGCCCCAGGCGGAGTAGTGCGGAGCACGCAGGACCCATTTGGAAACTGACCGGGTCACAGTGCTACTGAGTGCTTGATCCTACTACCTCCTCAAAACACATATACTATCTTCTCTTATTAAAAAAAAAAAAGGGAAAAGAAAAAGAAAAAGGAAAAGGAAAATATTGGAGAGGGGTTACGTGGCAGATGCCAGGACACTGGAGACGCAGACAAAACTTATCCAAATGCACTGGAACTTATGGAAAAATTCCCTGTGAAGGAGGACTGCTCTTTCTCTATATTGTTAAGAATCTTGGACATCACCTGTAAGGAGAAAGTTTAGTGGAGACCAAGGAGAAAGGCGGTGTTGAAAGCAGTCTCCACGATGGCGGTGGAGACTTGTATTCAGGAGAAACAGAAATTGGATCCTGCCAACCTTATTTTTTTTGGAGAAATTACACCAAATGTCGAATGCTACCGTCACGCATGCTTAGGAACACTGGACAACATTCAGAGTGGCAAAAGAGCTTGGGAAGGATTTGAAATGGTGGAGGCAGTGGCAATGGCAGTGGCCAGTACTCAGGGGAGGCTGAGATCTGATGCATTACACTTGGAACCTTTGAAATAATAACCCCAGAGGCAGAATGTTACCACCACACACCCTCAAGAACGTGGGATGATTGGTTGGGCGAAAGGGTGCTTGGATTGGAGCCTGCCGAGGGTTGAAGCCGGCGATGGACACAGCAAAGCTGGGATTGGAGCCTGCCATGAGGCAAGGCTGGTGCTGGAGCCTCCGAGGCCGGGATCGGAGCCTGCCAAGGGGTTAGGCCGGTGCTGGGGCCAGTGAGGCCAGGATCGGAGCCTGCCGTGACAAGGCCGGTGCTGGAGCTTTGAGACAGTGATCGGAGCCTGCTGAGGGGTTAGGCCGGTGTCAGGGCCAATGGCTGACATTGGAGCCTGCTGTGAGGCGAGGCCACTACTGGGGCCTCCGAGGCCGAGATTGGAGCCTGCCGAGGGGTTAGGCCGATGCTGGGGCCAGTGAGGCCGGGATCGGAGCCAGCCATGAGGCAAGGCTGGTGCTGGGGCCTTCAAGGCCGGGATCGGAGCTTGCTGAGGGGTTAGGCCAGTGCCAGGGCCAGCAAGGCCAGGATCGGAGCTCACCATGAGGAAAGGCCAGTGCTGGGGCCTCTGAGGCCTGTATTGGAGCCTGCTGAGGGGTTAGGCCGGTGCTGGGGCCAGCGAGGCCGGCATCAAAGTCGGCCAGGAGGCAAGGCTGGTGCTGGGGCCTCCGAGGCCAGGATAAGAGCCTGCCGAGGGGTTAGGCTGGTGCCGGGGCCAATGGCTGGGATCGGAGCCTGCTGTGAGGCAAAGCCGCTACTGGGGCCTCCGATGCTGGGATCGGAGCCTACCAAGGGATTAGGTCGATGCTGGGGCCAGCGGCCAATATCTGAGCCTGTCGTGAGGCAAGGCTGGTGCTGGGGCCTCCGAGGCTGGGATAAGAGACTGCCGAGGGGTTAGGCTGGTGCTGGGGCCAATGGCCAGCATCGGAGCCTTCCGTGAGGCAAGGCTGTTACTGAGGCCTCCGAGGCCAGGATCGGATACTGCCGAGGGTTTAGAACGGTGCTGGGGCCAGCGAGGCCTGCATCGGAGCCTGCCATGAGGCAAGGTGGGTGCTGGGGCCTCCGAGGCTGGGATCGGAGCCTGCCGAGGGGTTAGGCCAGTACCGGGGCCAGTGGCCAGCATCGGAGCCTGCCGTGAGGCAAGGCCGCTACTGGGGACTCCGCGGCTGGGATCGGAGCCTGCCGAGGGATTAGGCTGGTGCTGGGGTCAGTGGCCAGCATCGGAGCCTGACGTGAGGCAAGGCCGGTGCTGGCTCCTCCAAGGCCAGGATAAGAGCCTGCCGAGGGGTTAGGCTGGTGCTGGAGCCAGCGAGGCTGGGATTTGAGCCTGCCATGAGGCTAGGCTAGGCTGGTGCTGGGGCCTCCGAGGCTGGGATCGGAGCCTGCCAAGGGGTTAGGCCAGTGCCGGGGCCAGCAAGGCCAGGATTGGAGCTCACCATGAGGCAAGGCTGGTGCTGGGGCCTCCGAGGCCAGGATCGGAGCCTGCCGAGGGGTTAGGCTGATTCCGGGGCCAATGGCCGGCATTGGAGCCTGACAGGAGGCAAGGCTGCTATTGGGGCCTCCGAGGCCGGGATTGGAGCCAGCTGAGGGGTTAGGCTGGTGTCGGGGCCAGCGAGACCAGAATCGGGGCCTCCCATGAGGCAATGCCACTGCTTGAACCAGCGAGGTCTGAATCAGTTCACCGGGTAGCCAGGCCACTACTGGGGCCATCAAGAGTAGGATCGGTATTTGCAACGTGGCATGCACAGAGAAATATTGCAGAAAATAAAAATCAGATGCTTCCCCTAATCAGCAAAAACTAGGAGGAATGGGGCAACAGGAAGAGGTTGAGCTATAGAAAGGGCCCTATAGTGAAGCAATTAAGGTGACCAGTCAGAGGGTATGGAATAGGGGAGGATGGAGCCTCTTTAAAATGCAGGAGGTACATAAACAAATGTATCAAAGTTAATCACCAAACAAGCATGGAATCGAGGGAGGGGGAGGGAATGGGATGGGGGCCGGATGAGGGCTAATTGGATGATGTGTGCTTGTATATCCTCTAAGTCTTGTATTCCAATGTGATATATGATTTCAATGCACCAATTTAAAAAAAAAAATAGGTCTTGGAGTATAGCCCGGAGGTAGAAAAGCCCCTGTGTTCCAACCCCGGTATCACCAAATAAAATAGAATAAAATAAAGTGATACATGTAAGAATTGTGGATTAATTCTGAAGAAATACCATACTGGCTGTGGTGGTGCATGTCTGTAATCCTAGTATTTGGGAGACGGAGAAAGGAGGATCTCAGGTTCAAGGCCAGCCTCAGGAATTTAGCTAGACCCTCATCAACTTAGCAAGACCTGTTTCAAAACAAGAAATAAAAAAAGGCCGAAGGTATAGGTCAGAGATAGAGCATGCCTCGGTTCAATCTCCAGTACAACTGTCACCAAAAAAGAACATCAAGGTGGAAATTTCATTAACCTAATTAACATTTTGTGGTACTGGGGATTGAATCCAGGGACATTCTACCTCTGCGCTATACCCTTTGCCTATTTATTTATTTATTTATTTATTTATTTATTTATTTATTTATTTTGCGGGTCTGGGGATGGAACCCAGGGGCATTTAACCTCCGAGCTACACCCCTGCCCAGTTTTTTATTCTTTATTTTGAAACGGTCTCACTAAGTTGTGGAAGGCCTCACAGGCAGTCCACGAACCGCGATCCTCCGGTCTCAGCCTCCCAATTCATATTGAAATAGGATCTCACTAAATTGTGGAGGCTGCCCTCATACTTGTGATCCTCCTTTCTCAGCCTCCCAAGTACTATAATTACAGATGTGGGTCATCATACCCAGCTAGTGGTGTTAGACTTCATGATCAAAATGATTACCTACTAGGTAAAATTAAACCATAGATTCATTGGAGATTTTTCTCACTCAAAACCAAGTGTTTTAACTTTTTGATAAATCTCTATAATTCCCATTTCTGCCTTGTGGTGAATACCATTTGTTAGTGGAAATTTTGCTTTAGCTATCTGGAGTACCATATTGGAAGACAATATAAAATCTAGAAGTTATTCTTGTACCTACAAAGAGAAATTGTGGTGTGAATTTTGTTATTTATTGAATGTTATGTTAGCTCATCTGTTTGAAAATGAGCAATATAAAACAGTGTATGAATTACTGATGGCTCTCTATAAGCCAAGTGTTTGATTATAAAGTTTATTACACTCCTAGCAATTCTGGGTAGTCGTTTGCTATAATTTTTTTAAAGTTATTTCCACATGTGTATCTAGCTTAAAAGACCAAAGTAAAAACAGTGACCATGCTGGATTATTTTGAACTGGTATCTTACCTGATTGTTTTTCCTTAAGGAACGATATACTAAACAGGCTTGATTTTCAAGAAATGGTTTATTATGTTCGAAGCATAGGTATTAGTTGCTTTTAGTAGTAAGACACAGAAGCTGGAAAATAGTTTTTAAATAGAGCCAGCCCATGTAATTTCTGAGCATAATCTTTTTATAAAATTCTACAAAAATCCTGCCTTCCAACTTTTGCATTCCAGTTGAGCCTAATCACTTTGTGGGTTTTGATGATCTAGAAGGTATGAGGCACTCTACACTAAATGCAGTGTTGACAAAGGAAACTCACTAGCAAGGGTTTCATTAACTGGGGATTAAGCTAAAACCCTTTCCCAGAATTGCCAATAAATGAGACTCTAATCTAAAATTTCACATTAAGTTTAGTACAGCTAAAATGTGTGTGTTCTCACATGTGTGTATGTTTGCTAAATGAGTATGTATTGGAATGGGGGAAAATCCCAAAATGAGTTTTTGAAAAAATTATATTGTTGGCTGAAAAAGTGTGATTTTTATTTTTTAAGTATAAGGTACTAAGTTTGGGGAAATCAAAAGTGTACTCAACAGACCTGTCCAAGGAGAGGCATGCATATACATATGCATATATATAATTGTACATATGCACATACATATTCAAGTTGATCATTGAGAAATTAGAAAGGCAAACTTTTCACATCATATGGGTGAGTTTAATCCTGATGTGAGGCATATCTTCATTATTTTATACAGTGGGGACTTTTATAAAGCCATTTGCAAAGTTGATCCTAAAAGTCCCGGTCTAAAAGTGTATTTGCAATTTTTCTTATATTTTCTATTATGTTTGTATTTGGTTATGATTATTAAATTACAATGAGATGAGAAGAAAAATAATCATCCTTTTTTTTGCCATGCTGGGGATCTAACCCAGGGCCTCATGCAAGCTAGACAAGTGCTCTGACACTGAGCTATATCCCTATTCCTTGTTGAATTAAAAAAAAAAAAAAAATATATATATATATATATATATTTGCATAGAGTTTTGGAGAAAAGTGGGTTATAAGTGAATATATAACAGACACTTAACTTTATAATTAAATAATAAAATTTTCTATTTCTAAACTACATTTCTTAGTTAAGAGTATAAGCTTAGCCTAGTGTGGTGATGCATACCTGTAATACCAGTACTTGGGTGGCTGAGACAGGAGAATTGCAGATTTAAGATAAGCCTCAACAATTTAACAAGTTTCTCAGCAATTTTGCAAGAGACCCTGTTTCAAAACAAAATCACAAAAAGGGATGAGGGTGTAGCTGGGAGGTAAAATATCCATAATACCAAAAAAAAAAAAAAAAGGTTTAAGCTTTACTACTTTTTCATCTGAATAATTTTACTGATGCCTAAATGTAATGGCTAGTGGTTTACTAAACTTCAGTCCATGCTTCTATAACCTAATTTTAATGTTGGAGGTTTTGATGAATTTGGAGAAGTTTGTAAAATAATAGTCTTAGAACTTAAAATGAACTCCTTGAAAAACATGGTCTAGTTCTTATTTTGAAGGTGATAAATTCTACCTAACCCTTACAGATGAGTCAACAAAAGCTCTGAAAACTAAGTACTTGCTCTAGCCTTCTGGTCTTGTTTGTGAAATATAAATGGGAACGAGGACAGATATCTTTCCCATCATCTTGTTTAGAGTTTCCTTCACTGCATAGCTCTACATGTTAACCATTTGCTTGTGGTACTGGGGATTGAACCCTGGGGCATTATACTTCTGAGCTACACCCCCAGCCCAGCTTTTAGACTTTTAAATTATTTTTGAAACAGTCTCACTGAGTTGTGAAGGGCCTCGCTAAGTAGCTGAGGCTGTCTGCATACCATGGTCCTTGGTCTCAGCTTCCCAAATGCTGGGATTACAAGCATGTGCCACCATGCCTGGCTAACTTTTCACTTTCAAAAGGTTGTATTGTGGAACTTATTAATTCCAAACATATACAAGACAACAGAAGAGTAAACTTCAGATACTTAAAATCCAGATGAAATATTATGAATTTATGGCCAATTTAAAACAACTGTACTTGGATTTACCTTTCTTTTCCATATTATTTAAAAATGAAGATTATACATACATAGGCAAAAGATAAAATATAACTTAAATTTATACTGATGCTTCTGTGGGACTACAGTGATTTAATCTCCCTATTTTACATATATTTCTTTTCTCTCATTTTGGGAATCCTGAATCTCAAGGGTTTGTTAGAATTAGAATATCATCATGGAAATACTAATTTTCTTTAATGTATTACCTGTGAAATCAAATGAGAATAGCAATACCAATGTACCACTGACAATATGATTGCTGAGAATTGTGTAATGTGTCATCAGTGTGTGTGTGTGTGTGTGTGTGTGTGTGTGACTTTTGTATCCTTAGGTTCTAAGCTCTTTTTAACTTAATTCCTGTTTAGTTTGTTGGAGAAGATGGTAAGGAAACTGCACAAATAAAATTCTGGAATGTTCAAGAATAGAAGAAAAAACTCTAGGGAATATCAAAAGTATATGCTGCTAAGAGCTAAGCACAATGTCAGGAATGAGGTCATGAACAGCAATTTCTTTATATGATACACTGGTTGATAGCGATCAGGATCTAGCTAGAACTCCATATATTTTAGTTTAGATACTTTAGTTCATTTCTAAAGAAACAGGTGAAAACATTACAAAAATTTTAAACATTATTTCTACAGACTAGAAAATACAGCTAGGGAGAATATTTAAAGAAAACTAGAGTCACCTAATCTGGAGGATCAAAAGTCTGGTAGATAATTGAGTCAAACCCTCATGTATAAAAAATTTCCAATTTCAAAAAGCAAAGAGAGTAAAGAATAGATGTAAAATTGAGGAAAATGAAAATCAATGAATATTGAGTATTTTTACAAACCCTGAACAATGTTACACATTCTAAAACTATGGGATATGTACACAATGGAGTTTTGCTCAGCCATAAGGGAGAACAAAATTATGGCATTTACAGTGAAATGTCACACAAAATAATAAGAAATCAGATGCTTTTCTTAATGTGCAAAATATTAGGGAGAAATGGGTAACAGGAGGAACTCTATTTGAAGAAGGGACCCTATAGAGGAACAATGAAGGTGACATATCTGAGGGGATAGATAATAGGGAGGATACGGGAAACTCTTTAAAACATATGATGTACTTAAACATATCAAAGTCAATCAGGAAGCCAAGCATGGGTAGGAGAGAGGGGAAGGGAGGGGGTTAGAGATGGGTTAGGGGCTGCTTGGTGATGTGTGCATGTATATCTCCACAAGTTTTTTTTTTCCCTATTGAGATGTATGACTACAATGCACCAATAAAAATTATTTTTAAAAAATGACATTGTGAACACAAGTACTTTAAAAACAAAACAAAACAAAAAAAGAAATATATGACATTGCTTCTGTTATACAAATTAAAGCTACCATAGACACAGGATCATCTTCCCAGCTCTGCTCTGACATGTACTCATGGAGGTCATCTCCAAGCAGGCCTGATTTTAATTCATAATTTATGTCCCTGGACATTTGTTTTGGGGCAGATGTGTCAAACTAGGCTGGGATAATCAGATTGTCTCTTTGAGGTACTATCAACTGGAACCAAAAGATCTGTTTGGGTTAATATCTTAAAAATAGGAGGTGTACCACTTTTGAGTCATGGTCTGACCATCTTCTGCCATATGAACAGAAGTGCAACTAAAACTGAGAGAGAAGAAAGTAACTTTCCTGAGAATCAGTGCAAGGAGGTGTAAGAATCTGTCCCAGGCTCCCAAGAGCTTCCCAGTTTTCACTTTGATTCTTTCTGGAGGCCTAGCTGCATTTCTGCCACTGAACTTTGTGAAACACTTTTCAATTATTATAATAACACTTTCATGAGGCGTGTGTGTGTGCATGATTAAACCAATGTATCTTAGTCTCTATTGTTTTCACACAAAAGAATTCTAATGTAAACATCCTCTTGGTAAATAATAAATTAATGCTACCTAAGAATTCCTACAAGGTGCCTAAGGAACCATAGGCACATTTCAGAATTATGATAAAGAAATCAGTATAAAACAACAGCAACTTGTATTTATTGAGAGTATTTTGCATTATTGAGAGTATCCCTTGCTCTGAGATAAACTCTTCATAAACATAATCATTATGCAAGTCTTATGGAGCTAGATGAGGAGGGCCCTACTATTAGTGGCTCTTTGCAGATGGAGAATGTGGGGCCTAAGACGGTTTGCTTCCACGTCCAAGATCATGCAGTCAAGATGTAAGTCAGAGCCTGACCATATAGATGCCATACACTGATTTTGAGTTAAATGTAGATACCAAGTATAGAATTGGCTAATATGAAAAAATCTCCCTCAGATATTAAACAAATGATCCTTAGATAGTGAAAAATACAAAGTTGAACTCTTTTTTTATCTAGCAATAATTTTTTAATGTACACTAATAACTTTAGCAACATTTAAAACATTTTGAGTCATTTTTAATCATGTAAAAGAAAGGTAGAAAGTTACTTAAAGAATATATTATATTTTTAAACACTTGAAATTTCTCTCATACAAAATGTTTGGAGATAAATTTAAACTTAGAATAACAATTTTCTAAAAGCTGGAGTAGCAGATCTAGTCATATAATTTGCTGATCTTCGATCACAAACATTTTTATAGTTTCTTCCTAGTTCTCAGATCAAGTTCTTTACTATTTGATGGGGAGAACTAAAGCATTTGAGATTTTCTTTTGCCTTTTAAAAATATCATCAGTAAAGCCAAAACTTTTTGGAAATGAAATTATATAAATCAAGTGAACATGACCAACACTTGTAAGTGGGCCCATTTTTCACTGGAATCATATCTAACTGCTCTTATTTGTGTCCAGTAGAAAATGAGATGGCTTAAAAACAATAAGCACTATTTTTTTCTCTTGACAAAAAGGTCTATTTTCTATTTCATATTAGGGTGATCTCAAATCATCAATAGCTGATCTGACAGAATAAATCTGAAACAAATTGCTGCCACAATAATCCTACTCTAGTCTGACATGCTAATCGAGGGAAACAAAAACCACAGGTGTCTCAGAAATGAGTTGAGTTGGTGAACAATACATTCATTATCTAATGAGATGAATGTGGTCTCTTTTATTTTAACACATAAAAATAACTTTTTATTTATCTGGATAAATAAAATGTTTATCTTTTACTAATCATAACCCGATGGAAACTATTTTTGTATGATATTTTGTATATTTATGTTGCTTATGCTCTCCCCATGAAAATACATTAAATAAAATGATAGAAGCTTGCAAAACTCAAATAAGGTTCAAGTCATGTGTGAGGCTGCTGAACAAAGAAGCATCATTGTTCAGATACTTACGGGGATTGAAATTGCAAGCAACGAAATCTTAATATCTCGTTGACTTTGCATCTAAATGATCATCTCCCGTGTCCTACAGAATCATATTTTATGTAACACCTCAGGGTTCCCGTAATAATATCATAGTGATTGGCTAAGTCACAGGTATAGCTAATAAAAAAAAAGAGAAAATAAAAATAACATTTGAAATGAATATTAAATAATCCACAAGAAAATAGCATTTGATGCTATAAACAATGTTTTAAAAAGATTATGAGGAATGATTTAACTATGGATTAGATTTGAATAAGTATTGTATTAAGGCCTTAAAACATTTATTTATTCTAGAATTTCTTAAAACTGTACAATAGCAAGCAATTGGAAAATGACATTTTTTTCCTTGAGCAATTGATACATGTAAAAATCCAAATGCACACACAAAAAAAGGTACTTATATTTCCTTGCAGGCCAATTCATGTTAAGTTTCAAATCTAGTGAGGAAGACCCAAGTGTGTTTTTTATTAAAGCTTGAACAACCAGCTAGTGTAGTGTTCCTGAAGTTCCATCCATCATGCTACCAATTTCTTCATACGAGCGAAACATTATATTCTCTTGTTATGTCTCAAAGACAAGAAACACATTCAAAAAGTTTTGCCAATGACAAATGAATAATTGAGGGAATGAAAATCATAGACAGAATCATGCTCACTCAAAGGCATTCAGAAGGCAAGGCAAGGTAAGGAGATTTCCAAAGTATTTTATTGTAGCATGAACTATATCTCTTTGAATCTTAAGTGGTGAAATCTGCAAACTTGCTTTTGCTTTCTTCTGGTCCCACGCAATCCAGAGCTCATACAGCAGGTAGTGGTAGAAAGAATGCTAGAAATCAACATGAGTTTAGGTAGGAAAAACAAGTCTTTCTGCAGAGCATGTAACATAATCATAGAGAAGTAGAACTAAGTTTCTGGTAAAAATTCTAGAAGAAAGCCATAGAGAGCTTATCATCATTCTCATATTTCTAGCAGATTAAGAGTATTTGGTACTCGTCAACAAGAAAATATATTTGGAAGTTAGACATTAGACAACGATGTGAATTTCTCCACTACAGTGGAAGCAGGCCATCATATTAGATACATTCAATAGGGAGGGAGAAGGGAGGAAGAGCTAATTGAGTGATGTGTGCATGTATGCTTCTACCATCTTGTACCCCATTAAGATGTATGACGATGCACTAATTAAAAAAAAAAAAGCTTGCAACCTGTTTCCCATTGATAGTGGCCCTGCTCCACGTTATCTCTTTATGTGAGGCAAAATGTTTTGGTTTCAAAATTTCTACTCTCAGAAATGAAAGTACTCAGAAAAAAGTAATTGGTAAGTAATTATCATAAAATAACAAGAATAAAGGTTAAATCTGAACACAGTTTTTTTTCTGACCCAAATTTACACATGCAAAGTGAGATTAAAGTACATTATTCTTGCATAGCATGTGCATGGGTGTGTGGTGTGTGCACACGTGCACACCATGCGTGCACGCACACACACCAAAAAGCAAAAAACCCACAGTAGCTTAAGTCATTAAAAGTGAAAATTGACATGACTAAGAACCCCATAAATTACCTAAGTCTTCACTGAATATTTATATTGAAAATTGTTTTGCTGAAATTAAGTTCGGTAAAATTTAAAGAGTAAAAAATGTAGGTGGTTAGTTGTGCATCTTTAAAAGCTAATAAAGGGATTGACAACTTTTGCAAACAAATTATTCTAGATAAAATTTGTCATTAAAGGCATCCTTATTAAAATATTAATTTGTATAAACATGAATTTGTTTCTTTAATGTTTTATAGTTTTCTTTGTAAAGGTCTTTTGCATCTTTGGTTAGATTTATTCCTAGGTATTTTATTGATTTTGAGGTTGTAGTGAATGGAATTGTTTTCTTTATTTCTTTCATTGTGGATTCATTATTGGCATAATAAAAAGCAACTGATTTCTTTAGGTTGAATCTTGCAACTTTGCTGAATCGGTTAATCAGCTCCAGAAGTCTTTTGGTTGAGTTCGTTGGGTCTTTTAGATAAAGGATCATGCCATCTGCAAATAAGGATAATTATTCCTCTCTTCCTATTTGAATTCCTTTGTTTTCCTTCTCTTGTCTTATTGCTGTGGCAAGAGTCTCCATGACTATATTGAAAAGGAGTAGTGATAGTGGGCATCCTTGTCTTGTTCCTTGCAGTTTTTCCCCATTCAGTATGATGTTGGCTTGGGTTTATTGTATATTGCCTTAATGATGTTGAAATACATCCCTTCTATTCCAATTTTCTGCAGTGTTTTTAACATAAATGGATGTTGGATTTTGTCAAATGCTTTTTCAGTATCTATTAATATGATCATGTGGTTTTTGTTCTCAGTTCTATTTATGTGGTGAATAATATGTATTGATTTTCATATGTTGAACCAGCCTTGCTTTTCTGAGATGAAACCAACTTGGTTGTCTTGTACAAGTCTCTTGATATGGTTTTGATGTGTATAGCTGGTATTTTGTTTAGAATTTTTGCACCTATGTTCATTAAGGATATTGCTCTGTAATTTTCCTTTCTTGAGGTATCTTTATTTGGTTTGGGGATTAATGTGATATTGGCCTCATAGAAGGAATTTGGGAGAATTCCATCTCTTTCAGTTTCCCAGAACAAGTTGTGAAGTATTGGTATTAGTTATTCACCAAAGGTTTTGTAGAATTCAGCTGGAAACCCATCAGGGCCTGGTCTTTTCTTTGATGACAGAATTTTTATTTCTCTTTTTATTTCTTTGCTTGCTATTGGTTGGTTTAGGCTTGTTACAAAAAATAAAATAAAATAAATTTACTTTTTCTGCCATCTTATTTCCTGAAACAATGGTCTGCCTTGTTATGATTTTCATACCAGAGTGCATACAGGGCAGTGGTATATTTTTTAAAATCTTATTTAGTGTTGAACTTTACATTCTTATTACATATTGTTGTTTATATTAAAAATCAGTATTACTATTTGATAATGTAGAACCATGTTTTAAACAGTACAATATACAACTATGCATTCTTCTTATATTTATCAAAAAAGTTTTGGTAAAAATACTTATAAGCTCAAAAGTAATCATCAAAGAAAAAAATAAACATGGATTTGGGTTGCACTGAATAAAAAATGTACTTGGTCAGATTGCACTAGATCAAACTGATCATAAATCATATTTTGTACCTAAATTTTATAACTTGTAGCTCACTGTTGCCACTTACTTCTTCACTGTGCCATTTTAATGACTCCCTATGAGTACACAACCAACCATTTACTTCAGTGTTTCACCTACGAAAAAAAAATTACATTTTAGATATTCACTGAGAGATATAACACACTGGTTAATGCTTCTGAACATGACTCATTCAGTCAGTTGTGACCTGATGAAGAATCACTACCTTTTCAAATTCATAGTGCTTCGCCATTGCTTATTTTCAAAAATAAAATGCTCTGTGCTTACTACAGACTCTGTATGTTGTGAAAGTTAATGAAGTCAGAGATTTCCTAGATTTATTTGTGTGGTTAGCAGAGGCAAGTTGAATTATACATCTAATTTCAGCAGTACAAGATAAAGTTCATGTTTAAAAATGATTTTTTCCCCAATAAGTCCACTCAGTGTACAGTATTGCAGAATTTTTAGGACTTGGACTTATTGCATTTGGATAGTCACCATTTTTGTGATTGCCCAAGTTTAAAAATTTAGTCTTGATTTCTTTTACTTCTCACCTCCTTTCTGCCATAACTCTCTTTCTTTCCTCCATGTGATCCACATTATGATGTGAAATTATCATATGATGTGCTTTTCTCCCTTTTCCCACAGCCACCACCTTAGCATTTACGTGTCATACTTTGTGCCTAGACATCCCTGCTTTGCCTGTCTTGAGCCTTTCCTCAACTTCTGTATCTTTCACACTGTCCTCCTTGCAGCCTGGATTCCCTTCATCTATAATGACTCCTTTCATGTCAGATGGAGAAAATCTGGTTTTGTCATTCAAAGTGTCCAAAATCTAGCTCATCTTACTGTCCAGTCTATCTTCCTTACCTACACAGTCTTCCCTAATCAGATCAATGCTCTCAGAATTCTCATGATCCAGCTATACCACTCCTGGGTATCTTTCCAAAGGGGTTGAAATCAGAGAACTACAGTAACATATGCATACCCATGTTCATAGCGGCACAATTTGTAATAGCCAAAATATGGAACCAGCCTAGGTCTCCATCAACAGATGAATGGGTTGCAAAATTAAGGGAAATACACACAATGGAAGTCTACTCAGCAGTAAGGAACAAAATCATGTCATTCACAAGAAGACGGAAAGATCTGGAGAACATTATGTTAAGTGAGATCAGCTAAATGCAGAAAGAGAAGAGACATATGTTTTCTCTAATACGCCCAAACTAGGGAGTATTAGGGAGGAACTTCAGATAATGGAGGGGAAACCTCAGCAAAGCTAGAAAGGAAGGGTAGGAGAGGAGGAAGGCTGAGGTTGATTAATGAAGGAGCTACATTTCAGTGTGTGTTTAAGTGTGAATGTAGCATGGTTTACCTAAACACTCATTGTTGGGAGGGGGAAGGGGAAACGGTGGGGGGAGGGCACCAAATACTGTGTGAATGTATACCATTGTCAATATGGTCCACACTATAATGTGAAACTATAGTGTACCAATAAAAACTTTTTTTAAAAAGAATTCTTATATAGACACCCACATCTTCCCTCTGTTCACCTACTGTGTGCCTTTCTCCAACTAGAATGTCCTCTGTTTACTTATTACCACTTTACCATTTCACATCAACCCTTATAATTCATATTTCAATTTTTTTTTTGGTGGTACTGGGGTTCCTGGAAGCCCTTCAACCTCCGGGCTACACTCCCAGACCTATTTTATATTTTTATTTGGAAACAGGGTCTCCTAAGCCAGTGCGCATGGCTGGCTTTGAACCTGCGCGATCCTCCTGTCTCTGCCTCCCAAGCGCAGGGATTACAAGCGTGCGCCACCACACCCGGCTCATATTTCAATTTTTAACTCATCCATCCAGCATATGTTGAAACACTCCTGCATATGTTTAGCGATAGAAATCCTCTTGTTCCACTTGAGTATGAGAGCCTTGAAGACAGGTGTTTTACTTTATTTGTCTTTGTTTACTGTCTGTCAATGAGTGAGTTGGTGTCATCTGTTTTGTGGAGGGCAGGGCAGGAGAAGTCAAAGTCATTTAGGAAAAGATCTGGTCTGTGTTGAATGAGCCTGCATTGCTCTTGCAAGACTTAAGAAGTTGTTTTTTAAGTAACTGGCACCATAACCAAGTCCAAATTGGGAAATTGCTGTTTTAGTAATAAGATATAGAACAAAATTATACTATGCCTTTCATTACTCAAGTATGAGCTTTGAGAAAACTCTCAAAGCACCAATTTTCACAAAAATGAGAAATTAAAAAAATTAAATGAGTATAGAAAGTATCTGAATACAATATAAATGTATCTGAATACAATATAAATGCAGGGCACAGAGGAGCTTACTAAGCCAAATTACAGATAAACAGTTGGCAATATCCAAAATATGAGAAACTCTACAGAGAAATATTGATTGATAAATAGCTAAATAAATAAATATAAAGTACAAGGAAAAATAAAACAAAAAGACTCTATAGATTTTTTTTTTTAAATTAGAGATTACTGCTTCATTCGGATCTGGCCCCTCCAGAGAGTCAGTCGGCTGTGGGGGGAGGAACCGACGGGCCACGCTTCTGGAGAGTTGTGCATAGTCCTGATGGGTCGGCTGAGTCACGTGGTGGATTGGAAGCACCGATGTTTTATAGGCATGCCGATGCTCTCGCAACATCTATAGTCTCATGATGTTTGGAGTCTTGAGGCACCTGGAGTCTTACGATATCTCTGCTTCCAGCTTCCAGGGTTCTGACTCCTGTTCCGGCTGTGAGATCACGTGGGGGAGGGACCCAATTTATCATCGTGGCCTTTTGGTGATAATGGGCAGAGCCCGAGTCTTAAGCTACTTCCTGCCATCAGGGGGCATCGTGGGAGGGCTTGGCTGGGAGAGGTCGGGTTCTCTGGAAGTAGGCAGGTGGGAGTATGGCTGCAGCAGGAGTCAGAGGTTACCCTGGACAGCTTGGTATTGTACATTCAAGGAGACTTTAACAGACAAGGAACTATTAAAAGAAAATGCAAATTGTGAGAGCGTGTCCTGGGAAAGGCAGGAGCCCAGCAGCTGCTGGACCTTGGAGCCCTTTGAGATATGAGGTAGATTTTCACTGGATTTATTATTATATAGTAGCATTTTTCCTGAGAAAGACACATGTCATTCTTTTCAGCAGTGAGTGGGTTTGGGTCAGTTTGGTCAAATAAAAACATGCTATTGGGTCAGAAGCATCAGTAATGGATTTTAGAGAGTTTAATACTTATAGCTGTTTGGCATTCGGAGAGGGAAAGCACCATACTATGTAAACAAGTGGACCTGCTAAAATAAGAACACTAAAGAGAATTATGCCGAGAAAAACGAAGCTTAGTGGGCCCCAAAGCTGTGCAAGACAATTTTTCATGAGGACGTTGTAGCAGAGCCCTTTTTAGTCTTGGCCTGAGCTTCAGGCAGAGCAATTTTGTCCTGTAAAAGAGGGCCTGTAGTAGTGAGTAGGAGAGCTTGCCATCAATCTCCTGTACGGAGATCGGAAAAGGAAAACTAGGACCTGAAAGGATGAAAGGACTGAGCAGGCAACCAAAAAGGAGACTGGCTTACCTGCTGCCTGGAGAGTTACCCTGGACTGGCAAGGAGGATGGAGGTTGAGGGATCCAAGAGCTGCTAGTCTTCAGTCAGGCTGAGTAGGGCCAGCAGTGGGGCCTGGGCTGGAAAGGTGGTCCCCCTGCTTTGAGGCACCAGGGGCTCATCGCTTTTCCAAGGGCACTATTCCAGTAGCCCTTCTGGCCACACACCAGGCAGGGTCTGATTGGTGGGCATGGCCTTGCCACACTTGAGGCAGGTTCCTGGAGGTAGTTGTCGTTGCTGTCCTCCACCCCTAGGTGGCGCTCCAAAGGGCTGAGCCACCACAACCAGCCACAGGGCAGCTACCAGGGATCTGCCTTTCGGCGAAGTCAGACTGTACACTCCTTCTCCGCCTGTTCCTCTCTGGAATTAAAACTTTAAATGCCATGTTAATCAAATCTTGGATAGGAGTTTGAGGACCACCCTCAGCCTTTCTCAATTTTTTTGAAAAGCCTCCTGAGCTGCTTCCTTAAGGGATGAAGGCAGGGGGAACAGAGTGGGTTAGAGTGGGAGGCTGTCCTGGGATAGGATGTTGACTGGGGCAGTGAGGAGAGAACCTGTAAATCAGTGTCCGCAGAAAACAGCGCCTAAAAGCCAGCCAGGTCAGATGCTGGTATCCACGTGTTACCACAAAATGTGGACTTTGCCTGTGACTCAGCAAAATTGCAGGCTGGCGCAGGCCAAGATGGCAACTGAATAACGTCACAAGGTCGCGACCAAGATGGTGACTGTGATGTCACCAGGCAGCGACTACATGCCATCACAAAATGGTGGCTGGCGGGAAAATGGCAGCTGATGGGGGAGAGCATTTGGAGGATGGGAATGCAGGGGAAAAAAACCTGGACATTAAGATTTAGGACCCATTTACCAGACCACTTACAAAAACTGTTAACCATTCTTGGGCTACTGCAACCCATTACCCAACTCGTATCAAGGCCAGACAGGCACTCAGGGCATAAGTCCTCTGCTAGTTTAAAGGTTTGACTTCCCATAATTGATCTGCGAGTGAAAACGAAGAACAGGAAATAGGCATCCCCATTTCCTGATCAGTCGTTTGGAAATGAGGGTTAAGAGATTGGGAAAGACATCTCAGTCCCTTCTCAAAAACTAGAGGATGACCTGGTCATCTGGAAGGTGGTTCCAGTGGACTGGGGGACAGAGGGTCACCAAGCGCTTGGATTTTGGGGTCCCAGTGGACCAGAACACCCAAGTCCAGAACCTGCTAACCAAGGGAAGGAGAGGGAGCTTACCAGAGTGAAGTGATGCCGGCCAGTGCCAGCTGCAGCAGAAGTGCTGAGAAGCTTCTGGGGGCGCGGTGCAGCTGGGGCCCACAGCGCCTGTGCCTGGTGTGAGCGGCACTGGCGGCTGGCATAGGTGACTGTGGTGGACGCTGAAACCAGATCATGTGCCGCCCAATGAGCCTGGCTCGGGATGGGTAGAACAGAATGGCCAGAGGTCCAGGCAGTGACCAAAGCACCAAGCCGGAACAGTGGTTGTGGAAGGTCCAATCGGCAGAAGGAGGTCCTGTCCTATGCAGGCTGTCGGCAGGCTGAGCAGGTGCCAGCGGCCATGGGACTTGCACTCCTAACAAGCCTGGCTCAGGGCGGGTGCAACTGGCAGCCTGGCGGCTGGCAGAGCCTGCAGTGGGCACATGGAGCCTGCAAGCGGCGGCAGGATTGGGGCCTGCAGTGGGCACATGGAGCCTGCAAGCGGTGGCAGGATTGGGGCCTGCATGCCGCATTCTGCTGTGGCAGCGCGGCGATGGATAGAGCCACGCCTGCAAGCCAAGCACCAACATGGGACCTTGGGGTTGAGCTGCTGGTGGGTCAGAGAGTTCTGGTCTCAAAAAAAGAGATTAAAAAAAGTGGGGGGACCCAAAACTTCTCCTGCGGTCAGCACCAGATGAAAGGTTGAAAATACTGGGTTATCAGAGACCACTGCTTTATTCAGAGCTGGCCTCTCCGGAGAGTCAGCCGGCCATGGGGGAACGGATCAATGGGCCACGTGTCTGGAGAGTTGTGCATAGTCCTGATTGGCCTGCTGAGTCACCTAGATTTTTAAAAATAATTGTTGAAATCTTCAACAATGAATCAGCTAAAGTCCCTGTGTTCCTACTGATTAATGAAACTAAAGCAATACAAAACATGTGAAACTTGAAAAACTTGACTAGTCATAGGATATTTAGTGACTAAAGAATTATTAAGGAATTTTGTCAATTTCTTGTTAGATGTGAAAATGGAATTTTTATGCTTTTTAAAAGAACCGCCATCTTTTAAAAAACACACCAAAATATTTACAAATGAAATAACATGGGGCCTTGGATTTGTTGTAAAAATCCATTGTGGATTTAGTATGTGTTAAAAGTTATTGAATAATTGATGAAGGAAACATTTCAAATACTGCTATGACCATAAATGAAGGTATCACTACCAATCTCACCAACATGTATTAGGAGTAGTGGGGCAGGATCCAGAGGAAAGCACACCAAGAATTGTGTGCATGTATGTTTGTATAACTTTGAATCTCACTGTGATGTATAGTTATATTCCACAAGTAAAAAGTATACAAAAGTTATTTAAAGCTGAGTCACTTATATGCATGATGGGTAGACTCATTTCACTGTCTTTCTCTGATTTTAAATTTTCTAGGGTAAAAGTTAAAAACATCTCCCCGCCCTCAGAAAAATTACTTACAACTCTATTATGTTTTTCTTATATGAATACCTGGTCTTATTCACTAGGGCAGATTGAGATAAAAAACAGGGAAACATCACTGAAGTTGTTTGCAATGACTGGAGTTTAATGGGAAGAGTGGTGGTGACCTCTTGCTGAAGTCCTAACTGCCCTTACAATATTCCACCTGGGTCACAGACATAATCTCAGTGGGCTGGGCCATCGTGGCTAGTCCCTCATTCTTGTTCTCTACTCTAGTTTGTGACAATACCAAGTAGTCACTTCTATCTCCACTTGCTTATGAATAAGGTATAGACAGATCCTGAAGTAGCGTGGACGATATAGAAAGTTGACAAGGACAAATTGAGGTCAAAGTTTTGGGGCTAAAAGAATGATTAGGAAAGAAGCATAGTTGAGATACACCAGACAATGAAAAACATAGATATCTCTCACAGGTAGGAATATATTAATTCTGCTAGCATGTTCTCAACATTAGAACCATGAGTAAATACTGATTTGGAATATAATTTATTTTTCTTCTGAGACTTTCCCAGCTCATTTTTAACTATGCTTTGTTGCCAACCATATCTTCTGGGATTTCTTTTCTGCTTAACTGATTTCAACCCATCTGTCTTTAAGAAATTGTTTTAATTGATATATTTGTTTTGTTACTTGCTTCTGACAGACCTGTCATTTTAGACACCTCTCGATTCCATTGTTTAAGAGATATTTATTTATTAAGTACCTCCTGTGACTTGTGCCTTGCCCTGGAGATCCTGGGTATTGAGATTTTTAAATGAAAAATATATTTCATAAAAGAGGTATAAGAATGTTGTGGGGGCCCAGTGGTGGGGAATCAGTTTTGCCTTGGGAAGTTGGGAAAAGCTGCATGGAGCAGGTGACATTTGAGCTAAATCTTGATGGATGGGAGAGAGCCTGCCAGTTAAAGAGAGAGGAAATAACATGTACAAAAGCCCTGGGTTGTGAAAAACTCATGGTATGGTATGTGATAGAGCGTTTAATGAATTGACTCAGTAGGGAGTGATATGATTGGTGAGGTGCTTTCTCTTGTCATTGTTTTTTTCTAACCTAGACTGAGAAGGAAAAATTCCAGAGAACTAAAGCACTCTGCAGACTCAAAAACACAGACTCAAAAACACTTGCCTCAGAAGTCCCCCATTCCCATCCCATCCCCATCCTGGGTACTGAAAATAGCTGCATATATTATACTGAGAGATTTACACTTTAAAGTGTAAGTAGAGGAGAGTCACTGGCAGGTGTTAAGAGAGAATGGAATGATCACTGGTTTAGAGAAGCGACGGCTAAGGGGACAAGCTGGATAGAGTCAAGAGAATGGAAGTGGCAGAGTCAACAGGACTTACTGCTTTCTTGGCTAGGGAGGTGGGTGAGAAAGAAAAATAGATACTTGTATTAAGGTGATGTTATTAGTTGATACATAAGGAGGAGCATTTTGGAGGAGAGAGGAGAGGAGGATGAGTTTATCTCTAGGCTAGTAATACCTTTTTAAGTCTTAATTACACCCAGAAATTATGATGGGTGTGTTATTTGGGAGAGGGCAAGATAGAAGCTTTGTGGACATGTAGGGAAGTCGCTTTTTAAGTTATGGAAATGGATATCTTCAAAAATAACGTAAACATGGTGTTTCCTCCACTTTATTTAGGTAATACTTGTACACTTCTCATATCTTTCTGAACTTTAAGCCTAAAATGAATTCTGGGTAGCTTGGTTATTTGACAGTGCATTGGTATTTCTTTTATTTTTTTTTTTCCTGTCACCAGTTCTGCTCATTTGCTCTACCATTTTGGTGATTCTAAGTTGTTCTTGTTCAATCATAACATGTTATAGATGTATAGCACTCTTTTTAAGTACTAAGGGTGTAATATAGATTATGTCCCAATCATATGGAAGAAGTAAACATTATTTACCAAAAGCAAACTCACAAAGACTATAGGTGACTTGCCAAAGGAAACAAACTTTGAGTTAAACTTCTCTGAGCACTGTATATTTTCCCTTCTATAGCCTGTGGCTTTTCTTCCTGAAATCACATGCAGAGGAAGTCTCTTATTAGAATCTCCTCCAGTCACTTCATGGAAGTTAATGGACACTTCCTACTGCGCTCTGCCTTCTGGTTGGTCACAAATATGCAAAAACTTTGCTGACCAGCAAATAATATTTGGTATCTGAGATTTAGCCTTGTTCTTTCTGAAAGTATCTACAAAAACGAAAGTCTGGCATGGTGGCGCATGCTTGTAATCCCAGCATTTGAGAGACTGAGACAGGAGGATCCAGGTTCTCAGCCACCCTGAGCTACTTAGTGAGGCCCTCTGCAACTTAGTGAGACCCTGTTTCAGAATTAAAAAAATAAGAAATTGGGTTGTAGATACAGCCTAGAGTTAGAATGCCCCTGGGTTAAATCCCCAGTACCACAAAACAAAACAAAAATAAAATTTAAAAACCCTGAAATTCAATAATAGGTCTAGTTAAAATCATCCTCAATATTAAATTGGATGGGTAGACTATTTGGGGGTCATTTTAATTATAATAACTTTTGACCACTGGAGCCTAGTATCAATATGAGACTTACATCTCTTTTTATCAGGAGGTCATACTTGCTTCCAAGCACTGGATTCATTTATAGAGAAAAAAAAAAGATATTTTATTTCCAAAAATTTCAAACTAGCCAATGTCAGCAAAAAAATGTTTATTTTTTTATTTTTTTTTTTTACAGTACTGGTGGTACTTAATAAGGACAATCTGTCTGAAATACAGTCCCTGAAAAATATTTTATATCTTATCAGTGTGATCAAGTGGCATTTCCATATAAGAACTTGGAAATATTAAATTCAATGGGAATTGGTAAACATGATTTGATATTTTTTGTAATGTGTCTATTATTACTTAGCTTTTTATGAACAATTTGCTTTTGTGTCTTTTAAAAAATTCATATATAAGAAAACAACCTTACTGTGAAACTATAGTTAATTTGACCAACTTCAGTTACCAGTTATGCTTAATTTCTGACAGAAACTCTAATGAGCCGAATTCAAATTTTGTCAATTCTGTGAATTGTATTCATGATGGCAAGAGCTGAAATATGAATGTTCAGTAATGACTCTATCCTTTTTCTGATTCTATTAGCTGTTCTTATTTTGTTTTTATTTAACAACAAAAATGATGTTATCTAATTTATTATTATTATTATGGGAAGCAAGATCATCAAGGATATTAGTCTCTTTAAAAATCTCACAAGGCTGGGTGTGTGGCGCACACTTGTATTCCCAGTATTTGGAAGGCTGAGACTGAAGGATCGTGGTTCACGGACAGCCTCAGCTACTTAGTGAGGCCCTTTGCAACTCAGTGAGACCCTGTTTCAAAATAAAGAATAAAAATCAGGGATAGGGGTGTAGCTCAGAGGTAGAATGCTCCTGGGTTCCATCCACAGTACTGAAAAAAAAAAGAACTTCACAAAACTATTCTCTAAAGTATATCAATCATTCCACTTGCAATTTTTTTTTGTTTTTTTTTGGGGGAGGAAATACCTAGGATCTTTTTTTGTGTATGTGTGGTACTGGGGTTCCTGGAAATCCTTCTATTTCCGGGCTATACTCCCAGACCTATTTTTATACATTTTTATTTGGAAACAGGGTCTCCTAAGCCAGTGCAGCTGGCTTCGAATCTGTGCCTCCCAAGCGTGGGGATTACAAGCATGTGCCACCACGCCTGGCTACCTGGGATCTTCTTTTAAACAGGTGTTCACCTGATTGTTTTATGCCAGATTCACAGAGTTTCTGAAGGAGTTTTGTAAGTATCCATACCTGAGAGAATGCCAGATGTCCTGAGTTCTCACTGGCATGACTCCTCAAAGTCAGCACTTGGATAATGACTTAAAATGAAAATGGTCCTTTTAAAAGGACGAGCTTAGCTAGGCGTGGTGGCACATGCTTGTAATCCCAGCATTTGGGAGACTGAGCCTGGAGGATCGCAGTTCGCAGACAGCCTCAGTTACTTAGTGAGGCCTTCCTCAACTTAGTGAGACCCTGTTTTAAAAAATAAGGCAGGGGGTGTAGTCCAAAGGTCAAGTGCCCATGGGTTCCATCCCCAGACCAGCATTAAAAAAAAAAAAAAAAAAAAGACTAGCTTGCCACTGCTTTGGGCAGGAGACATTTGGAGTGACTGAGCAGTTAAGTCATCTCTTTATTTGGGGATAAATGATGGAGGGGAATTTAAATGGGTTACCAAGTTATAAATTAATCTTGAGGTACTTGAATGATTGTGAACCACCTGAGCTTTTCTCTCAGCTTTTAAATCATACCATATCAATCTTTGCTCATTTTCCTCTGGGTAATTTGTTATTACACTGATGGTAACCAACTCCATGAGACATTAACCGGCCATCCAACGTTACCAGCGAGTATACATTACAGCAATAAAATGAAAATAAACTTGTGGAAGAAATAGCTTGGGATCTCAACCATGCTTTTCTGTCTGCGGAATGGCATGACAGTTTGGGGATTTCTAACTGAAAATAAATCTAATTATGTTGCTACCTTGCTGCTGCTAATTAGTGCCTAAGATGTTTATCAGGAGGGCAGCCCTGTGCAGATTTGGAAAAGGGAATTCACTACAGAGGCTGGATGAAGAAATGGGTTCCCTCTCTCACTCTTACTGTCTAAAGTGACATTTAAATTAGATCCTGGAAATTACCTTTTCTGTTTATGTTAGCAAGATATTTTTCTTTTTGGCTTTATTCGAATAGGGAAGCCGCTTTATGGCATCTTGTGCTGCCTGCATGAGTGTTTTGCATACCTGTAACCTTTCAATTAATGTTATTTATGTTTCAATAAACCACCATGCTACTTTTCCAGATGTCCTAATCCTTCATGTAAATGAATTTATTAGATCCAGCCACCAGACTCAATGAAATCTGCCAAATTCACTGTCTGGGCCACATACCATGGAGTTTAAGCTCTATTTGCATAAGCTTGTTCTGTGAGTGTAATCTTATGTATCATCTGCAGAGTTAAAGTTTCACTAATGTAAATCCCTGACAAATCAGATACAGATGTAGCTCTTTGCCCTCAGGGTTGAGCCTGTCAGTTCTCCGCTCCCATATCTACCTCCTTCTTTTGGCGCTGGGCCCCCCATCCGCAACTTTTTTTTCCCCCCAGTCCTACTAATCTTTCAAAATTGTTGATGTTAATGCATTGCAGGTACTAACCACGGCAGAGAAGACTCACTGCTCTGGTCCTCTTCCTCTTGCTGCCAGAATAAGGCTGGCAAGTTGTTTGAAGGGAGCTGGTTATACCACCTGGAAAAATTTGCCCTGCCAATCAGAGAATGGCAGACAGATTGTTCCAGTTTGCCTAGAGATGTTTTAGATAAGGGGGAGTCAGCTCAATAAATGGGTTAATGTCAGCTGGCAAATTCCACAGCATGGCCAAGGTAAATTCAATAATAGGCCAATAGAGGGAGGAGGAGGGTTTTGTCATGGGGAGGATGGATGGGGCGGGGTAAGGGTCTCTCCGATGGTTGTCAGAGCCCTAGTGAAAGGCAGGGTTCCCCTTTCCGTCCAGTGGTTAGCTTCCAAACTCCTAACAGGTTGAAGCTGCGTACAGAAAGAGGGAGAATCCGACTGCTGAATGTGGAGGGTGTTAGTGTTCTTTGGGTTTGTTTTTGATTATTTCAAAGTCTAAATATGTTTCCTCTGCTGGTGCCCAGTTGCTATTTATTTGGCTTTAGCCTTTGATCCCCTTGCTGGCACATCATAAAAAACATATTCCTGCTCAAGTCTTATATTATGTAGTTTGTTTCTGCTCAGGGTGTTCACCAGGCAGGGCTGGACTCACTGAATAAGCCTCTCTTTGTTTTTGATAGACTCCAGGTGTTTATCGCTGTAAGTTAGTAATGAAGTTAACCGCAAGAAGCAAACTGGAAAAAGAAGGAATTGAGGAAAATTCCGAGTCTGATAACTTTGGAGTCAGCCTCCCGGCAAAACCTCTCAGGGAATAAAATGCTCTAAGAGAAAGGGGCCTTGCTTCTGCTTTCTAACCAAGTTGGATGAACTTGGGATTTTTTTTTTTTTTTTTTTAGTATGCATAGATGCTCATTCATTTTATTTCTTCAGTGAATTTCTTTGAAAGTGCCCCAAAGTCGTGTTTCCCCACACATTTCCATCCTGGCACTAAAATGAATGGTGGCAGCTAGTCCAGAAGAGATTACTGATATCCACTTTCTTGATCTGAGCTAGGAGGATTAATGCCAGAAGCAATTTTCCACCTGCGGTAACTTTTCCTTTCTCAGTGGGAGGAGAGGAGGCCAGGGGACAGCAATAATCCTGGGATAATATCTAACAACGAGGCAGCAATGGGATCAGAAGCATGCTCCTTATTTTTCTATTTCTTCTGTGAGTAACTAGACATTGTTCAGGGGCTTGGAGGCCAACTTAGGGGAATTTTGTGATTGTGAACAAGATTATTGAAAAATGTTATCCAATTTGCCTCCTCGCTCTGTTGATACAAATGTCTATGGCTCCGCCTGTGTTCAATTTCAAAGCTTTGATTGGGACCTGGACAGCTCACTGTCTAAGGGCAGGCAGGGCCTCTGGGGAATTCAGCTTTTCTACTATTAAACCAAGACTCCTGTTTTTTCATAAATCATTTTTCCATATGATTTAAGTATGATAGTTCTTAACATAGTAAAAATTCGTGATCAAATAAGATGATTGAGGGGTGAAAGAAAGGATTTTACAAAGTGTACTACAGAGATGCAGTGTGTAAGGTATGGCTGCTTTATAATGTACTATTAGTAGTAATTTGGGGACACAGAATAGGCAGTGTTCTAATTTCTTCACATGAGTTAACATACTAATTTTTCATTGACTGCTCTATGAAGCGGGCACTGTTATTATTCTCAATGAGGTAGAAACTGAGGCACAAAGAATTTAGCCCATTTGCCCTAACAGCAAAAGAATAGCACAACTAGGAAAAAAGGCTGGTGATGAGGCCCAGTTGAGCCCTTTCCTAGTCTGTGCAAGGTCCTAGAAACAGCTGGAAACACATCATAGGCAGTTGGGCTTTAAAGCTTGTGTTGTGTACCATGTGTCTGTAAAGATGCAAACTGGGGCAAGTTTTCTAATGTTCTGAAACTTATACTGTTGAAACAAGATCAACATTACTGTTGAAATGTTTGAGAAATAATCTCTATAAAAAGTATAACTTAGCTGGATATAATGGAGTATACCTGTAGTTCCAGTACTTAGGAGGATGAGATAGGGAGGATCAGAGGTTCAACACAAGCCTCAGTAACATAGTGAGACTCTCAGCAACCTATTGAGACCCTGTTTCAAAACAAAACAAAACAAAACCCCAAAAAGGCCTGGGAGTATAGCTCAGAGATAGAATACCCCTGAATTTAATCTCAATAACACACACACACACACACACACACACACACACATACACACACACACTATTACACTATTAATAGTAAATGTTCTATTATTTTGCTTTGACCATTTTATAACCCAATATATAGTAGGACTTATGTAATAAGTCATCTCAGAAGATAACTTTTGTTTGATTTTTTTTTTTTTTTTTGCGGGTCTCAGAATGGAACCCAGGGGCATTCGACCTCCAAGATACACCTCTTGCCCTATTTTTTATTCTTTATTTTGATACAAGGTCTCACTAAGTTGAGGAGGGCCTCACTAAGTAGCTGAGACTGTCCACGAACCATGATCCTCCTGTCTCAGCCTTCCAAATGCTGGGATTACAAGTATGCACCACCATGCCCAGCAATTTGTTTGACTTTAAGTAGTGTTTTCTAATATCATATAAAAACCTAATTCAAGGGCTGGGAATGTAGTTCAGTGGCACAGTGCTTGCCTAACATATAAGAGGGCTTAGGTTTGATCTCCAGCACTATAAAATAAGTAAATACAAAACATTTAGTATCTACTTTCCATGTCTAAGTAGATGTGTACCATAAATGTGAATATTTCATTTCAAAATAAAGTGGTATTTACAGGACTACAGTTTGAAGAGACAAAAACCTATTCTTATTTTGGTCTTTTAAGAGTGCAATATTGCTTGTATTTTTCCTCCTGGACTACAGTGTGCGTACAAACTTCTCAAACTCAAAATGACTCTCAAATTCCACAAATAAAAATAATTAGGAAACTTATTTCTTGATTACCCACAAAAGAAGAAGAAGTTATTAAGAAAGTGAAAGAGAACCAGACCCTGAAGAAACTCTTCAGTTAGTTTCCAGAGGAACAGGGCTATTAAGGCAGCAATCCTTTGGGCAATTTAGCCTTTTCTTCATGTGTGGTAAAAAGACGAGGTCTCCACTTATTGAAAGCTCCATTTCCATATCTGGAGCCAGTTGATGGAGCGAGAGGGATTGAAAAGATGGCAAAAGGTAGCTCTGTTTTTATGATTCGCTATATGGTAGCATCTGTTCTTGGTCCCTCTTCAAAAACATTTCTGGATCCATTTATATTTTATTTACAAGACATACGTCCTTTTTAGACCTCCTCCCACCTCTCTGTTCCATAACATATACAAAGTTTAAATGTTTTCTTTTAAATGTATGTAAACAGTGGCAGGATATGGGATTTTCCCCCCTTCTTTGTGTTTTTGAGAGCACATACGATCATATTCAAGCATATGCAGAGCAGGTCTTCATACTTCCATCTCATGGCCAGTTTAAAGGATCTGGAGGTGATCCTTTAAACTCAGTGAGACCCTGTTTCAAATTAAAGAATAAAAAATCAGGCTAGGGTTGTAGCTTGGAGATAAATTGCCCCTGGGTTCAATCCCCAGCACCACACACACACAAACACGCATACATACACACACACATACCAAAAAAAAAAAAAGAATAAAAAAAAGGTTGGAGGTGTAGCTCAGAGGTAGAATCACTGCAAGAGTCACTACAAGATGCTTTTCATTTACCTCACAGTGCATGGGATTTAAACAGTGACAGCTCTTCCTGTAAGATGGGCCTTGGGCTCAGCATGCAGATCAGCCAGGGAACCAGCTGGACCTTCACCCCACAGGTTTAAAACTCAAAAGTTCTCCTGTGAAGAACATGTGCACCTGGTGAAGACCAAGGGTGATCTCTGACAAGGGCAGGGTTGCCTGCACATTTGCAAAGTAATGACAAGGCTAGGAGGAAGTCATTGCTTCTCTCACTTTACACTGTTGCCGCCTTCCACCAAACTGCCAACAGCAAGGATAACACCCTCAACCACCACAGCAGCACCAGCACCATCACCACCAACACACACACATGCGCACACACACATGCGTGTGCGTGCACACACACACACATTTTTTTTCTCTCTCTGTTTTACTTGGCTTCCATTCTACTTTTTCAGTGGTCTTGACTCTTATCATAGATTTTGTCTCAAAAAATCCTGTATGGAAAGCAGTATCAACAGGATATGCATTCCATTGACTTCTCATTTTTTTCATCAACTATATACCTTGACTAGATGGCTTTGCCCCCCCCTGCAAATTGCCTTGACTGAGCTGCCTTTGGATTATGCCCTTAGCAGGTAGGAGAAAAGCAAGTAGAAGCAGTCACAGGAAAGGACTGTCCTTTTTATTGAAGCCATGTGATTAAAGAATGTCACTATTCAGTGTCTTCTTTGTGAGTCCTAAAAGAGACTTCTGGTGAGTCTTGGCCAGTAAAAGAAGGCCTCTTGGGCAACTGGCATGTGTCTAACTCAACAGATGCTTGGCACCTTGTAACTGCTAAACCAACAAACACCAAAGTAAAGAAAGCTTTCTATGAATGTAACCAGAATCCATGATTTTCACATTGCAAATGATGATTTCATTAGAAAACTGGGCTATAGCAGGGCATGGTGGCGTACACTTGTAATCCCAGTACTTGGGAGGCTGAGACAGGAGGATCTGGGTTTGTGGCCAGCCTTAGCTACTTAGTGAGGCCCTCCACAATTTAGTGAGACCCTGTTTCAAACTAAAGAATACAAAATCGGGCTGGGGGTGTAGCTTGGAGAAAGAATGCCTGGTGTCCAATCCCCAGCAAAACACACACACACACACACACACACACACACACACACACAGAATTTAAAAAAAAGGTTGGAGGTGTATCTTGGAGGTAGAATGCCCCCAAGTTCTGTAAAAAAAAAAAAAAAAGAAAGAAAGAAAGAAAGAAAGAAGATTGGGCTACAATTCGTTCAGAATAAAATTGTTTCTACACTGATTGTGAAGTCTACTAGACTCTTTAGATGCTGTGTAGAGAAGTCTTTGGGTCTAATCACTTATTTCACAGAGGAATTTGTGCTTTCAAGATGATGATAACGATAAAGCTGATTTGTTTTCAGGAGAGTTCCCCGCCCCATTTTTAGATTACTCAAATGACTTCAACGATTTTTGTGTTGAGTTAATTGATAAGAAATTGAAGAAAATAGGAGTTAAATGGCAATTTAGAAATTGTGATCATGATAAGGCAGAAAAATTTATCAAGTAAAGAAAGAAGCAATCTCAGGAACTATGAAGCTCCTGGGCTTCTAATCTGTTTTATTTGAATCAGAAAGCCTATGGGCTTTCTGTGTGTTAGTATGTCATTATCACTGTGATTTATATTATGATGTGAGACTATAATAAAGATATAAAAAGCCTGTGCGCTTTAAGTTAGGGAAAAAAGAGTCTTCTTGCTATTTAGAAAGTAAATGACAAAAATTAAACTTAATGTTTACGGAAAAGTGTATTTTCTAAACTAGCAGTGGTAGCATCACCATCTCCTCGGAACCTGTTGAAGATGAAAATTTTCCCTGGGTTTAATATTATGTTCAAAACAAAATAACAAATCCTTGGGCCCATCCCAGACTACTCGCATACAGAACTCTGGAGGTGGGGACAATCAGAACTTGCAGGCAGTTCTGATGCCTATTAAATTCTGAGAGCCACCACCATAGAGCAAGCCTCAATGTGGTACTGAGTCAAACTTTTCCTTATTCAGGCCAATGGTGCTCAACCTAATCTCTCAGAAGAAATTGCTTCAGCTTGTAGTGGGAGAAAAAAATCATCACATGATGAAGGAATGATCATTGATTACTTTTATATTTTCCCCTGAATTGCAAGGTATTAATTCAAACAAAGAAGTAGGTTGTTCAAACTTTATGAATTGTCAGTGCATTTACCTCCATATGGTTCTTCAAAGAGGGAGCCAGTTTGCTAAGATGCAAGAACTTTTCAGTGCAAGTGTATGAGTGGTAGTTAAACTGGCTGCACTGTCGATTCCAGAAGTCTTTAGGTAGCAGGAGTTGGCCTTGTGTTATAGAATTGTCAAGTAACAACTCTAAAAAACATGGGCGATTTGTAAAAGCAGAAGTAAATTATACTGTACAATATTTGTATCTATCCAGTCTGTTCTTTTTTCAAGTTTTTGAAATTACAAAATAACAATGCCTGTTATATATAACAAAAGTAAAATTGCAATATTTTTTCAAAGGGAAAGTTAAAATCTCTTATAACCCCCATTACTTTTCCTCATCTCACCAAAGCTCTGCTTACTTATTTATTCTTTAGAGAGAATTATTATGAACGGTTTGGGTTGTATCTTTCTAAAACTTCTCCAGCCTACAGAAACCATATAAGTGTGTGTGTGTGTGTGTGTGTGTGTGTGTGTGTGTGTGTGTGTATCTCATTGGGTCTTCTCTTTCAGGTAGTTTTATTTAAACAGTAATTTTTAATGATATCCAAAAGATTTATAAGATAGATATTTCAATAATTAATATCTAAATATCTAGTTGGAACTTCCATTATTTATTATGTGGTAGACTATAAAGTATTGATTTGTATTACAGTTAAACTTAGGGGAACTTATCTGTGGCTCTATTTCAGGTTACAAAAGTTATGCTAAAGAATAATTTGTAGCTCTTTTTTTTTTTTTGTGGTACTGTGGATTGAACCCATGGACATTTTACCTCCGAGATATACCCTCAGCCCTATTTTTTATTCTTTATTTTCAAATAGGGTCTCACTGAGTAGCTGAAGCTGTCTGCAAACCCGGATCCCCCTGTCTCAGCCTCCCGAATTCTGGGACACAAGCGTACACCACCACACATGGTTCTATTCTTATTTTTAGTAAGAGGGTTCATTTTGAACCACAATCCATTCACTACTTGTCATCTATAACAAGCAAAGCTAGTAATAGTTTTATTTTATAAATATATAAATGGCATATGCTTGGCATTTACCCAAATTAAAGGCTTCTTTTACTACACATATAATAAACTTTTTACTATATTAATTTTAATTTTTTGTGGTACTGAGGGTGGAACTCAGGGGCTTTCTACCTCCAGCTATACTCCCAGACCTATTATATATTTTATTTGGAAACAGGGTCTCACTAAGTTGCTGAGAACCTCACTAAGTAGCTGAGGCTGGCTTTAAACCTGTGCGATCCTCCTGTCTCAGCCTCCCAAGCGCGGAGATTACAAGTGTGTGCCACCACACCCGGCTCTTTTTTATTATATATGTATATGTGTGTGTGTGTGTGTGTGTGTGTGTGTATATATATATATATATTTATATATATATATATATGTATATAATTTAAGCCTATAAGATCCATGAAACATTCTTAGTATCAAAGTATAATCATTATTTCTCAAGGGTTTCAATACTGGGTAATGAGAGTGTTAGTTGTTTTTGAAATAGGATAAACACTTAGCAAAATTTATTTACTTCTTTTCATTAGACAAAATGAACAATTTCCAGTGAATGTTGTAATGGAAAAAGACAAGAAAAAACTAGCAACCAAACTCTACTGCTGACCTTTCCCCTAGCTCTGAGAGACAGTGTCCAAAATTTCAGGTTTGTTTCATGGTCCTGACACATGCATAACACAAGTAGGGGTTTCCCAGGGAAAGCAGCAGACTTTCTGGTGTTATAAATGTGTATTTTTATTATTTTTATGCCTTTAAGTCTCCCATACTGTGGTTGATTGTCTTCATAAAAGAAAACAACACTACACTAAAGAATCTCTCAAGGATTGATGTGATAATAAGAGATGGTGGGCATGGTTTGTTTATTCTCCTTATAAGCACCACACAAGTTAACATACACAATTTTGCAGAAAAATTATGAAAGGATGAGTTAAATTGTTTACAAAAGATGGAAACACATTAAAGGCAGAAATTTGGAAAAAAACAAGGAAATCGTTAATCTGTGTTTTTCCCACTTGATCTCCCTTTGTTTTTCAAAATCCTGCTTGTATTTTAGGATTCTAGAATATGCCCTCCCTCTCTTCCATTTCTTTTCTTTCTTTCTTTCTTTCTTTCTTTCTTTCTTTCTTTCTTTCTTTCTTTCTTTCTTTCTTGTGCTCTGCTGGGAAGAGTTTGGAGTAAAATCTGGGGCAGTTTATTGGCACTAGTTTGTGTGTGTGTGTGTGTGTGTGTGTGTGTGTGTGTGTGTGTGTGTCTACTAATCTTTCCCAGCCTCTCCCTATTTGCAAGATAATTCTAATTTGGGGTCATATGGATCATTTATAAGGAAATGCCTTTTTGTAATCCACTTGCTCTTACATATATTTTTATTTGTAATATTTACACAGCTAATTTGACCAAAAGAGAAACTGCTCTTGGAACACAGCGAGCAAATTGAGTTCCAATCAAGATCTCCATGATTAGGAACGGGTGTTCAGGAGAATTTGGAATTCAGGGAAGCTACTAGTGCGGCACTTACTTAGATTTTTTTTGTGTGTGTGTGGTACTGGCGATGGAACCCAGGGGCTTTCTATCTCCAAGCGACACCCCTAGTCCTATTTTTTATTCTTTATTTTGAAACAGGGTCTCACTAATTTGCAAAGGGCCTCACTAAGTAGCTGAGGCTGGCCATGAGCCAGGATTCTGTTCATCTCAGTCTCCCAAATTCTGGGATTACAAGCATGCAATCACTCCTGGATCATGCTTAGATTTTTAGATGTGATGGTGAACTGCTGAAAATGAACTGGCTGAGGTTTGAGCATCATTTGAAGTGGGAAGAGAAAGGGCTTGTCTTTGGGCTTCAGGCCATTTACTTCCTCTAGTATCTGAAGATTTATTTTTCTTTCTGCGTTGGGAAAAACATGAGACATCAAGGGCCCAACAGTAAATAAGTATGGCTCCTCTAGACACAAGGAGATATCTGTTCAATTCCATCTTCAAAAGATTGGGTCTCAGAAATCATAGACAGACTCTTATTGCCAGGACTAGAATTAGAAGAATAGAAGGGAGGAACGTTCTTTGCTTCAGAAAATTTGATATTGGGCTGTTTAGAATAGCTTTAGCTACAACTAATAGAAACCTGACATAAACTGGTTTAACATAAAGGAAAAGTATTCTATTACATACTAGAAATCAGAGAAGTCAGTCGGTTTCCAGGAGATGGTTAGTTGGGAATTGGTCTGCATTCTGTGTTTCTCCCACTCTGCCTGGGTCTGTCCTGATGATTTCTTCTCCTAGGTGTAACAGAATGGTCAGGAATTGTCAGGGATATCCCTTCCTATTCACTTCTAATGGGAAAGAGAGGAAAAATGTGCTCTCTCTCAAACGTAGGAAGGACTCTTTCCCTTTGGTCTGGTATATCTTTGAATAAATAAAAATGGTCAGGATTGCCAAGTGCTGATAGATCAAGATAGATAGTCAAGATAGATCACCTAGAGCCTGGGATTCGGCTCCTGTTTTACTGTTTGCAATATTGAAACACTATTTTCTGCCAGTTGTTGAAAATATTTTTATGTGCCACACACTTCAATTTTATTCTTCTTTGGGGAGAATGAAGTTAGGGTCAGGAAATATTACAGTTTAAGATTAGAAACTGGGAACTAAGGATGAATACAGAAGAACTGTGTGACATATGAAATTTATTTGTAGGGTGGGATAATGTGGTGCACGCTGGTAATCCTAGAACTTCAAGAACTAAGATAGGAGGATCCCAGGTTTGAGGCCAGTCTCAGCAACTCAGCCAGACCCTTAGCAACTTAGAGTGATCCTATTTCAAAATAAAAAATAAAGTAGAGGTTTGAGCATCATTTGAAGTTTTTCAATGAAAGTTGCATCTAGGAAAAAGAAAGAAAATAATAAAGAAGCAATAACTGCATTATAATTTTTTAAAAAATGTAATAGATTATGAAATTGAGAATTCTCAACACAGTATTAGGTTTTTAGGTTCTGTAATTACAGGTATATATTCATAAATATTAATGTATTTGTCTTAAGTCAAGCTGTATTGTTAACAGGCAGGTAAATACTTTTTAACCCTCTCATTGCAATATGTGTTAGAATTTTATTAGCTATAACTTTAAGAAAAAATATTTTTCAGTTTCAGGAACTCCCATGCTCAATGTGTAAGATACAGCTTTAGTTCTTTAAAACAGAATAGGTTCTGGTCATGTTGGAGCAGGCCAAAACCTTTTAGCAATAAATTGAGGAATCTAGAGGGAATGCATTGCTTCAAAATATCCTTCTTCACCTGGTATGGTGGTATACACTTGCAATCCTAGTACTTGTGAGGCTGAGACAGGAGGATCACAGGTTTGTGGCCAGCCTCAGCAACTTAGTGAGGCCTTATGCAAATGAGTGAGGCCCTGTTAGAAAATAAAAAATAAATAAATAAAATAGAATAGGGCTGGGGGTATAGCTTAGAGGTAGAATGCCACTGGATTCCATTCCCAGTACCACTTGCACACCTTATTTCTCCATTTCTCTGGATGAAATCTCACCATAAAATATTCATTTTTTTGGACACAATATTTATCATCTTTTAAAAGGTGAGCCATTCAACTCTTAATATTAAAATTATCTCAATTTATTCTTCCTTTTTATAATTAAATGTTGTCATTGAGAGACTATATATAAACCCATAATCACTTACTGACACATGTCATATACTAGACATGTAAGTCTCTAGGTTACAAAAACAGATCATAGGTGGTCTCTCCCAACTGTGAAGTAACAGAAGGTATGACAGGACAGCAATCCTGATTCACACACTAGGAAGGAGAGGTGGATATTTGTAAACATAAGAACCTCTGGCATGGGGCCAATGGCAAAGAGAAGGAGCTCATTTTTGGTGGAAAGGAGTTTTTAGGAGGAGCAGGGATTATCAGGAAAGAAGCAGCAAAGAGAGCACATCATATTTTAATTATTTCCAAATAATTTTCTTAATTAGAATTTTTTTTACAAAATAATCTCTTACATTGTGATGCTCATGTAACATTTGTTTTAAATTTGGAATCAAGATGTAGTCAATTAATAACCCATGACAACACTATGTGTAATACAAGTGTTACAAGATATCTCTGAATATTGCGATGATATCACTCTTGTTCTCCTTCATCTCCAAAATACACACCAGATGAAGGTGAAGTGACAGACGTGTACACAAATGATGGTAATAGTTGTGTGATTTGAAGTTACTCATGACTGACAAACCGTCACAACATTCCTCACTGGTTTCCAAATACTCCTCCTCATGTCAACAACAATTTCCTGTGCAGAATACCAGAGCGCTTTCTCTCAAGCCTTGGTCTCACAGTCATCACCCAGACATTATTTCCAAGATATTTAAAATATTACCCAGCCTCCAATTCCTGATGTCAAGAGTTCTTAGGATACATACATGATTGCGTGCTTTGATGGGTCACAGAATCCAGCTCACACGCCATCATCATTTGGAGATCACATTTGTGAGATTTTCAGTTATAAAAAAAATAATCGGCCCTGCCTGAAGGTTGAGTTGGAGGTTGCGGGTGTCAAAGCCCTTGAAAGGTTCTTAGTCTCCCTTGTAAATATGAATTATGTCATCATGGAGTCACATGGTTTCTTAACTTTAGTACCTGCTATCATTTTGAGTCAGACCACTAAGCAGCATTCCTGGCCAATACCTATGAGTCACCAGAAGGACCTCCCACACAAACTTATATAACCATAAATGCCCCCAAACACTGTCAAACAATCTCTTGGGGCAAAATTCTCCTGATCTGAGAATGATGATGTCCCATACCAAGAACCGCCCTCCAGTAATGTCAATGATATTGTTTATGGGCCTATCTTATAGGGCTGTAGAATATTAAAAGGAAGCCTAGACATGACTGTGAGAAATAAGGAGCAAACCAACCAGATTAATGCCTGGGACCCAGGGCCCATCAGAAGCACAATTCACATGATTCAGTGGAGAAGATGCAGCTCAGTCAGGAGACAGCAGAGTGGGCAATGAATTATGTGGCACAATAGAACAGGCTTCATTTTCCATGTGACATCAACTCTTTTGCTTTTTAAGTAATATATGTTCAGTACTAGCCGAATAGCATACCCAGAAATACACAAAAGAAAAGAAATAGCAGCCCTGATATTAGCACTAAGAGATGCTGACTATTGTGGCAAATGGTGGTCTACTCCCCCAGTGTTCTCCACTTTGCCAGGAGATGTCTGGGGTTCCCTGCAAGAGGATTGTTCCTCTATCCTACTGAAGCCAGTCTTGTCCATAGGACTTGCTTTGACCAACGAGATAGATGAAAATGATACACTACTTTTTTTTTTAGTACTGGGTATTGAACCCAGAGGTGTTCTGCCTTTGAGTTACAACCTCAGCCCTACTTTATTATTTTTTTTTGAAATAAAGTCTTACTAAGTTGCTGAGGCTGGCCTCAAACCTGCAATCCTCCTGTTTTAGCCTTCCAAGTACTGGATGCATCACTTCTGAGTACAATTTTTTAAAGTTATCACTCAGTTTCTCTTTGGCTCTTTTCTCCCTTCCATGAAAAGCACAAGGTAACAAAGAAGGGCTTTTCCTTTATACTGACTAGAAGAACAAGGGAGACACTTGAAGCAAAGCCACAGCTGGCATGAAACAAAAGCAAGAATTAAACTTTTATTATTATAAATTGGTAAAGAGAAACATGAGGTTATTTATTATTGCAGTATCACTCCACAAAATCTAACTCATCCTGTATATTTTGTTCTATTTTTTCTTTTTCTTTTTTGGTGGTGCTGGGGTTCCTGGAAGCCCTTCTACCTCTGACCTACGCTCCCAGACCTATTTTATATTTTTATTTGGAAACAGGGTCTCCTAAGCCAGCACGTGCAGCTGGCTTCAAACCTGCGTGATCCTCCTGTCTCAGCCTCCCAAGCGCGGGGATTACAAGCGTGCGCCACCACGCCCGGATTTTGTTCTATTTTTTCTATATATATATTTATAAATGTTACATACAGATAGTGCCCTAACTACAATTTTACTATGGCATGAATGCAATATGCATTTGGTAGAAACCATACACTTTGAATTATGACTTTTGATCTTTTCCAGGCTACTGATAAGTGGTCCATCTTCTCTCAAAGTGCTGGCAAGCAGCAGCTTGCCACAGCTGCTAGTCAGCCCCACCCTCACAAGGGCCAGTACCAGAGACTCACTGTGCCTTGTGGCTAGGATGAACATTTGGTAAGTAAGGTATATTAAATGCATTTTTTTTTTTGAGGTACTGGGGTTGGAACCCAGGGGCATTCTACCCCCTAGCCACACCCCAGCCCTATTTTTTTATTCTTTATTTTGAAACAGGGTCCCACTGAGTTGCAAAGGGTCTCACTAAGTAGCTGAGGCTGTCCATGAACCACGATCCTCCAGTCTCAGCCTCCCAAATGCTGGGATTACAAGTGTGTGTCACCATACCTGGCCTAAATGCATTTTTGACTTAGGATATTTTCAAGTTACAATTGGTTTATTAGAACCTAACCTCACTGTAAATCGTGGAACTTCTCTCTATATAATTAATCTGAAATAAATATATTATTTAATCAAGTAATATTCCTATCCACATATTTTAAATTACTGAGATTATTTTCAAAATATTTTTTGTGATTTACATTCTTCTCTCTAATAATTTTTATGTATAATTATCTGTGTTTTAACAAACGTTTGTATAGCACGATTTTGAAAGGCAATATATATTTAGGAATGAAGACTATATCAACAAAACACTATCATCTCATTTTTCAAGTACATTTGTGTGTATCTCTAGTCTGCCAAGAAACAGAATATAACTTAATATTTACTTATTTATTCTGGTGATGCTGGGGATCAAACCCAGGGCCTTGGACATGCTAGGCAAGCACTCTCCCACTGAGTTACAATCCCTGGCCCCCTGCTTAATTCTTCACTGTAATTGCCTTGTTAGCAATCTCTCTGTGATGATTCTTAATATTATTACTTCCTCTAGTGAATTCTCATACAATACATTGAAAAGTTGAGCCCTGTGGCAAAATTATAGTTACCATATATGTATGTGCACAAATATGTTTATTTTATTTTCATGATTAAATATCAATTATTGAAACAGAAACGGATTTTTAGAAGCTGGGTGGCTGTTTGGAATTATAAAACAAGTTAGACTTGACAATAAGGCATGTGCTTTAAATTTTCTTGGTTTGTGGCACTGTTTACTCTGGCGGCAAAGACTGTTCACAAGTCTCCCCCATAAACTATAACACGGTAGACTGCTGTCAGCCAACCCTGAAGCAAATATCTGAGAGCAGCACATTTATTTTCAATCTAATGCTGAGCAGTTGCTCCTCCAAGTTCCTCATTAGACAATGTGGGAAAGCTTTCAAGATCTGGGAGAATATCATAACATGGGTCACCCAAAATCAAGTATTTTATAGAGAGGAGACCATAGTAATTTAAGTGTGACTTTGTAAAGTAAGCTATTTGTTTTATGCAGCTCGAGGGCTCAAGATGTTCATTAGCTTATTTTAATTGCATCCTAAAACAGCGATTCACCAGATGACAAACGAACACATTTTTATCATGTTTCACATTATATATTTTAGTTGATGTTTTTGATTTGCCTTGATGTTTGATTATTAGCCAAGCAGAGAAGTCCTGTCTTATGTGTGCATGTCTGTTATCTTTTATTTGCTGTGTGGCTATATGAAATAGCTCCTCAGCTAAACAGAAATGTAGGTAAGAAATGTAGGTAAGAAGGTTCAGGTCTTTTTTGGACAGAATGAAGGCATGTAGATATTCAGTGTACCAGATGATTTTTAGACGGTTCTGCATTTTGCTTTGAAGAGAAGATTTTTCTGAGTATCTTCTTAGGCACTATTATGCTTGTTAACACCACTTTAGTTGGTTACTTCCACGTGTGTCCTGCCAGAATTATCCACTAAACTATTTCTATTCAATCATTTATTTATTCATTTTTTTAAACAAATGTCTTTGGACAATGTAACATTTTTAACTTCCTTGAGTTGCACTAAAGTTTGATTAAAAACTACAAGAATCTGTGCCATGTTTTCACAGGCTAGCAAATCACGATACATGTGTGCAGTGCATGGTGGCTTATATAATATTTACTTGTGTGATGGTCTTTGATTCACAACAACACTATGACGTAAAAGAAATACTGTTTGCATTTTATAAATTAGATGATTGGCTGTTGTATATTTTAGTAAAATTGACTACTGAATATTAATCTAGCACCATGAGTTGAAGTTCTATCTAAATGGTATGCACAACTGCTGATTAGCTAGTAGCTGTCTCCATGGCTTGAGGAATGATTAGCTGAAAAGACAAGGAGGTGAAGGAGTAGATACAATTATTATTTATATGACTCTTTTGAGGGAGTGGGAAATAAGGCAATAGACAAAGGAGGACTGGAAGTCCAGGGAGGTTCTTCTTAAGGTTTTTTTGCATATAGTTATGTGCTTAGATCAAGTCAGTAATAAGAAAATTGATGATGTGAAATACAGAGAGGGGATATTTGCAAAAAAATGTCTCTGATGAAGCTAAAAGAACCTTAGGAGAGAAAGGAAAGAGTCAATTCAGTTTGAGAGATAGAATACAAAGTTGTGGACCTGGATGGGTAGGTTGGTATATTTGGTAGTGAGATACAAGATGATTTTTTGTTTAATCAATTGTATTTTCTTTGTGAAATAAGAGAAATGTTCACTAAGAGTGAAGGGACAGTTATGAGTTATGAGGAGAAAGGGAAAAAAACAACCCATATATAATTAACTTTACATTCTTAACCCATTAAGTTCCATTGTCCTAGATGTGGGACACTCAAAAAAAAAAAAAAAACAACTTAAATTGAGCAACAAATATATCACTGCTGATAGCTTTTGAAATAAATATTATGTATTTAGATCACTATTATTTTAAGAAATAATAGTGATTAGAGTGCTTAAAATATATGAAAATATAAGATGGTGGATATATAAACTCCAGATTATAATTTCCAACCAACCAGGAGTGGTGCACACACTTGTAATCCCAGCATTTGGGAGGCTGAGATGGGAGGGTCGTGGTTTGAGGACAGCCTTAGCTACTTAGTGAGGCTCTTTGCAACTCAGTGAGAGCCAGTTTAAAAATAAAGAATAAAAAATAGGGCTGGGGTGTAGCTCAGAGGTAGAATGCCCCTGGGTTCCACTCCCAGTACTGCAAAAAGAAAAAATAATTTCAACCTATGTTAATGTATCTGTGTCAATTCTATTGAAATATTTGCAGAATCATAAACTTGGGACTATATGGGTTAATGCAATAGATTTTCCTTTCAATTTCATATATAAAGATAAAAATATTAACTTCTAAAAATTTTCATGACTCTAAAAACCTTCACAATTGTCATTATTGTTCATTTATGTTACATTGATACATAGAAATATTTATACCTTAATGTTGGTTTATATAGACTATTTAAAAACACCGTGTTATGTAATAAATTTGCATGGGCCACATGCAAAAACGCACTTACTACGTCTCACTTTTTATTGCTAATAGTGACTATTTTTTAGTTTTGAAGTTCAAAATATTTGTTGATATCATGGTGGTTATGTTTGTGCATTGCTAACTCTACGGTGAAATTTTTGGATATTGTTCAGGTAAATTCTCTATGGTGTCTCTACACATTTTGCAGTGGTTTTGTTTTAGACTATCTTTACAAGACTGCCGCACATATTTTCAAAAAACCTGTAAGACAGATACTTCTAGGATAGAGAACAGAGTTTCTTCCTGATAAGGATGATAAATATAATAGCTCTCTCTGGAAAAGATTGAGTAGATTTATTAGCAACACCTTATGAAATTAGAGTTTTCCTAAGCTTAAAATTCTTCAGCTGTTGGGCATGATGTTGCACACCTATACTCTCAATACTTGGGAGGTTGAGAAAGGAGGATCTCAGGTGTGAGGCCAGTCTCAGCAACTATTTCCAAATATAAAAATAAAAAGGTCTGGGATTGTAGCTTGGAGGTATATGGCTCCTGGATTCAATCCTCAGTACCCCTACACACACACACACACACACACACACCCCACACAAATTAAAATTCTCAGCTGTGACACAGACACACTGTGTGTACATTACCCACCTAAGTCACCCTGCATCACTCCCATGGGACTTGGGGCAAGTGAACTAGTGGAAATATGAAGCAGATTCATATTCAAGCATAGCATGCTGTTCTGTGAGTAATACATTACTTTGTCTCTGCCCAGGAGTCTTGTGTCTTCCGATAACACTTATGAAACGATGGCCTGTGAACTTGTTAACTTACGAGTAGGGAAAACAACTCTGAACCTTCACAGATCCTGAAATTTCTAAAGGCTCTTTTAGCATAGTCATTTAATATTATAGGTCAGGGCTGGAGATACTGCTCAGTGGTAGAGCCTTTGCCTAGCATGTGTGAGGCTGCAAGTTTAATAATCAGAGCCACAACACACACACACACACACACACACACACACACACACACACACACACACAGAGGCAAGAAAAAGTAAAGTGTTCTTTTATTTTCATTTTTCAGGATTGAATTCATATACCTCATTTTCTCACTCAATATTTAATACATTATATTTTGAGTCTTTTTTGGTAATAATATTTATTTGCTTGGCTTGAAAATAGCTTTCTTAAATTAATTAATTAATTGATTTAGTATTTGTGGGGTGCTGGGGATTGAACCCAGGGGCATTCTACTTCTGAGCTACACTGCTGGCCCTATTTTATTTTTTATTTGGAAACAGGGTCTTGCTATGTTGTTTAGAGTCTCACTATGTTGCCAAGGCTACTCTCAAACCTGCAACCTTACTCTCTCAAGTACTAAGAATACAGGCATATGTCACCACTCCTGACCAAAAGTGTCTTTTTAAAAGAGTAGTGATAGCCAGGCATGGTGGTGCATGCTTGTAATCCCAGTACTTGGGAGACTGAGACAGGAGGATCACAGTTTCACAGCCAGCCTCAGCAACTGTGAGGCCCTCCGCAACTTAGTGAGACCCTGTTTCAAAATAAAAAATAAAAAATTGGGTGGGGGTGAAGCTCAGAGGTAGAATACCTTTGAGTTCAATCCCCAGTACCAAAATAAAATGGTAATGAGTTCAGTAGAGTTTTCTTTTAGATGGGATTAGGGATGGCTTCTTAGTTTTAGAAAGCAGTGGGTTGAATTTTAAACTCCAAAGATCATATCCTGGCCAAGTATTTCCTAAGTACCTCCCTAAATACTAATCAAATGACTGGAATGATAAGTAGAGGACTTCTTTGAATTGATGGGGGGGACCGAGATCACTGGGGTTTACCAAATGGAGATTTGATAAAATGACACTTTGCATGTACAGGACTGGTAGCCACTAGGGTCAGTCAAAAGAAATCCAGGGAAAACCCCACTGGCTTCTTTCAAGGGATACAACCAAAAAGGTCTTAGAAGTCATCAAAAAGTGAGACCAGGTAGCAGGAAGTGCTCTGAAATTGCCAGGGTAAAATTACATCCTGTGCTTTCTGGAACTACAGAATTCAGCTTGACAGACTCAAGCACAGAACTTTCCTGCTCAAAACCAGTCAGGAGTCAAGATTGGTGAATGAAAGCAGAAAGCAAATAAAGGCCCCAGATCATTCAGTCCTATGATGTAAGCTGCACAGCAAAATCTAACTGAATTCTTTCCGAAGTGGTAAGAAAACATCGTAAAACAAGCACGCCATATTCTGGAAAACCTGATGGGTCTCAGGTGGGCCTTCTTAGCTACCCATTTTAAAACTTTCAAATGCTTAGTACATTCAATAATTTAAAAATATGTAAACATGTATCCATTGTAACGAATTTAATATAAACTTAAGGTATTGCAGTTGTAGACCATTAAAACTTTGGCATGTGCTAACTCAAAAATCATTGTATTACATTTCTTCCCAAAGGCATTAATGTAAAAGCAAACAAACTCAGAAATGATAAGCTTTTAAAGCAACATTTCTTTTAAAAATTTTTTTTATTGGTGCATTGTATTTATATATCATAATGGGGTAAAAAACTTGTGTAGATATAAATACACACATCACCCAGACAGCCCTCACCCAGCCCTACCCCACTCCCTCCCCACCCCTCCTAAGCTTGGCTTAGTAGTTGACTATGATATGAATAAGTACATCTTATGCTTTAAAGAGTTTCCTTCTTCCCTCCTCCTATCCCCACAGTTAGGTTGCCTTATTTGCTCCTCTATAGGATCTCCTTTTTCACCTGGAGTTCCTCCTATGACCCATTTCTCCTTAGCTTTCACATATTAGGGAAAGCATCCAATTTCTTACTTTTTGTGACTGACTAATCTCACTTAACATAATGTCCTCCAGATCCATCCATTTCCCTGTAAATGCTGAAATTATGTTTTTTTATGGCTGAGTAAAATTCCATTGTGTACATATTCCACAGTTTTGTAATCCATTAATCTGTTGATGGACATCTTGGCTGGTTCCATAGTTTGGCAATGATGAAGTGTGCAGCTATGAACATAGATACACATGCATTAGTTTGGTATTCTTTCTTTTGGGTAGATACCCAGGAGTGGTATTGCTGGATCAAATGGATCATATGTTACTCCAGGCCCTTCTGGCTTTTATGACTTGGTTTGGGAAGTCTGGAGTGATTCTAATTGGTTTGCCTCTGAATGTCACTTGTCCCTTGTTGTTGTTGTTGTTGTTGTTGTTGCCTTTAAGATTCTCTCCTTGGCTTCTACATTGGTCATTTTTTTTTTTTTTTGGTGGTACTGGGGTTCCTGGAAGCCCTTCTATCTCCGGGCTACACTCCCAGACCTATTTTTACTTTTTTAAATTTTATTTGAAAACAGGGTCTCCTAAGCCAGCTCGCGCGGCTGGCTTCGAACCTGCGCGATCCTCCTGTCTCTGCCTCCCAAGCGCGGGGATTACAAGCGTGCGCCACCACGCCCGGCCTACATTGGTCATTTTGACTATTATGTGGTGTGGGGAACCTTTTTTCTGATCTTATCTAAAGGGAGTTCTATAAGTTTCCTGAACTTGTGTATCCACCTCTTGCTCTATGTTCGAAAATTTTCTGCTGTTACTTCTTTGAAGAGATTGTTGATCTCTTTGGTTTCACCTTCTTTTCCCTCCTCTATGCCGATTATTCTTAGATTCACTCTCTTAAGATGGGCCCATATTTCTTCAATGTCCAATTCTTGTTGTTGAATTGTTTTTTCTAAGTTATAAACTATACATTCATTTTTGGAGTGATCATCTTCTAGGAGTGAGATTCTATTCTCCACATGGTCTAATCAGTTGCTTATAGTTTGAATTGATGCCTTTAACTTCAATGATTGCATCCTTTATTTCTTTCAGACTCTCTCTAAATTCTTTTCTAAAATCCTGCATTATTTCTACAGTTACATTCTTGATTTGGTCTTCTGGAGATCTCTGCATTTCTGTGTTATCAGGTTCTGTTATTGTGGGGTTGTGAGAGCTCATTGCTCCGTTGTTGTTCCTCCTTCCCATGATTTCAGAAGTTTGTCTCTAGGTGTCAGCTGGTATATTTAAGGGCAAGTTGTATTGTATTCAACAGTAAAGGTTGAGTACGGAGGGAAGTGAAGGAATAAATGGAAGAATAGGGTAAGGCCTCAGATAGGGTCGAATATTATGAGTATGAGTTTGGCAAGGTAGTTTATACTACAGATTAGAGATAATACGTATGTAGTAGTATTCTAGTAATAAATGTAGAGTTTCTGGTATAGTGATATGAAGTAGATTTAATAAAGACAAGGGACTGATAAAAAGAAGAGGAAAGATAGAAAAAGGTTAGAGAGGAGAGAGTAGGTATATACATGGGAAGAAGCTTGGGAGAGGATTTGGGAAGAGGGTTAAAAAACCAAAACCAACCAAACAAAACAAAACAAAACGCAAAAAATCCACAAATCACCCCCCCAAAAAACAACAACCACCACAAAAAATAGTCAGGTATACAGTGTCACACACACAAAAAGAATGAAAAAACCCAAACAATCCCGATAACAAATTAAGGCAATTCTGCAAATAAATGACTACTCAGCAGTCTCTCTCTGTGTAGATACTGAGTGCCACCAGCACCTTTCCCTCTGTGAGTCTGGTTTTCTGAGTCTTCCCAGTCTATGCAGATGTTCGATATCAATGGGGTTGGATTTAATATTGAGTGAAGGTCACCCTCCACACTTTCCAAAGATTTGGAGTCTAGGTCTCTCCCTGCCTCTGCTGGTAGCATATGCCTCTGAGAACAAACTCAATATAGGACTCTCTGATCTCCATAGCTAGGGCTGGGCTAGTCTGACTTCTCCCTGTTCACCACAATTGGGATGTTTGTGGTGTTCCTGGAGATCCTACTCATTGGGTTTAGTGTTAAGTGTAAGACTCCCCACATACTTTCCACTGATCAGAGCCTGACTTTGAGCTTCTGATATGATCAACAGCAGATCCCACTCTCACCTTCTCTGGGTTCTTCTCCGGATCACCATGACTTCACTTTTTGTGCTCTGGATCTTTGGAGGGTGTGGTAATCTCAGCCAACACCATTCCTTCCCTGGGTTGTATTGCAAAGTCTTAGACCCAGGGAGTTAGTCACAGCTGCTCAAGATCCTGAGGGCACCGGGCTGGGCATTTTCCTTTGGGGAACTGTGACTAGAGTGTGATAATTTCTGCTACCACTTCTGCTTCACTGAGTTGAACTGCAAGATCTCAGACCTAGGGAGTTTATCAAAGCTGTATGTGTCCCTGGGGGTGCAGCATTAGGATTTCTCCTGTAGGAGCTGCAATTTCACTTACAATTATGGTGTGCATTGGGCTGGAGCTCTTGCGGGCATGGTGAACTTGCTGCCATTGCTGGCAATATGGCACCGATAACCACGCCCTCGGTTGTGAGACTGGTGGATTTCTTTTTTGGTTTTGAGCTCCACTCTGAATCCCTGGAGGGTGTGATGGGCTTGGCTGCTGGAAATTTTAGCTGGTCTTTGTGCTGAAAGAACTACTGAATTACAACCGACTCAGCTACATCTGGTCACTTCAGCTCCTTGTATTCCTTTTTGTCCTGGGAATCTGGATTTGTGAGGTAAGATCGCATTGGTGTGGTGGCCGCCACCACAAAGTGGGCAAGTTTCTGTTCTGTTCTCTGGTTGTTCTTCTAGTCTTCTTTTTATGTGTCCCTTGTATTTATAGCTTTTATTTGTCTATTGATAGTATTTTCTGGCTATGTAAGGCATTATTTTTGAAGTTATGGAGATCGAGTGTCAGCAGTACTCGTAGATGCTGCTTTACTTGGTTGCCATCTTCCCTATTTCCTCCACAACATTTCTTAAAATGTTGTAAAAACTATCCTACTGTGCTAGTTACATCTGTTTTTTTAAAAAATCTTGATATTTTGGGATTTATTTTGGATAATGCTGAATGCTTAACCTCTTTATTTGAGATCTGAGTCATTGGACCAATGCATCATTGATGTTTAAGTGGGTTCCTTTAATATCAGTTAGGATCCTACTCATAATTTTAATTGTCATGTTTATAGCACATTGTCTACTTCACCAAAATAACTTGCCCTCCAGAAGAATGGGTGACCAAATGAATAGGTGAGTTGCAAGTTGAGAAGTTGGGTGCAGTTTGACCCCATGCCAGCTATTTATTTTATACTCACTTATTAGATGTTTAGAGTGAGGCAGGTGCTTATCTATCTGTCCTTGTGGTGCTTACCTTCTGCTAAGGGGAGATTGACAACTAATGAATCACACCAGAGTCAGGTCAGGACCATGGAGTGTCATAGAGCAAAAAGAGAATATGGAATTCTGGGCATGGGATCCAGATGTTGTCAGGGTCAGATTTTTTAAAAACACACATTTGATTACTGCATTACCTTGCTCAAACCCATTAAATCTACCCCAATACATTCAGCACTAAGATCTTTTCAGACTCCATATACCCCACCCTGCACAGTTTGACCCTCGACAAACTCCCAATCCTCAGTTCCTTCAATGAATCTAAACACTTTATTTTGGCCACATTTAGGTTCACATTTCCAGATTTGTCCATGCTCTCTCCTGCTTCTACCCATCTAAATTTTAAATAAACCTAAAAATACATGCCCCTTGCCTCCCAATTCTGTCTATCTAGGAAAGTTTCTTATTCTTTAAGACTCAGGTCTAGCATCCTATTTTCTTAGAAATTCTTTTGATTCAATTTATCTTTATCCTAGAACAGTTTCAAGCTATAGGACTTTTTTTTATCACTATAACAAAATACCTGAGGCCAGATACTTATAAATTAAAAAGGTCTATTTAGCACACAGTTTCAGGGGTTCAAATTTCAAAATTGGGTAGCCCCACTGGTTCTGGGAACCAAGCCTCAGCACATGACCCTTTGGGAGACACCGAAACCAGAGCAAAGAGCAAAGTTTCTCTTCTACTCAAGGTCCTATGAATGGCTATTGCTGAGTTACGCAGCCTGCACACAACTCAGAACACTGTTCTCCACACTTCTTACTGTACTAGGACCTTTCACACTGTGTTATGCATAGAAATTTTGAACTCCATGGGTATAAACAAATAAATGTTCTCATTTAATTCTAACTGGATTTTCTCACTGCATTGTGACCTGCTAGAAGACCAAATTTGAATATTTCTTGCATTTACTTTTATACTTCCTGCATGACCACAGTCCCTGGCATATCTCAGTATACTTCTCACATTTATTATTATTATCATCATCATTATTATTATTATTATTTTTTTTTGTGGTACTGGGGGTGGACCCCAGAGGCTTTCTACCTCTGGGCTATCCTCCCAGACCTATTTTCTATTTTATTTGGAAACAGGGTGTCACTAAGTTGCTGAAAGCCTCACTAAGTAGCTGAGGCTGGCCTTGAACCTGTGCGATCCTCCTGTCTCAGCCTCCCAAGCGCAGGGATTATAAGCGTGCGCCACCACGCCTGGCTACTTCTCACATTTTTAATTTTTCAGTTCTGGGGATAGAACGCAGGGCCTCACACGTGTTAGGCAAGTGTTTTACCACTGAACTACACACCCAGCCCTCACAAATGTTTAATCAGTGGGTTTTTTTTGTGTGTAAACATTCTAATTGAGCTATAAATCTCACTTTGTGAAAAGTGTTCCTATTAGCATTCTCTCCACATCAGTATTACGATGTAATAACATTAATACATACACTTCAATTTATTTTATTTCTTATATTGTAGATGCCAAATCTCACTCTGAGGCCATAATTAATCTAACATTTATTGAACTCATTCTAGGTGCCAGCACTGTTCTACCCACTATGTATATTAGCTAACAACTTATTTACTCCGTTTGCATGAACGCAAAGTGGTTAAATAACTTAATCGAACTCACTCACATATTTAAGTTTCAAATCCAGGCAGTATTGTTCCAAATTGTGTGTGTGTGTGTGTGTGTGTGTGTTTTCCATTTTGCAGTGCTAGGGGTTGAACCCAGGGTCTCAAGCAAGCTACACAAGTACTTTACCACTGAGCTATACCTGAAGCCCCCAAATCTTGTGCCTTTAAGCATTATAAAATACTGTCTAGTTTTTATTAAGCTTCAGAAAGTTAAATTACTCATTCCTTAAGGGAGGTGAAAAGAGGAAGCTGAAAAATGTTGGCAGAGAATTTGAACTACTGAAATTTTAAGGGTTGTTTGGTACAGTGTGGAGGGTGCAAAGTACCTTAGGAATTGTTCCAAAGCTTTGAACTTAAGCTTCTAGGTACAGTAAATTAGACACATGATATTCTTGTCATCTGCTGTCTTCAATAATAATTCATTTAATCCACTGAAGGATGGTAAATGCTTTGGAATAAATACTGTGGTTGCCATGGGATGAGGTATGAAGATATAAAACAAATACCCAACACATTGTAGCCTGCAAATAGTTTTTCCACTGTATACTGCATGTATTACTGATAGAACCATAATACACATTTGAATTGCATACTCTCATGCACTATTTCTTTTGATTCTTTCCATAATTCTGGAAGGAAATGTTGTGTACATGAACCATTTCTTAGACTTGGCTTCCCCAAAGGCACGAGGGAAAAGTGTAAAAAGCACAAAGGAGGCTTGGGAGGCATATCACCTGCTCCTTTCTTCTGCACGTCTTCATTTTTATAATCATACCAGATAACACAGCTTGATTGCATTTGATGCTATTTATTTGTTGTAAAACAATATCAAAACAGGCCCAGGTTTTCATTAGTGTTAATATGTGATTGGTTGGGAATGCATTTTTGAACTGATAGAAATTGATGTATATACCATTTCTATATGGCCTCTTAAAGTTCAAGAAAATTTAAGGATCATTTGAACAGTGATATTACCTTCCATTGTTCAGTTCTATGTTTATCGCTGAGAGGTCCAGCCTCACACGCTTCCTGACTGGGGGAAACTTCGAAGTGACAGAAATGATGAGTCCCAGATATCTGGGTGATACTGTCAGGAATACGTTAGGGGTAGGGGCCCCCATTTCTCTAGTGATAAGAAAAGATTTCACATGTATTTATTACCAGGCCTTTTCAATGACTCGCCCTCTGCGATGTGTGGTGGATATTAATGTCCCAGGTTTGTAGAAGTGTCTCATAAGTTGGACATGTCATTCTATTCTATATTGAAAGGTTCATCAATGGAGTCCCTGTATGAATATTCAGGGATTCAGGTCTGCTGTCAATCATGCAAGAAAGGTTTCTGTTCACATTCCTGCTCCTTACCACTTTTCCCACTTAAATAAGCAGCACTGCCATCTGCCACTTAATTGAGCAGCACATTGGGGAGATTTCCTTGATTTCTTTCTTTTCCTAATGCCTGTGCCAAATCCACCGGCCAATCCTGGTGACTTTACTTCTAAAACATAACTGGATATGTCCACTTTTTCTCTGTATAGGTATTTTTTTTAATCTATTTCACTTAGGGCTAGCATTCTGTTATGTGTTGGGTTCTTGATAAATATTTTTTAAATGAATATTTCTAAATATTACATTAGCAGTGACATTTAAAATGTTAGTTATATATATGTATATATTGCTAAACAACACATATAGGCATGCAGCAGGGGCTACTGAAGTCCTGTAAGTTCCCTGCTATATGAAGTATCAACCCATTAGTTACTGGGTCATGAAGTGGCTTGGAGATTCTGAGGGAAAAAGTAGGCTGTGAAAGGAAGGTTTAAGGTATTTATTTTTATTTATTTTATTTTTGGTGGTACTGGGGTTTCTGGAAACCCTACTACCTCTGAGCTACACTCCCAGACATCTATTTTTTATATTTTTATTTGGAAACAGGGTCTCTTAAGCAAGCGAGGCTGGCTTCGAACCTACGTGATCCTCCTGTCTCCGCCTCCCAAGTGCGGGGATTACAAGCGTGCACCACCACGCCTGGCAGGTGTAAGGCATTTAGATGACTCAGAACAGTGGCTGCTTGTTAGTCAATAGGGAGGGATTCAGTATTTTAATAACTGGAGGTTGTGTAATGACTCTGTAACAGCTGTATTCAGTCTGAATCACTGTCCTCGCTTCCAGGGTCTCTCTGTTCCCACTGCTCACTTACATTCCACAGTGATGGGCTTAATACAGTAATCAAACCATGTTAATCCTCTGCTTGAAATCTGATTCCAGTATCCTTTAAATAAAACTCATACTTATTTAGCCTAACAGATCTTTCTGTTTCTTCCTCATGGCCTGTCTTATGACTTTTTATTTCCCCTTAAGCCCTCATGTGGCTGCCTTCTCATGAGGGAGGGTGAGTGTACTGACACTCTTTCAGTTCCTTCATTTCCTTCCTTCATTCCTTCTTTCTTTCCTCCCTTCTTTCCATGGATTTAAGTCCAGGATACTCTACCTCTGAGGTATACCCCTAGACGTATTTTTATTTTGAAACAGGATTTCACTAGGTTGATGAGGGCCTCATGAAGTTGCTGAGGCTGACCTTGAACTTGTGATCCTCCTATTTCAGTCTCCTAAGTACTGAGTTTACAGGTGTGCACTACCACACCAATTTTTTCAAGTACTGAAATTTTAGCAAATTACTAATAGGATCATCTCCCAAATATAGGTATATACAATCCTTTCTATATTATATTGATAGAAATTAAATATCTCTGAACATATCTCTTAACAGAGGATACTTTTCTGGGCACCCAATAATAAGAGTAGACTCTTAAATATTTATCTTGTGATGGAATGAACCAGACACCCATCATGGGTAATCATGTTGGATATTTCTTAACTTCCTATCACTTTTACATAAGTGTTAGGCTCTATTTAATTTCTATCAATGGGCTTATGAACTGAATGTCACAACACAAACAGGAGTGTGAGTATCTACATTTGAGAGATGGTCCCATTAATAATTAGCTGAAATTGAAAAACTTAAAAAATTGAAAAGAAGGCAAAATTTTCTCCTATTATGGAGTCATATCCCCTCTCATCCCATCTAGCTTGAGAAATGCAATCAATGAGGGTATAGTTTGGAAGTAGAGTGCTCCTGGGTTCAATCTGCAGTATCCTCCTCCAAAATAAAAAGGAAAGAAAATAAAATGTAAAGAAAGGTAGCTTTAGTACTCATTTTATGAGACATTCCAGCAGCAAATATCACCTTGTAACAAATCTTTTAATATTAAGCAATCATCATAAATACTCCCCGATTATATAAATACTCCTCCTAATATATAAAGAGCAGGAAAATAAAATGTTTTATTAAAATAAAGAAGGAAACAAGAAATCGGGTACATTTTTGATACTGGCTGAATTTTTATTCTGTTTTGTGAATGCCAAGTAGTATCAGACAAAAGTACATTGCTTCATAACCCAGCATCTCAGTCCTAGGAATCCTGAATTCTTGCATGAACTTCTCTGCTAAATTTGACTGGCTGTGATTCCTCCGAACAGTCAGTTCAAGAGGGTCCAGGGAGAGTTTTCACTGTTGTGAATTTTCTTTGTGTGTTTCTGTCAACTGTATCAGATAGGAGTTGGGTTAGAAGTGAAACATGACATTCTGACTGTGAATCCAGCAGACAGATTCTTGGCTGCCTTCTCAGCTACACTTGAACTTCTGCTAAGCATGTGATGAAAGAGTGTTTTCAACTGCACCAGCTGTGGAGAGGTTAATAAAACAAAGGGGGGGAAACAAAAGCACTCTCAGCAGAAAGCTTCTGGCTCTGTTGATTTTTCTGGTTGCAAATAATATGTCAGAGAACTGGAACCGCTGTACTGTTTGGACCTTAAAATCATTTTAAGCAAGTTAAACTTCTGGATTTAAAGTTTAAGGACAATTAATTAGGAGCAGATCAAATGCATTGCTATATATGTGGGTCCTAGGGCATAAAACATTCTTACATTGCAACAAACAACTGGAAATGAGGAAACTAGTATTTATTTTATTGACACCCTAGATAGCTTCTCCTATGAAGAGGAAAAGGACAGGATTTCAGACAAGAACAGGCACTTTCAGGGTGGTATAGACGTAGAAGACACAGGGTTTCAGATGTTCTAGATATGCAGAAGTCATAGTGATCTTGGCTTGGTGGACTGGGAACAGTGACTTCTGCTTTCGGCCCCTCTTCCTGAGTCCCAGCGCTGGAGCGAAGGGCTGTGGAATGTGGAGCCCTGCCCAGCCTGCTTCTCTGAAGATCTTGTGCAGAGGACGTCAGCTGCTGACCCACGGGGCCATTTAAACTGGAAGGAAGAAGGAAGCGATTCCCTGAGAGACTGACTCCACAGACCCTGCCCCAGAAGGTAGAGAACAGAGTACAGCAGAGAAAGGCCATTTGCTAATCTTCCAGTCTCCTCCTTCCCCGAAGCAAAGGTCCAACACTCAAGATACTCCAGCTATTATCACTTTCCCACGAACTCAAGAAAAACAGGATAAGAAGTGTCATCACTTTACACAGGCTTCCACCAGGAGGAGGGCAGCAAAACCAACCTTCTACTGCTAACTTCACCACTTCCTGCTCAGCTGGAGTCCTGACGGGAAAGCGTTTGGGGGTATGATGAGTGCCACTTACATATGTCATCTAGGAGACACGGTGTTTACTTTTTTGGCTTGAATTAGGGCAGAAAAAAATGTATGAGCATCTCATTTTCTCAATAATAAATAGAACTTTAAGTTATTTCCTTGCCTTGATTTGTTCAAAATCTACTAAATTCATCATTTTACCCATCAGTAATTTCTACTAAAATAAGGAATTGTTTTGGAGTTTGATTACAGAACACCCAAGAATTCCTAACCGTGACTGGTCTCCTTCCCCCCTCTCCTCCTGACACACCCATCTTCCAGGTGATTCAAGTTCACACCTGAGGCTTCTCTTCAGCAATGCGGCCCCTCAGGGAGCCTTCAGTGTGGCTCTTGGCCTTGTTTTGTTTCAGCAGTGGTGCACCATAAACTCACCAGGAAGCAAATATGGGATCTGCAGCACCACAGTGCAATCAGAATTAATAAGGAGCCAGCATCTTGAAGTATCAGGTTTGCAAATGAGGGAATGATTAATCACAACACTGAGGAATAGACCCTTCTACACTGTATTTACAGCAGGATCGTGAATGTTATTTGATTTCCATCGATGTGATGTGGTAGGAGATCTGCATGTACTCAAGTCACATACTAAGTTATCCTTAGGATAAAGTATCAGAGGTGGTGAAAAGCAGTTGGGAAAATGTGGGGAAGATGGTGAGTTGGTTGTACCAGTGAGCAAGAAGCCGAATTGTTTGCAATTATGTTCAATATAACCACAACGTTAAAAAATACCTGTATGTATAACAAGATAATGAGCTTAACTCCTCCTTCACTCTGCAGCTAGCTAATGAAGAAAGCAACATCTAGTGTTTTTTTTCCATCCCTCATCTCTCCCTTGAGAACTTTATAACTCAAACAATATGACCTTCACTTATACATCATTTATCATTTATGAGAAGTCACTGACAATTTAAGAAAAAAGATTTTTAAAAAGTGGTTTCAGCTGGGCATGGCAGTGCATGCTTGTAATCCCAGCCCAGGAGGCTGAGACAGGAGGGTAGCAAGCTGGAAGTCAGCACTGGCAACTTAGTGAGGCTTTCAGCAACTTATCGAGACCTGGTTTCCAAATAAGAAATAAAATTGGGCTGGGAGTATGGCTTGGAGGTAGAATGCCTCTGGGTTTAATCCCCAGTAACACACACACAGACACACACACACACACACACACACACACACACACAGACACTGTTTCAGGATGTGATATCCTTAAAGATAACATTTAAACATCATTCTTAGCAGCAAAGCAAAATCATTTTTAATGTAACTTATTTTTTTGAACCTCACCTTTTTTTTTTTTTTTTTTTTTTTTTTGCGGGTTTGGGGATGGAACTCAGGGACATTTGATCTCCGAGATATACCCTCTGCCCCATTCTATATTCTTTATTTTGGAACAGGGTCTCACTGAGTTGCGGAGGGCCTCACTAAGTTGCTGAGGCTGTCTGTGAACCACGATCCTCCTGCCTCAGTCTCCCAAATGCTGGGATTACAAGCATGTGCCACCACACCTGGCTGAACCACAACTTTATATCTTTAAAATAAGGCTAAGAGTGCCTGGCTAAATATAAGAGACTTGAATATATGTCTTCTAGGCATGTATAAAATGCCTAGAAGAAAGTAAGCAAGCAAATTTAGAATTCTGTCTTGTATATAAGAAATAAAGTGACGCTGAATTTGCTAGCATAAGCTAGTGTAAATTATTTTTCATAATAGGTCTTTTCAAGCCTGTATAATAAGCAAAATTAGCTTCGGGAAGACATTTAGCCTCTATTTCAGAGAACGCTTCATCTTTGCATTCTCTTCAGAATTTTTGGAAGAGTAGTTCAGTGGTCAATAAACGTAAAGAAATTTCAAATCATCTTCGTTTTGGTTTGGAAGAAGTAGAAGTAGCTTAACTATTGGCCACTGAGGCTCTGTGGGTTTCTCAAGAGACAAGATGTGCTGGGCGTGGAGCCTTAGATTGTGGAGGATCAAAATTACAGGGCTTGGAAGAAAATATTATTGTACATGGCCTGACCAAGCATGTTATCAGATACTTAGTGCTGGCTGCCTACCTGGGCAGCACACCAAAAGGGAGCCGAGTGTGGGATGGAGAAATTGTTACTCGGAGGCTGTTCTTCAACACTTAAGCCCCATGTGAGGGAGCCACAGGACAGTGTTTCTTCTACTGAAGTCAGTCTGCATTATAATGCCCACTGTTTTTAGGAATTTGTTGCTTGACTTGAATAATTATTTAAAATTTTAAAAATAAACCCCAAATTAGAATAATAGAAATATCGGCGATGTTTCCAGCAAGTGAGATGTCAACACAAATACCCCCGGTGGCTGTCAGGTTGCATGTGGCTTAGGACTAAACAAAAGAAAATGATGGACTCATTGCAACCTTTGGGAACCTTAAAAGATTTACCAATTTTCCCTTCCACAAGGCTGTGTTCTCTTGTTTGCCTTAGTCTGGCCTTGTTTATTCTAAAATTGTTTCTGAGTATAGGAATTTCTTTCATATTTGGGGGGGGCAATGAAAGCTTTTTAAAATCCTTTTATAATTATATACTGTAGTGAGGTTCGGTGTGACCCACACACATATACACATACCACTTGGCATGTGTTTCTCCAGATCCCACCCTGCTTCTCCCATCCCCACACATGTTAGTGAGATTGGCAGTGATACCTTCATGTGTAGACACAGCATGATTTGAATGGTTTCTTTCATCAGCCCCCCTTTTGCTTCTTGCGTACTCCCTCCCCAAGTCCCCTATTCTATTGGTCTCTCTCATTTATCTAAAGTCCCCTTTGTTTGTTTCCTAGTTTCTTTCCAGCTTCCACACATGAAAGAAATCGAATGACTCTTTACTTTCTGAGACTGGCTTATCTCACTTAGCCTACTAATATTCTCTAGTTCCGTCTATTTTTCTACAAATGATGTAATTTTGTTCTTTATGGCTGAATAAAATTCCATTGTATGTGTATACTACATTTTCTTTATCCATTAATCTGTTGATCCTATAATTTGACTACTGGGAATTATGCTGCTATAATCATGGATGGGCTTTCTATGTACAGACCATGACACAAAGGGTATATGAATATCTTCCCTTACCAGGCCCTGATTCTTTCCTGAGGTTTTTTTTTTTTTTTTTTTTTTTTTTTTGTGGTACTGGGGTTCCTGGAAGCCCTTCTACCTCCGGGCTACACTCCCAGACCTATTTTTACATTTTTATTTGGAAACAGGGTCTCCTAAGCCAGCGTGCGCGTGGCTGGCTTTGAACCTGCGCGATCCTCCTGTCTCTGGCTCCCAAGCGAGGGGATTACAAGTGTGCGCCACCATGCCCGGCTCTTTCCTGAGGTTTTACTGTTTAAAATCATATAAAAAAAAGTAATACCATAGAATAAAACATTAAAATAACTTTCCAGAAACTATATTTTGAAGCATATCCCTTTGGGTCTTATTTGTTTCATTTTCATTTACAAATAATTTCAAGTGGTGAGTGGTTTTTTTTTTTTTTTTGTGGTACTGAGAATTTAACCCAGAGACATTTTACCTCAGAGCTACAATTCCAGCCTTATTTTTAATTCTTTATTTTGAAATAGGGTTTCACTAAGTTGTGGAGGCCCTCACTAAGTAGCTGAGGCTGTCCGCTAACCTGTTGTCTTAGCCTCTCAAATACTCATATTACAAGCTTGGGCAACCATGCCCGGCTAGTGGTGAATATTTTTAAGAAGGGATTTTGTAATCTCTCAATCACATATTTAAAACAAAAGATTTTGAGATGAATATTTTTAACTTATTAATACCTCTCTGTAAAGTTCTATAAATTTGATTTTTAGAATTTGTTTACATTTACAAACCACTTCAAGTATATTTTTTAAAAAAGAGATTTTATGATCTTTCAATCATGTATTCAAAACAAAAGATTTTTTTTGTGTGTGTGTGGTACTGGGGATGGAACCCAGGGGCCTTCTACCTCCATGCTACACCTCCATACCTATTTTATACTTTATTTGGAAATAGGGACCCACTAAGTTGCTGAGAGCCTCCCTAGCTGCTGAGGCTGGCTTCGAACCTATTATCCTCCTGTCTCAGCCTCCCAAGTACTGGGGTTACAAGCGTGCACCACCATGCCCAGCAAAACAAAAGATTTTGAGAAAAACATTTTAAACTTATTAATGTCAGGTACAAACATATATAGGTTTGTCTGATTTTTTCCCCCATAGGTCATCCTCTATGAATAAACTTTTTTACCCTAGAATTATTTATTGAATCACTGATCCAAATTTTAAATTGTCATTCCTCTTTAAAATTTTAAGTTAAGCCAGGCGTGGTGGTGCACGCTTGTAATCCCAGCTCTTGGGAGGCTGAGACAGGAAGATCACACAGGTTCGAAGCCAGCCTCAGCTACTTAGTGAGGCTCTCAGCAACTTAGTGAGATCCTGTTTCCTAATAAAGTATAAAAAAATAGGCCTGGGAGTATAGCCCAGAGGTAGAAAATCCCCTGGGTTCCACCCCCAGTACCACACAAAAAAAATGTTGTTATAGGTTATTCTGTATCAATTATATCTGCTAATAAGATTCACCCAGAAGCTTGATTTTCTCCTCTTCCACCCTCTTTAATCATTGAGAGCTCTCGGTATCTACCACTACCATCAACATCATCATCATCATCATCATCATCATCATCATCATCATCGTATCACTCACATCATGTGTCAGGCTCATTGCATATGTTATTTTTATGATCAGAACAACCCCACGGTGGTCAAAGATAATTCTCAAGATGGTAAATGATGTTCCAAGGGTTTCAAAACTAATAAGCAACGGTGCTAAAATCTTAGGTTTGTCTCTTTCAAATTCTCCACTGTCCCTAATTTTGAAGTAGGTAAAATTATCAAAGTTGAAAAATTTTGGCGTTCTGGGCCAAGTAGTAGTACATTTATTAACACTCATAATATAGCCAATGTGCAAACTCTTTGTCTTCAAAGTATCCTTGCTTGTTTTGTAGAAACTCTGAGGCTATGGGATGCTGTAACACCATAAATTCTGCTGGTTTTGTTCTGTTCTCAAAGCATCTAACTTTCTTCCAGAGAATGGTTCAAACATGTTGGAAGAATCAAGCCTCCTGAATCAGGCAATGCATAATTTAGTTTAAAACTGATACAACAATCGGAAATTCAGCTTCTCCACTGAATCACATTGATTCCATGCCAGAGTCTTGTTCTTTATCCTAACCACATTCATCCCATTTTTTTTCATCTACAGGATTCTCATAGCTTTAAAATCAACTTCTCAAAACACTGTTAAAAGGGATTTGATAACATAAAGGTTAGAAAGGAGAAATTAGTTTTAATGATAACTGTAGGTATCTGGAATATGTAAGTAGCATCCAAGTTCTTGATAATGAAGCCATGCTATTGGGTATTTTCAGAACTATACCAGTGTTCCTCTTGGGATTTTTCAGGAAATATAAAAAGAATATGCTCAGAATAAAAATAAAAGCAGAAATCGGCCCCTACAATGAAAATCAATTATGGAGAGAAAGTGAAAGACAAACAGGAATGTTTAGAAAAATCAGATAACAATGATCCAACACAGAGAGCCCCCAGGACAGAGAGAGGTACAAAGATAAATACTCATGGAAAATAATCAGGGCACAAGGTTATAATTCAAAGCAAATTTTCCAAATTGCACATCCTGTTTAAAATGTGTGTCTTAGAGTTTTACATGAGCCTGGTGCAATGGGAAAGAACACTGGCCGTGGAAGTGGAGGCGCTAGTTTGGGGTCTGGCTCAGCCATTTGTTATCTATGTTTTCTTGGACAAGCTACTCAGGGCCTTGTTTTATTATGTATAGATCAAAGAGTTGCTATTAAATGCCTTCCAGTGCTATTGAACTCAGTCTAGCAATGAGAAGAACTAAAACAGCACCTTATTATATGAAAATATCATATGGCAATATTTTCTTGCATTTATTGATACTGTGCTGGTGACAACCTGCACAGGGCCCAGTGGTTTTTAGAGAACCTATTCATCTAAATAGTATTAGCTTTACTCTTTCACTGTAATAATCATGTTTTTTTTTTTAACATTATGCCTACATTTTCTTAGATTTTATTGTGTTGAGTGCATATTTGATCTTTCTTTTTTTATTTTTTGTGGTACTGGGGGTGGAACCCAGAGGCTTTCTACCTCTGGGCTATACTCCCAGACCTATTTTTGGAAACAGGGTCTCACTAAGTTACCGAGAGCCTCACTAAGTAGCTGAGGCTGGCTTTGAACCTGTGTAACCCTCCTGTCTCAGCCTCCCAAGTTGCGGGGATTACAAGCGTGCGCCACCACGCCCGGCTTCTGATTGTTCTTTCTGATTAGAAACTGACTATGCAAACAGAAGGTTGGGTGTTATCACCGCTCTTGAGGTCTAGATTAAATCTGTGTACAAGTGGACACTACTGTAATTTGAGTCCTTTGTAGAATATAGTTTAGTTTCTGCTTAAAATTTCTCTCTGCCGGGCATGGTGGTGCATGCTTGTAATCCCTGCGTTTAGGAGGCAGAGATAGGAGAATCGTACAGGCTTGAAGCCAGCCTCTCTAGCTTAAGAGACCCTGTTTCCAAATAAAAATATAAAAAAAAATAGGTCTGGGAGTGTAGCCCGGAGGTAGAAGGGCTTCCAGGAACCCCAGTACCACACACACACACACAAAATCTTATTGCCAATGCAGCAAACTCTTTTATCTCTCATGCATAATAATGCATAAAATCTAGTGTTATAATTAGAATAAATTTTAAAATGTCCTAATGATGCATTTAAAAATGTCAAGACTATATAGGTTTTACGGCAGCATGGATAATTTTTTTTTTTCTAGCAGTGAAGTAAAAGATCTTTTCTATTTGTTTTGGTATTTTGTTATGGAAATAGCCATCATTGTCAATGCACTTGAATAGTATAAAAACTCTTACACACACACACACACACATACACACACTTACATACACACAACTGACTATATCAATGGAAGGTACTAAAATTTCGTATGTAGCACATGACCACCGCAACGCTGGTGAATGAGGCTTCTTCATCTACTAGGAAAGACTGGTTGTTAAATAGGCCTCTGTCGGAGTTTGGGAAGTTGGGGTGAGGGAAGTGAGCATAAAAGGGAATCAGTATTACTCTGAAGGGAATTGCACTTGGTCTCCCTGCCTTGTATCTTTTAACCAGCTAATGTCAGGAAGGTCATTGCCTCTCTGAAGCAGAGTATCTTATTTTGTAATGTAAATGTAAACATGTCTTTGTTTGAATATTAATATGAAATCTATATTTTAGAATTGTAATTAGTGGTAAAGTATTTCTGTCCCCTGTCAACTTTTAGTAACTTTTAAATTCTATTTTGGGGTTATTTGGGTGGATTTTTTTTTTTTACTGAAAAAGACAATATTTAAATGAATAAAAGAAAAGTAAATAGGAAGCATTTATAAAGATTACAGGAGATATTCTTATGTTCTGGAATAACAGGTGTTTAGGATATAGGAATTGCTGCTAAGTAAAGATCTAGTCATGAACAAATTAGATTTTCTCTTTATAAGGACAAATGTAAATTGTTAGTTATTTAGAAAGTATTTCTATTATATGAAAGTATTATAAAATATTATATGAAAGTATTTATAAAGAATCACAAAAAAATAGCTTATCGGTGAGGCTGAAGTAGGTCCACAGCAGAAAGCAGAGATAGCAAAAGGTAATCCTCTGTGGCTTCAAACACATTTACAAAACCCAAATGACTTTGGGGAAATGATATCTACTTAAAGATATATATATATATAATGTTTTTTGGCAGGAGCTAGGAAGAATTTCTTCTTACTGGTTTTCCCAACCATCATTGTGTGGGCACATATTAAAGCATCTGATGTCCATTAACATTAAGAGAATCAATAACCAAAGTCACAAAAACATTAGCAATTGAGAGCAGGGACCTCACAATGAGGGGCCCCAAGCTCAAGGTGCATCATCTCGAAGGTGGCCTGGAAAGTGATCACCGTGAAGTGGAAGGATATTGGCCAACAGGGATGCTCTTTCCATTCATTTGAACTCATGTCTTGGTGATCACAGGACCCTCGGGCTGTTGAACAAGTCTTGGGAGAAGTGTGGCCACTTGTGGGCGAAAGGGTGCACAGAGAATGGGGTACAGAGTGCTTCAGAGGATTGGAAAAGTGGGAAAATCCGCTGTGCAATACACGAGATAAAGCCACAGCATGATCAAGAGTCCTTTCCACCGTACCTCTCAGTGTGGGGCTCTAGAAAATATCACATTCATGTATTTTTACTACTCTTTAACTTTTTATTCTATCATATCTGATGATATTGATGAAGGTATGATTTTTCTCATAAGCGGATTAAGAAGCCATTTTGATAAATTCAAATGTTGTGTAATTAGAACTTCTTTTTCTTATGATTATTTTTACATAGAAAATGTAGATAGGGGAAGAAAAAAATCAATCCTTTAGAAATGAAACCCTGATTACCTTAAAATAGTAGAAAAAAGCTGGGGACACATGCCTTGGGAAGCTGAGATAGGAGGATCGCAGGTTTGAGGACAGACTCAGCAAAGTAGAAAGGCTCTCAGCAACCTCGGGAGACTGTTTCAAAATAAAAAGGGCTGGGGTCATAACTCAGTGGTAGGAGGCCCCTAGATTCAATTCCCAATACCACATACACAAAAAAGTAGGAAAAAATGTAAGAAATTGATAGAAAAGTTCATTTGTTTTTGGATACCTAAATGTTTACCTTTTAATTTCATGGTCTTGATTAAATTAATTTTTTTTTTTTTTGGTGGTACTGGGGGTGAAACCCAGGGACTTTCTACCTCGGGGCTATATTCCCTGACCTATTTTATACTTTATTTGGAAACAGGGTCTCACTAAGTTGCTGAGAGCCACACTAAGTAGCTGAGGCTTGCTTCAAACCTGTTCGATCCTCCTGTCTCAGCCTTCCAAGCTCTGGGATTATAAGCGTGCACCACCATACCTGGCTAAATGAATTTTTAAAGTTAGGTATAAATTTAATAAAAATCGAGATTCCCTCTGCATTATAAATGCTATTTTTTTCTGAAAAATAATTATCTTTGTCCGATTTTCTCCACACACAAGTAGGCAGTTAGGGGACACAGACCAGAAGAAACAGTATGTTGTTTTATAAAACTTTCATTTATTTGGAATCATTTAATACACACCAGATGCATATATTATAAAGAGTATTTATATAGCTTGTTAAATAAGAATAAACGCAGATATATGGAAGGAACAGAATAATAAAAATTTAATAGCAGTTACCAGGTATCAGGACTATCTTTTTCAATTGTTTTGACCATATTTTAAAAAATATATTTCAAGCCAGGCATGTGGTATATGACTATAATTCTAGTATGTGGGAGACTGAGACAGTAGGATCATAGGCTTGAGGAAACCTCAGGAACCTATGAGACCCTGTTTCAAAACAAAATATAAGAAACAGCTGGAAGGTGGAACGTCCCTGGGTTTCATTCCTAGTAACACACACACACACACACACACACACACACACACACTTACTTCAAAATATATAATATTAAACTTTCCACATTTCACTGAAGGGAATTTTCTTCACGTAAATGCCTACAGAAGCAATTAGAGTCAACAGGAAACATTTCGTACTGTGCTGTCATGCCACAGTAAAAATATTCAGTTATTTTCTTAAGTCGTAAGTGAATAATTCTTGTAATGTCCATCTCTAACACTATTTTGCTGATATGGACAGGATGAGAGCCCTGTTCGCTGAAACAAAAAGTAAACAAACTTGCACTCCCCATTTACTAGTTACTGTTCTTGTTTCTTAAAATAGTGGAGATAGAAAACTAGCAGCAAATGAGAGTGCATTACAGAGAGCACTTTGAGGATAGGAGGTGGACCAGATTTCTGGCTGTCACTCAGCTGCTGGGCCTTTTGTATTTTTTTTTTTTTTTAAATCCTGGGGATCAGGGCCCAGGGCTCTGAACATGCCAGGCAGATGCTGTACCACTGAGCTCCATCCCTAGCCCTGGGCGCCTCTTATTCATATTCTTGCCTCTCTTTTCTGCTCATAGTATTTCCTGAGTTTTTACAAGTCATTATAAGTATTGTCATGAGAGAAAAAAATTGATGCTCACTAGGAGGAAGGACTCTGAAGAGTTTTAATTGTAGCAATCACTATTGCCTGTTAGATGTCAGGCATGTTACAGAACGTTGTTTAAAGGCTCTTGTTTTTCATTTTTTCCCCCTCTATATTTTAGGCCCTTGTTTTTCTCTTCCATTCAATGCATAGATAAAGAAAAAAAGTTATCAAAATAGTAAGCAATACAAAATTAGGAGGACTAGCTAATGAACTGGGAAAAGTAATTCATTAAAATAATTTGTGAGCTAGAGAGAGCAATTGCACTGACACAGTTAAAATTGAAAAGGACAAATAGAAAATCTGACATTTAGGTTAAATAGTTTCTTGTGTAGAGAATAGTGAATATCTGATTTGGTAGTGAGTGTGAGAAGTACTTTGGGTTTTAATTCAAGTGTGTGGGTTTGCCGCTGAACACCTCAGCCTTACACTCTAGTAATTGACATACAGCGTCCACATCAAGGGAGTTCCTGGTCTAACCTCACTCACTGCCGGTCACACAGGAAGCGCTCTGTGGAGACCTGGGCACCACATTTTAAGAGGGAAGTTGACAGCAAACTGGAACATGTTCAAAGGAGGGATGGTGAAGGGTCTGGAAACCATATCATATATGGAATAACTGGGGACTGTGTTCATTTTGCCTGAGAGAATGACAAGTTGTGTTAACAGTTTCAAAGCCTGCTCTATAGAAGAGGGGGAAGATATTTCTACATAGTTAGGGAATGGAAAAGGATGGGAGAACGGGTGGTGAATTTAGGCTTCTATAAGAAAACCCCTTTGTAATAATTAAAGTCCTTCAATGCAGAGTGACTCAGTGATGGTGAGTTGCTGGCCACGGGGAGCATTGGCAGGGTCTGTGAGCCTGCCTGTCAGAGCAGCAGGAAAAGAGGGCAGGATCAGAGGTCCTTGTAGTCTGAGGTAGACTCCACGACAATCCTTTTCCTGCAAGAAGTATAGTCGAGTCTAGGGTCTATTGGAGAAAAAATAAGAAGCAAGCACTAATAACATATGTCTCGATGACAGTAACCACGTTGTGGAGGGGTGTGCGTTTTCTCAGGAGTGATAGAGTAGAAAAGTTGTATGGAAAGAACAGATTAAACTTTGGCAGCCTCCATCATAAATATCATTTTCTGAAGACTTCCATGTTTGTGTATTTGTGACTGTTCTTTAGTGTAAATCTTTCATTCCCAATGTCATCTGCAGATAGGTCATGCATTTATGAATTGAAAAATGGTGACGGGACCCTCCCTTCCTTGCTTCCTCCTTTACTCTTTCTCTTCTTTCCCTCCCTCCCTTCTTCCTCTCACTCCTCCTTTGCCTTCTCTTGCACTTTGTTCTTCTCCTGTTCCTCCTTCTCCTCTGTTCCTCTTTCACCTATAGGTTCTCCCAAGTTTCTTCTTTTCTGACAAAGGTGCACAGTGTGTGTGTGTGTGTGTGTGTGTGTGTGTGTGTGTGTGTAAGAGAGAGCGAGCGAGCTGAGAATTGAACTCAGGACCTCATGCATGCTAGACTTGTGTTCTACCATTGAGCTATATTCCCAGCCCACATTATCTTTTTTCCTAGCCTGGAAACTCTCCAATCTTCAGTCTGGAGGCTAACAATGGTTTTTGGTTTAGGTTTGGCCTTTCAGCCTTCTCTTGTGCATTGCTGTTGCTGACTCCACAATTTTGCAATCTCCCTGTTTCTTTCTTTCTTTCTTTCTTTCTTTCTTTCTTTCTTTCTTTCTTTCTTTCTCTCTCTCTCTCTCTCTCTCTCTCTCTCTCGTTAAAAAACAAACAGGACAGCATAAACAATGGAAAAATTATCAGTAAAACTTCAAGAAGTCAACTCAGCATGTACTGCACAAGGACATTTGGAATGTTTCCCCCACTGCATGGTTCCAGGCAGCTTTAGTCCGGATGGCTTGGTCCAGCTCACCCTGTGCGGTTTGGGGCCTTTAACTACGGGGCAGGTCATTAACTGGCTGGTGAAGCAGCAGCACATTGTTCTGTTATTTTCAAACCACAACAACAGCCTCTGTGGAATCCAAGAGCCATGAAAATGTAGTTTTGATGCTGCCTGACAG